>NC_053397.1:215450482-215776652 GCF_905171765.1 Bufo bufo
GCAGGCAGTTCCGAGAACAGCCCGATGAAGGCCCCCGGCGGCTGTTCTGCTCCCGGTGATTTCAGACCGGCACAGGTAAGGGCTTACCTGTGCATCGCCGGACGGGTGAGTCTACCTTACTAAAGATGGCAGCCCGCATGGGTTCGCTGGCGAACACTGCCAACTGACCATCACTGGAAGGGATGCACCGTACCTCCCAACATTAGAGCCTCCATTGGTATGCCATTTTAAGCCCCACTTCCTATTTAAATGGCTATATGACATATGGAGATGAAGCCAGGGGAGTGTCCTTTCTGCTGCAGCTCCCGATCACAGTTCAAGGGGCATGCCCTTTCTGCTGCAGCTCTCTCCCTATCACAGCTCAGGGGATGTGTCTTTACTGCTAAAGCTCCTTCCTTATTGCAGCTTATGATGTGTCCTTTCTGCGGCAGCTCTATCCTTATCACAGCTCAGAGGGTGTGCCCATTCTGCTGCAGCTCTCTCCCTATCACAGCTCAGAGGGTATGTCCTTTCTGCTGCAGCTATCTCCCTATCACAGCTCTGGGGGATGTCCTTTCTGCTGCAGCTCTCTCCCTATCACAGCGCAGAGGGTGTGCCCATTCTGCTGCAACTCTCTCCCTATCAAGGCTGGGGGGGGGGGGTCCTTTCTGCTGCAGCTATCTCCCTATCACAGCTCAGGGGGGGCGTGCCCTTTAAGCTGCAGCTCTCTCCTTGCTACTGTCACAGGTTCTAACTGTGGATATAGCTGGTGGCAGTTAAAGGATAGAACAAGGCGGTGCCTTGGAAAAGATTCTCTCGCAATGACATTCCACGTACCATGCATGGAAATGGGGCACCTATAGCCTTCTTTTTTTTGGAGGGGGGGGGGGGGGGGCCGCCACTAGAGAAAAAAACTGCCTAAAAAATAAGTGGCATGACAATGGCGGTAATCAACTGTGGCAGACATCTGAGGTCTTTAGTAAAATATGCAAATTTGAAACATAAAAACCCGCCATGCCTGAGCATTCCCTTCCAGTAGTGCTGCCCTCTTATGTGGCAGGAAGATATTTGGGCCCCCTCCGCCTCTGGAGCCCAGTGGTGACTGCATTACTCCCCCCCCCTCCCCCACCCGCCGATATAAGCCGTTTCCATATAAGGAATCTTTGACACTTTGTATCGCTGTCATGGCGGTTAGATAGCGGCTGACAGATGAACCCGTCTCAGTGCTGCCGAGCGCGATACAATAATAACATATCGCTGTATTCCCCAGATTGTCCAAGATACAGAGGTGACTTTACATCCGCCGTCGGAGCCGCCGCCGCCAATAAAACTGACATATTGCGTCCCTGCCTCCATCAAGGTGCGTCCGCGCACCTTGTGCGACATCAAGTTAACATCTCTTTCATATATTATACAGATGGCGCAAGATTACAGAGGTGACAGCCGAGACGTCCTGACGAGAAGATGCCTCCTCCAGAATGACTTCCTGCAGATGATGGATTGGTATTATCGCCCAGATTCAGACCGGGACTTGGCGTGCTCTTAAAGGGGAAATCCACCTGACTGAGCTCCTTAAAGTCTCACTTCAAAGGGGTTGTCCCATCTTGGACATTGGGGGCATATCTGCCCCCCTCTCGGACCCACACCTATCATACCTAGGGGGCCTATCGATATTACTGCAATGTCCAAGATGGGACAACCCCTTTAAATCACTAAATATACAGAGCAACCACTACACTTTTGCCATTTTGCAGTAAGCTCTACAGCGCCCTCTAATGGTGGCTGAAGCAGCCATAATTTTACCATTTAAAGAGGAACTTTCACCTGAATATCCTTAATCTAATTATTATCCTACCTTATAGAGCGGCCCCCACTGAAGTCTTGGCACTTTCTTTTTTTTCTAAAGAACCCCCCGTTCGTCCACTGTGGTCCCCGTCTCTTTTGGCGCCGCATATGCTAATGAGGCGATTCGGTTATGCTAGGCGCGGTTATCTTCTCCCTGGCTGCGAGCGCAGCCAATCAGAGCGCCCCGCTCTTAGCCAGTGAGAAGGAGCTGTGATTAGATAAAGGCTATCCAGGTGAAAGGTCCTCTTTAAAGACAGTCTGTCAGCAGTTTTGATCATGCTAAACTGCTGACAGTGCTAGTTAGTGACTGGGGAGAGCAAGATAAATATATATTTTGTTTTTATTATCAGGAGTAGTGTGAATGTGAACATCTACTCTGCCAGAGTCCGCTCCTGCAAGTGCCAGGACGGGGCTTCACCTTAAAGTGTTTTCTGCACATCCAATCTGAAGACCACTGCAGCTGTCACTCAGAGCAGAGGGGAGGGGCTGGGAAACAGCGTTTCACAGTAAAGCTCCGCCTCCTGGGCGCTTGCTTTAACACAACAGATGGTCTGATACAATGTATCAGTGTACACAAAGTTCTAGGATCTGATCACAGCTGCTGCGCACATTTGTCTCCTGTCCTCCAGAGACAGCTATGTATGGGGGGGGGGAACAAGCAAAAAATTCATCAGAACAGAATATTGGACTGCAAACGTTCTACCTACAATTGGAAACTTTTGTGTTTTATTATCATGTTTTTAGAAGAAAAAAATTGGAACCAAATACCCTGTAAAGACAGTTTGAAAACATAATATGCTGACTGTCTAAAGCTACCACTAGAGGGAGTTCACTACATCACCGAACATAAAGACAATAGGCTGTCAGCTCCCCCTAGTGGTGGCAGCGAGCAGACAGAATTTTATTATGCTATGATGCCAATGCAGGAGATTTTGGCTGCTCATCCATAACTTTCGGGGCTCCCACACCTATTAGCCAATGGGGGCATATCGCTAGGAAAACCCCTTTAAGGTTAAAACTGACATTCGGGTTCCCCTTTAACCTCAAGCAATAGAATCTACATTGTCTCCATTTTTGATACATTGTTTCTGTGCCTAACTTGGAAACGTCCACCCGACGAATGGAAACAACATCACAAGCCGATATCCCAGAACCCATCGGTTTGTCACCCTCTGGCAAGAAGCGCAGCAGTGAACTCTCAGCAGCAGGACTCCCGGTGCCGCCGCAGTCCCCGATTTCCTCTCTGTGTTCTTCTTATTGTTTATGTGTCGCATTAATTATTCATTACGGCGAAGCAATCGCGTTACATCAGGCCCAGGCACAAAAGTGGAAACATGTTATCCCAAGGAGATTTTAATAATAAGCGCCGATCAAGTTTCTCCGTTTCCTCAAGTTGTTTAATTGGACTCGCTGGGGTCTTATTAGGAAGTTAATAAAGTCAGATGACAGACTGACGTGATGGGGATGCCTGGTGCTCGGGAGGATGGCACTCCATCCAAACCGAGACTGCCGCCGTATGGTTACACGGTCCAGTGACTGTGCGGAGATCTTCATCAGGAAAGGGGGGGGGGGGGGCAGGCTGATATACGGGAAGCCGGATTTCCTACGATGAGTTATCCACCCTGTTGATACCATAGCACGCAATGATTTATGTCTACATCAAAGAGCTATTCCAGGAGCCTCCATGGACGGCAGCAGCAGATGCCGCGTTGCTTACCGATGATCATCTTCATGTTTTATTCATTTGCTGGAATATCATTTTACTATTTCTATGTCATTTTTTTCTGTTGCATTGCACTGCAGACCTGTAAGGCCTCATGCACATGAACGTATATTCTTTCCGTGTCTGTTCCGTTTTTGTTTTTTTGCGGACCGTATACCAAACCATTCATTTCAATGGGTCCGCAAAAAAAAAAAACGGACGTGCATTCCGTTTCCTCATGTCCGTATTTCCGTTCCGCCAAAAAATAGAACATGTCCTATTATTGTCCGCATTACGGACAACGATAGGACTGTTCTATTAGGGGCCAGCTGTTCTGCAAAATACGGAATGCACACGGACATCATCCGTATTTTTTGCAGACCGCAAAATACATACGGTCGTGTGCATGAGGCCTAATACAGTTTATTTTCAACTACTGAGCTCATGAATAGAATGTCAGACTGCAGTGAGGACTGACACATAGCCAAAGGCGCAGGCTGACAGACAGGCACAGTATGGCCACATGCTATAGGCACCGTATCTTCCATGAACTCATCCAGAACTGACTGAGGACGAGGTTAAAAGCCACAAATGGCATAAAAGAGGCATAAAAAAGATTTCATAATAAGCGCTGTGCTTGCAACTTCTCCAGTCAGGAGTGACTACAGTGCTTGTTTTGCAGCAGTTTCAGAGATTCACTTTACAGCAGGCTCCTGGACATTAGAAAACTCTATTTTCTTCTATGGGAGAGTGTAGTGGGAATGCTCTGCGTCATGTACAGAGGACACAGTGCAGAGAGAGGGAGGGGGAGGTGCAAAGTCAAAAACCATCTACTGTCAATGGTGGATCCTGTGATATCCGCCTCCAGCTTTATAATAGAGCTGTTACCTTTCACTGTAATCTCATTCTCTAATGATACTGTGATGACTGCTGAACTAGCCCCCAGTATACACAGCACAAGCTGAAAAGTGACAGGAAGGGGAAGAATATAATGAGCGCTCAATGGTTCAGGTTTGTTTTCAGTACGTATTGTAGATATAGAGATGTAAAACATTAACTCAATAGAAGAAAAGTAAGAAAAGCTTAATATCTTAAATTAAAAACTATGCTCCAGTGAGGAAGACACATTGTATCCGTCCAGTTTACATGTAGTGAATTTATAAATACTTTACTATATGTACACAGTGACTGCACCAGCAGAATAGTGAGTGCAGCTCTGGAGTATAATACAGGATATGACTCAGGATCAGTACAGGATAAGTCATGTAATGTATGTACACAGTGACTGCACCAGCAGAATAGTGAGTGCAGCTCTGGAGTATAATACAGAATGTATCTCAGGATCAGTACAGGATAAGTAATGTAATGTATGTACACAGTGACTGCACCAGCAGAATAGTGAGTTCAGCTCTGGAGTATTATACAGGATGTAACTCAGGATCAGTACAGGATAAGTCATTTAATGTATGCACACAGTGACTCCGACAGCAGAATAGTGAGTGCAGCTCTGGAGTATAGTACAGGATGTAACTCAGGATCAGCACAGGATAAGTAATGTATGTATGTACACAGTGACTCCACCAGCAGAATAGTGAGTGCAGCTCTGGAGTATAATACAGGATGTAACTCAGGATCAGCACAGGATAAGTAATGTATGTACACAGTGACTCCACCAGCAGAATAGTGAGTACAGCTCTGGAGTATAATACAGGATGTAACTCAGGATCAGCACAGAATAAGTAATGTATGTACACAGTGACTCCACCAGCAGAATAGTGAGTGCAGCTCTGGAGTATAATACAGGATGTAACTCAGGATCAGTACAGGATAAGTAATGTATGTACACAGTGACTCCACCAGCAGAATAGTGAGTGCAGCTCTGGAGTATAATACAGGATGTAACTCAGGATCAGTACAGGATAAGTAATGTATGCACACAGTGACTCCACCAGCAGAATAGTGAGTGCAGCTCTGGAGTATAATACAGGATGTAACTCAGGATCAGTACAGGATAAGTAATGTAATGTATGTACACAGTGACTGCACCAGCAGAATAGTGAGTGCAGCTCTGGAGTATAATACAGGATGTAACTCAGGATCAGTACAGGATAAGTAATGTAATGTATGTACACAGTGACTTCGCCAGCAGAATAGTGAGTGCAGCTCTGAAGTATAATATGGAAATGTAAAAATAGGTCATTTACAAAGTGACTCAGCTTTGTATATAGATTAGGAGGTGAACTCACTGTTTATACATTATCCTCCTCTGTTTACTCTTTGTCTATAGAAGCAGATACGGCATAACACACTTTATTGAAGAATCTTGACTCACAACATTCACTATGGATATTTCAGAGGAGACGAAACCTCTTTGCAAACATGTCATCTCCTAAAATCTATCTGAAAAGAGCGTTTTCCAGCATGAGAACACAAGCTCATGACCTATGGCCGCTGCAGCCTCTCTCTATTGAGAATGCAGCGATTCTGCAGAACCGGTAATGAACACCAGGGACGGCTTTGCACTGAGGATCTAACAGGAGCAGCCTTCAGTGATACAAACCAAGGTGAAGCATCCAACATGTCGCGGTAGCAAAATGACACATTGTGCGGTCTAGGAGGGTCAGTGTTCTCCATCACTGCGCTGCATCATACGTTACCTCAATGGGAAGACGACCGGAAATATTAACTTGGCGATGAATAAAACACAAAAGCGAAACAAGCCGGTTATTTCTACATGGGTGAGAAAGTCCTCAGGAATGATAAACGATTCCATATGCGGTGCAAAATCTAGGATTCATTATTTTCGTACTGTACTGTTAAAGGGGTCAGAGCTGTGTAGCGCTAAAGGGACATAGCGTTAAAGGAAACTGTCACCACCGACCGCCCTATCTGTCGGCAGTGGTTCACCCGATTAAAACGCAGTTTTTCTTTTGTTGATCCGAGGCTCCGTTTCCATTTCTTAATATGCAAATGAGTCCTTTGGTGCAATGAAGGGGGCACTGTTGCTCTTGTTGCACCCAAGCTTCACTCATTCCTGTGGCTAGCCCCTTCCTCACTGCTTTGCCATGGCCTATCCCTGTCAAACAAAGCTGGTGTCAGATTCCCTTTAAAGGATACATTCTGGTTTCCTGCAGCCACCACTAGAGGGAGCTCAGGATTATACAGCATACTGCTTATACATAGAACACAATAATAAAACAGTATGCAGACAGCTCTTTGGCTCCCCCTAGTGGTGGCTGCAGGCATTTAAAATTCTATTCTTCATTTCTATGTGAATACAAGTGATTTGGAGTGCTCCGAAAAAAAAATCTTTAACATATATGAATCAGCACCAACCTGTGACTCTACCGCTGGTGCAAAATGTTTACAACAGTATTTCATTTATTTAAAGGGAGTTTGTCACCTTCAAAAGTAAGCATACCGCCATGTAGGGTAAGCGCCCTGAAACGTATCCATACCTTTCTTGTGAAAATCCAGTCCTCTAATCCTGAGAAATGCTTCTTTTTTATATTTGATAAGGTTTCGGTGCACCATGGGGGGGGGGGGGCTGCTCAGATTTGCGCACCACTACTCCACTAGTAATGCCACCCAGGCCCCCTTCCCTCACTTCTTCGATTGATGGTCCATCCCTGAGATTTCAGAGCCAGCAGTGATGACGCAGGAGAGGCTAGGTGCACTGATTGAAGCAGCTCCGCCCACAGTGCACTTAAAACCTTATTTGCATGGAAATAAAGAGAAGCATTCCCCAGGATTCGAGGACCGGATTTTCACTAAAAAGGTACGACTATGTTTTGTGGCACCTGCCCTAACGTGGCGGTATGCCCTGACTGACTTTGAGCTCTCTTTTAGCTATCCTGTGATATTTTCTTGTCTGCAATGTCTGGCAGTGCACTAGAGAAGAAGCTGGATAAGATGGAAGTAACACAGCATGACTTTTAAATGTCTGACGACTAGAGGGTCCTACATAAAAATTATAGCATGCCCCCCCCCCCCCCCCCAAAAAAGAAAAAACTCCAACGAAAATGAGCCCCTCCCGTTTTTTGTTAGCTATATGGCGAGGTGTGAATATTTCTTAGAATCTCATTCTGTCACTTTGTCTCAGAAATTAGAAGAAATCCCATCTTCATTAAAAATAAACTTCAACCGAGAAACCCAACATTTACTACTGGACCCCCCTCCGCCAGGATTAGCAGCCATCTTGCCCCCTCTCCAGCACTATAGAGAAAATGCTGCAGGCACTGATGATGTCACCCATCAGCCACAGCTTGTGTTGCTAAGCAACAGCCTGAAGTGTTCTGCCTATAACACAGCGGGGGGCAAGCTGTTGTTTATCAGGGAGTCTGAAGGATTCTAGGAAAGGTAGGTGATGCGCCTCGGGCTACACTGTGACATTTGGTGTCCCCCCCCCAAAGAGCACAGTCAGTGAGGTAAACCCCAGATCTGGTGCTGCATTGGGGGTCAGCAGCGGCCATCTTGGTCTTTCTCTGGCAGTACAGTGAAAATGCTGGCGGCACTGATGATGTCACTGATGATGTCACCCACCAGCCATAGCTTGTGCTGCTAAGCAACAGCCTGAAGTGTCCAGCTTATAAAACAGAGAGGAGAAGACAAACTTAAAGGGGCTTTCCAGGACTTTTATACTGATGGCCTATCTTCAGGACAGGCCATCAATATCAGACCCGTGGGGGTCCGACGCCCCACAGCTGTTCTGCGGTAGCTCTGGTGCAGAGGACGGAGCTGGTTACCATTCACTGCAGTAACCAGCTCCGTCCACTACAGGATGGATGGAGCTGTGGAGTCAGGGCATCTACTTCCTGGACTGGAGCTGCTTGGAGGATAGAACATCACTATAAAAATCCCGGACCTCCTCTTCAAGGAGCCTGAAGGGTTCTGGTCAACTAGATTATACGGCTAGAGCTATTGGTCTGCCTTATTTTCTTTCTGTGTCCCGTCCGTTTTTTTTTTTTGGGGACCGTATGCGGAACCATTCATTTCAATGGGTCCGCAAAAAAAAACGGAAGTTACATCGTGTGTATTCCGTTTCTGTATTTACGTTGCGCCATAAAATAGAACATTTCCTATTAGGCCTCCTTCACACAAACGTTGTGCGTCCGTTCCGCGCATTGGGGACCGCAATTTTCAGTCCCCAATGCACGGGCAACGTCCTTGCGGTAGCAGGGACGGATCGAGACCCATTTAACTTGAATGGGTTCGTGATCCGTTCGCACCGCAAAAAAAAATAGAACAAGTTCTATTTTTTTGCAGTGCGGAGGCACGGACAGAAACACCACGGAAGCTCTACGTAGTGCTACCATGGGGTTCCGATCCGTGCTTCCGTTCCGCATCTCCGTGATTGCGGACCCATTCAAGTTAATTGATGCGCATCCGCGATGCGGAGTGCACACGGGCCGGTGCCCGTCTATTGCGGACCCGCCAACGTTTGTGTGCAAGAGGCCTTATTGTCCGTATAACGGACGTGGATAGGACTTTTCTATTAGGGGCCAGCTGTTCCAGTCCTCAAAATACGGAATGCACACGGACGTCATCCGTATTTTTTGCAGGGCCGTGTTTTGCGGACCGCAAAATACATACGGTCGTGCGCATGAGCCCTAACTCATTGGCTCCTTCTCTGGCAGACCCTGCTTTTCTATACATTAAAGCCTCATGCACACGACCGTTGTTTTGGTCCGCATCCGAGCCGCAGTTTTTGCGGCTTGGATGCGGACCCATTCACTTAAATGGGGCCACAAAAGATGTCCGCACCCGTTGATCTGTTCCGTCGTCCACAAAAAAAAATATAACCTGTTCTATTCTTGTCCGTTTTTTGGACCAGAATAGGCAGTTATATTAATGGCTGTCCGCGCCGTTCCGCAAATTGCGGAACGCACACTCGGACGCCATCTGTGTTTTGCGGATCCGCAATTTGAGGACTGCAAAATACACAACGGTCGTGTGCATGAGGCCCAAAATCAGAGATCAGGAACCTCTGCCACTCCAGCAGTTCTGAAACGACAACTCCCAGAATCCTCCTTTTACTTCTACAGCAGCTGCAACATGGGCCAAGCAAGTGTGCATGCTGGGAGTTGTAGTTTCACAGCAGCTGGAGTGTCGGAGGCTGCTGGCTTCTGTATTACAAGCACAGCCAGTAATTTGAATGGCTGCCATGTAATTCTCCATTTCCCCTGAAGTGGCCGCTGTAGGGAAAATGTACGGCCGGCTGCAGGTGATCACAGGTGATTGGCGGAGCCCAGATCTCTGCAATGGCGGAGCATCTCAAGGGGGATTTGGGGGATTTTAGTGGCTACTTTGACAATTAGCTGCTAATCACCTCCTGTACATATATAATGGTATAAATGACTGACCTCGACTGGGAGTGGGCGGAGTCTGGAGGGAGGCGACATCCACATCACCATTCAGTGACTACATGTGGTAGCTCTGGATCTGGCGGTTCGGCGAGGACGGGCGGATTAGCGTTTTATTTTTTGTCTGATTGTTATTATGTGTTAATCTGGAGAATAACGTTTAAATACGATTCCAGTCATTACCGCGGCCTCGCCATATAAAACACTTCATTTATTGGCGCACGTCCCCTAATAAGACAATTAATTTGCTATTTCTACTAAAGTTGAATTCTGTGGAACAGAAACGCTAAATGCGGAGGAGGGGGAGCGCGGGGAACGCGGCGCTGCGAGAAAAATAGGAATTCATTGAAATATATATTCTTTGTTAAACCGAATGGAATTAAGGAAATAATAGAAGCCCCGTCTCTTAAAGGGAGCGTGTCAGCGGCTCATGTACACAAACGATGCGTTCCGCGGCCCCGCAATAAAATCAAACATGTCCTATTATAGGATAGCGAATTCACGAATTCCAGCAGCGGTGTCTTTGCGATATACTTTTAGTCCAGAAATGTCCTACAACCAGGACGCGTTTCGGCAAACGTGCCTTCATCACCAATTGACTGTTCCGTTCCGCACACGGCCGGTGTCCGTGTTTTGTGGACAGCAAAACACTACGTTTGTGCGCATGAGCCCTTAAAGGAGATGTCCAGAACTTAAAAAAAACATGGCCGCTTTCTTCCAAAAACAGCACCGCACTTGCCCACAGGTTGTGTCTGGTATTGCAGCTCAGCTTCATTGAATTGAAGGGGCCTGAGCTGCAATACCAGACTCGACCTGTGTACAGGAGTGGGGCTATTCCTGGAAAAAAAGCAGCTACGTTTTTCCAATCCTGGACAATTCCTTTAAACCAGGCGCACTGCTTTGTCGGGCTCGCTCAGCTGAATGTTATGATGCCTTTCACTTAGTGATCTGTTGCTTCATTCAAAGGACTTGAAATCCATATGCAAATGAGCAGTTAAGTGCACCGAGGGCGGGCCGAAGCCACTCTGTGCACCCTTGCTCCTCCTCCTTTCTCTGCCAGCTCCGCCCTCTCCAGGGTCCTGCACAGTCATCTGGCTTGGCTCTGTCAATGAAGAAGGAGAGGGAGGGGCCAGCAGAGAAAGAAGGAGGGACAAGGGTGCACATAGAGGCTTGGGTCCGCCCTTGGTGCACCTAACTGCTCATATGGATTAGTCCTTTTTCACCAGAATGAAGCCATACGACGCTGTAGCCAGAAGCAGTCACTTCATTGCTGCAGCCAAGAACATGGCATCATGGCTGCCGCAGAGGGAAGGATCGGTGCGGCGGCGGCGGATCAGGATCAGCAAACCGATGAGCAGAACGTCTTTTGTTAATTTAACACCTTCCCTGACTTTGACATTTTTTTTTAGGAACCTGGACAACCCCTCTTCCAAACACAGCGCCACACCTGTCCACTGGTCGTGTCTGGTATTACAGCCCAGCTCCAATGAACAGGAATGCGCTGCAGTACCATACAACCTGAGGACAGGTGTGGCGCTGCTTTGCACTGTATTCCCCATACAATAACAATTCTAATTTTATGCCTCTGTATTGTGCATTCCTCTCTTATTCCTACTAAAAGTTATGAATGAATTTCCCGCAGTTTGCAATGAAGGATCCAGCTGGGTGTTACCAGTAGGGGATTTGTCCCTGCACAGTCTGACACTATCTACTGTCTGGTAACACCCATCTGGACCTTCATTGCATAGAGCTAGCAATTCCTTAATAACTTCTAGTAGGAATAATAGAGACATGGCACAACATAGAGTTATTAGAATAGATGCTCCAGAATTGTCATTACATGGGGGATGCAAGTAGTTACTGAACCAAACATGTCGGGGGAGGGGACAGGTCCTTATTAGGAGGCTCGGGCACACAACAATCGGTCATCACAACCCGATACCGTAAGAGGCGGAGCGGGCGGAGCGCAGTGTTTATAAATCTTCCTCATTTCCACTGCAGATATTTAGCAGAACCGTGTGAAAAACTGTCACCCGTGAGAACGTTCTCTAATGTGCAGCTATTTCTAGGGCATGATATGTACGGAGCGCTCAGGCGGCCGTTGCCATGGTAAATAAAAGTCTTTTTAGCGAACGCCGAGGATGAGGACTATTCACTGGTGGTGGATCTGTTCTGTTCCTTTCATGCTTCCCAAGGTTAAGAAGTCACATGAGTATACCGTATGCAGATGCGGAGGCGCTGACATCTCAATTAAAGCGGACGGGGACGTTTATGAGGAATCCGCGGTCAGATGAAGAAACGCAATATTACAGTGTAAAGAACAGTGATGGGAGAGGGCCCTCCAGAGGAGATGGTTCTCAGGGGCCCCCCCCCCCCCCCCCCCCTCCTTATTATTATTGTACATACAGGACATATCATCAATACGATCTAATAGGCTGCGGTCATCCCAGAAGAAATGGACCCATGATCGGCTTCTAGGTCATCTGAGGTTGTCTTCTGCTGAACCTTTGGGGCCCCTTAGTGGGTCAGAGCCTGGAGCCATCAGGGGATCCTTTGGTGCTTGGTCGGCCAGTCCAAAACCGCCTGTATGTGTATAACGGTACATGAAAATGGTGAATGGAAGTGAGAGAGGAACATGTGAGACTATGAAAGAGCGTCGTGAAGGTGTCAGGTTTGGTCAGAATCGCTCCATGTGCTTATCCAAAGAAATCTACTGCATCCTAAACTGTGCTGAATCCTATAATCCAAACACTCTGGAATATCCTATAATCCAAAAACTCTGGAATATCCTATAATCCAAACACTCTGGAATATCCAATAATCCAAAAACTCTGGAATATCCTATAATCCAAAGACTCTGGAATATCCTATAATCCAAACACTCTGGAATATCCTATAATCCAAACACTCTGGAATATCCAATAATCCAAAAACTCTGGAATATCCTATAATCCAAAAACTCTGGAATATCCTATAATCCAAAAACTCTGGAATATCCTATAATCCAAAGACTCTGGAATATCCTATAATCCAAACACTCTGGAATATCCTATAATCCAAAACTCTGGAATATCCTATAATCCAAAAACTCTGGAATATCCTATAATCCAAAAACTCTGGAATATCCTATAATCCAAAAACTCTGGAATATCCTATAATCCAAACACTCTGGAATATCCTATAATCCAAACACTCTGGAATATCCTATAATCCAAAAACTCTGGAATATCCTATAATCCAAAAACTCTGGAATATCCAATAATCCAAACACTCTGGAATATCCTATAATCCAAACACTCTGGAATATCCTATAATCCAAACACTCTGGAATATCCTATAATCCAAACACTCTGGAATATCCTATAATCCAAAAACTCTGGAATATCCTATAATACAAACACTCTGGAATATCCTATAATACAAAAACTTCTGTATTTTAACATCCAAAAACTCTGGTGTATCCAATAATGTAAAAAAAAAGTGCTACATTGTAAAATCCAAAAACTCAAATGCATCCTATAATCCGAAAACTCTAGTGTAAACTATAACTCCAAGATTTCTCCCGTCATCCCCCCCGTACTTTGGAACTCTCTACCCCAACATATCGGACTCTCACCTAATGTGGAAACCTTCAAATAAAAGCTGAAAACGCACCTCTTCAGACAAGCCTACGAACTACAGTAAGGGCTCATGCACACGAACATAAGGGCCCCATAGCCCGAATAGCATCGGCCGTGTGCACTTCGTTCATAAATGCGGACCCATTGACTTGAATGGGTCCGTGATCCGCAAGTTACGGACAAAGATAGAACATGTTCTATCTGTTTGCAGTGCGGAGGTACAGACCCGAAAGCCCAATGGAAGCGCTTCGTAGTGCTTCCGATCCGTGCCTCTGATCTGCAAAAGACAGGTGAAGTCCTATCTTCAGTCTAATCTTGCGGATTGCGGACCCATTCGATGGAGTGCACGCAGCCAGTGCCTGTATATTGCGGACAGGCCACTTATAGTCCGCAATACGGGCACTGAGCCAGTACGCTCGTGGGCATGAGCCCTGACCCTGCTGCACCTATATGAGCAGTTTCTACCTCCACCTACTGTATCTTTCCCGCATCCCTTGTAGATTGTAAGCCCTCACGGTCAGGATCCTCTCTCCTTCTGTACCAGTTTGTAACTCATCTTATTCATGCTTGTTGCAATTATTTTATATTATGTATGTGCCCCCCTCCTCAAATTTACAGCACCATGGAATAAATGGTGCTTTAATAATAGATAATAATAACCCGAAAAACTCATGCATCCTCTAATCCAAAAACTCTGATGTTGTTTTATAATCTAAAAACTCTAGTGTTTCCTAAAATCCAAATAGTCTGATGTATTCTATAAATCTAGTGGGTCATAAAATTCTAATACTTTTGTCTGTTCTATAATAAAAAAAAATCTCTGGTATATACTATAGTTTGAAAACTCTGTTGTACCCTGTCATCCAAAACGCCAATGTGTCCTATAAACTAAAAACTCTGCTGGATTGTTTAATCCAAAAACTCAGGTGTGTCCTATAATACAAAAACCAAGCTGTTTCCTATAAGGCCCCTTGCAGACAAGCGTGTCCGGATAAGGTCCGGATGCGTTGCGGTGCGTTACGGCAAACCCGCGCGAGTAGGTACCCAATTGCAGTCAGTTTTGACTGCAATTGCGTTCCGTTGTTCAGTTTTTATCGCGCGGGTGCAATGTGTTTTGCACACGCGTGATAAAAAACTGAATGTGGTACCCAGACCCGAACTTCTTCATTGAAGTTCAGGTTTGGGTTCAAGGTTGTGTAGATTGTATTATTTCCCATTATAACATGGTTATAAGGGAAAATAATAGCATTCTGAATTCAGATTGCATAGTACAATAGAGCTGGAGGGGTTAAAAAAAAAAAGATATATATTTTAACTCACCTTAATCCACTTGTTCGCGCAGCCGGAATCTCTTCTGTCTTCTTCTTTGAGGAATAGGACCTTTGATGACGTCACTGCGCTCATCACATGGTCCATCACATGATATTTCACCATGGTGATGGATCATGTGACGGACCATGTGATGAGCGTAGTGACGTCACCACAGGTCCTTTTCCTGTGCACAGCAAAGATGAAGACAGAAGAGAAGCCGGGCTGCGCGAGCAAGTGGATTAAGGTGAGTTAAATTATTTTTTTATTTTTTTAACCCCTCCAGCTCTATTGTACTATGCATTCTCTATTAGGAATGCTATTATTTTCCCTTATAACCATATTATAAGGTAAAATAATAATGATCGGGTCCCCATCCCGATCGTCTCCTAGCAACCGTGCGTGAAAATCGCACCGCATCCGCACTTGCTTGCGGATGCATGCGATTTTCACACAGCCCCATTCACTTCTATGGGGCCTGCGTTGTGTGAAAAACGCACAATATAGAACATGCTGCGATTTTCACGCAACGCACAAGTGATGCGTTAAAATCACCGCTCATGTGCACAGCCCCATAGAAATGAATGGGTCCGGTTCACCTCACGCATCGCATCCGCGCGGAAAACTCGCTCGTGTGAAAGGGGCCTAATCCAAACACTTTTGCTATATTGCATCGTTCAAAATATCTGGTGTATCCTATAATCCAAAAACTGTAATGTGTTCTATAATCCAAAAGTTTTGCTGTATTGTATAGTACAAAAACTCTGATCCGTTGTATAATCGAAAAATGTTGGTGTATCCCATAATCCAAAATCTCTGGTGTCTCCTATAATCCAATAGTTTTGCTATATTGTATAGTCCAAAATCTCTGGTGTATCATTTCATCCACAAACTTTAGTGTATCCTATAATTCAAAAACTGTAATGTGTCCTATAAACAAAAAATTTAGTTGTATTGTATAGTCCAAAACTCCGAAATGTCCTACGTATAATCCACAAATGTTGGTGTATCCTTTGATCCAAAAACTCTAGTGTATCCTATAATCCAAAAACTGTGATGTGTCCAATAATCCAAAAATGTGTGGTATAGTTATAAATCTCTGGGGTATCCTATAATCCCAAAGCTCTACTGTTTCTCATAATCCAAAAACTCTATTGGGTCCTATAATGCATAACATCTGGAGACTTCAGTAGCCCAACAATATCTTTCATATCCCCAGATTATATATATATATATGGACGTATGGAATCCTCATTGATACAATGTAGCCATTGTAGAACCTCAGACATCAATGGAGAAGCCCAAGCAGATGCCAGTAGCACATTTCTGGGCGCCTAAGATTTCAGCAGTCTTAGTTATATTCCTATGAAGACATCATCAAATAATCTTCCATGACTGTAGAGGAGAGATACACATTTCTTGCACGGAGGATAAGTGCCGCCCTGAATATAGCTGCAGTTTTTTTTCACCAATCTATTCTACAATGTGTCCGCCCAGCAAGACTCGGCCTAAATGAAGTTTATGGATTTCTTCAGTAACAAGATCGTTCTGTCGGGGAAGAACTTTCTCCGAGCATCTATCGACTATTCTTTAAAGCCTGAGGATTGCTCCTTGTAGGATCCATGCCGGATATTCACAGGTGACACTTCAGGAGTGGGAGGTAGAAGGCCACACGACAGCTATTAATGGGCTTTTATCAGAAGAGACATATTTGTAGACGGCTTTCACTGTAATTATTTTTCCATTTGAAGTATATCCCATTTTGCCATGCTTTTAATAATGATTTTTTTTATTAGGAGAATACCAACAGAACAATATCCACACTGGGTAGTGGCGGGTAAGGCCGGGTATATATCATGCAGAGCTTTGTTCACACAGAGCAGTTTTTGATGCAGTAGAACGATCTCACTGCACATAGATTTTTACAGCTCCCATTGTGTTCACTACTGGTGATCTTTTCCAGTTTGACTCTTATAAAGTTATGTTATAAACGATCTCATGGTAGGCATTAAAGTGTACCTGAAGTTTTTTAAAAAAAAGTTTGCATAATGGCTGTGCTTCTTTGTACAATCATAACTGTGAAGGAACAGGTGCTTTTGGGCCTCCCTAAAGTCTTTTTCAGCCATATTATTCCATGTTTCTGCTGCACAGTTAGATGCATTTCACTCAGAAGCATCTCTTTTCTGTGGAATGTGCCAGAACTTTACTGCCGTGATGTTCATTTCCCTTACTTCCCACTATGTTTGTTTTCAGCTCACAGAACAGACAAGGAGGGGAAGATCGCACTTACAGACACACAGGAGGCTCCTCCTCGGGATCTCAGCTAGCTCTGACACGCCCCATTTCCTGTGAGCTGTCTTCTATGGGTCTCTGTTACTAGGGACGGATCTTGGCTGACAACAGGCAGTGGACTGCGAATTAGGTAGACGTGAGAACCATAGCGGCCATGACTTTAAAGGGACACTGTCAGGCCTTCTGAGCATAATTAGATCTTTATATGCCCTCCTAGGTCTTGTAATAAGTTTCCAATTCATATAAGTATTATCCCTGTGCGCATTGTAAAACTTGAAAAATAATCTTTATAATCACCTGCCAATCAATTGTCCTTTATGCCCAAGGGGCGTTCTTTGCGCCGCATTTGTGCCCAGCCGCGCCCCAACTGCCGGATCCTTAGACACGCCCATCTCATTAGAATTCACTTTGCTGGGCGGTATTTTCCTGTCCCCGACATCCCGAGATCCTGCGCATGCGCCCGGCACCCTCACTCGCCGGGATCACATCGCGCCTGCGTCCCCTATTGAGGCCGATGACCGTAACTTTGTATTGGGCATGCGAAGGATCTCGGAATGTCGGGGACAGGAAAATACCGCCCAGCGAAGTGAATTCTAATGAGATGGGCGTGTCTAAGGATCCGGCAGTTGGGGTGCGGCTGGGCACAAATGCGGCGCAAAGAACGCCCCTTGGGCATAAAGGACAATTGATTGGCAGGTGATTATAAAGATTATTTTTCAAGTTTTACAATGCGCACAGGGATAATACTTATATGAATTGGAAACTTATTACAAGACCTAGGAGGGCATATAAAGATCTAATTATGCTCAGAAGGCCTGACAGTGTCCCTTTAAAGGTTTTTTTTTCAGGAGGATGCAGGCAGATTTTTTAAATGAAGTGATTTGGAAATTGGCTAGATACACCATTCTCTACTAAACTAAATAAAATTGTGTGAAAGTGCAGTGACTTTTTAAGTTTAATAAAAGTACATTTGACAAAGCTCTCAGGATCATTCCCAGTTTTACATTTTGCTGTAGGGACCCTATGAATTCTGCGCATAAGAAACAAATGTGAAATCTGATTTTAATGGCAGCTGCAGAAATCAATAGTAAAGATAAGAAACTTTGTTACATAACTTATTATAAAACATGCTTCTTTCTCCACTTATCAGCCTTTTTTTTTCCCCCTCCCTGCTTCATGAGCTTCCTTCACTCTCAACTCACTGGTAAAATCGGTAATGCTAAAGGTAGAGAGGAGATTAGGTTACTGAGGGATTAGGTTATAGTTGCCTTTATACAGTATGTCGACAGCTAGCGGAAGGGGAGGAGAAGAGAGCAACTCCTGTGTCTATGTGTCCATAAAAATCACATCCGTATTGTGTCTGTGTTGCGTCCTTTTGTCACTGAGGACTAATAGGAGATCCTTTGGCAATTAATTTTCTGCTGAGCAACTTCAGTGGATTACGGATGACACACTGATGGTAAAAACGGACACACGGACCAACCATGGATCCTTCACGAACATCTTCACAGATAAAACACGTACGCTTTTTTTCACGGACGTGTCACCGGTCACAGAAATTTGAAAAAGGCCTTATACAGTACCAGTAAAGTGTACGTCCACTTTGCTTTTTTCTTAGGTGCAGAAATTGACCTACTGTGCGGATTTCAAAACCTGCAGCATGTGTTTCTTTTTTTTTTTGTGTGTGTGCGGATTTCATACTTTTCAATGGAAGGGTGAGATTTGTAGCAAAACCGCATTAAATCGGCACCAAAAAACACATAGAAACTGCACATAAAACCTGCCAAAACCACAATAAATTGTCTGGATTTATGTGTGCTTTTTGTACGGTCTTCGTGCAGATTTCTTGGAGATTTTCAGCACATGAATCTATACAATGTGCGGGCACCCTAAGTGTTTTACTGTCTCACCACAGTGCGGGATTCACAGCTACACTGCTCATTACTGTTCTATAATATCTTGCATGCTGCTGCTTCTGAAGGTGTGCTACAGAGCAATAGGGGAGCAGGATCTCCTCTTCTCTATGTGCTGTGTATGGGAGACATCATAGTAGCTATTCTCCTCCCCACCTAGGGCAGAGCTCTGGACAACTGATAATTAGAGATAGAGCGCGCAGAGGGGCGCACTGGTTAAAATGCAGAACATTAGTCATATAATGCTCATATATAGCGCTGCTCCTCATGCAGGAGCTTCTTCCACAACCTACTAAAAGACCCCATGTAGTCTCCAGTCTTGTAGGAACTACACACAGATGTTTACTTGGTGCATTATGTAAAGAGACCAAACAGAATAAGGAAATCGAGGGAAGAATGAAGACGGAACGCTGCATGTCTATATACTGCAACAAAGATCACAGACAGCCAAGGGCAGGGAGAAGGATGTGGGACTTGAGGCTTAATCAAGTATTGCAGATGCATCATGAATGCATCAAAACGCGTGTGCACTTTTAATGCTCTTTCATGTACATTGGAGACGTCGATCACGCTCCCTTCATTACGGTGAGCAAAGCTACATCCACTGCATGAAAAGGCACCTCCTGCTGCTCAAATATGGGGACAAACTGACAGCAACAGCCTGAAAAGTAATTACAAGAGACACCGGCATCCTGCAGAGAGGAACTTAAAGGAATACTAATCTCAGTTTCCACAGCTCAGATTGTATGCAAGAAAGTGAATGCAAATAAAGAGGCCCATAAATAGCTACAAGCCGCGCAGGAGCGCTAGGAAGCCAGCCCGTCCCGCCACCGCTACTCCTGCACCGATACCATAGTGTCACATTGTCAGGTCAATGGGAGGGAACACAAATGTGCCTCAATTCCAAGAAATATTCAGGCAACGCCAAGGGATAACTCCTAAAAGGGAATGTATAACCTAATTAAAGGGGTTGTCCGAGTTATAAAAAAAAACTCTGGCAAACCCTGTAAATGGAAGTGAATGGATACTCACCTGTTTCTTCGAGTGCTGCGCTCCAGTCCTCTCGCTGCTGACGTCATCTTTTTGCCTGCAGCGGTGACGTTCCGTGCACAAGTCACGGCTGCATCCAGTCACTGGCCTCAGTCGTGCATGGGATGTCTCTGCTGAGGCCAGAGATTGGCTGCAGAGGTGACGTTCCATGCACAAGCCACAGCTGCAGCCAATCACTGGCCTCAGCTGTGCATGGGATGTCTTTGCTGAGGCCAGAGATTGGCTGCAGCGGTGACGTTCCATGCACAAGCCACAGCTGCAGCCAATCACTGGCCTCAGCTGTGCATGGGATGTCTTTGCTAAGGCCAGAGATTGGCTGCAGCGGTGACGTTCCATGCACAAGCCACAGCTGCAGCCAATCACTGGCCTCAGCTGTGCATGGGATGTCTTTGCTGAGGCCAGAGATTGGCTGCAGAGGTGACATTCCATGCACAAGCCACAGCTGCAGCCAATCACTGGCCTCAGCTGTGCATGGGATGTCTTTGCTGAGGCCATAGATTGGCTGCAGAAAAATAAGTGGTGAGAACCGGAGCGCAGCGCAGGAAGAAGAAGAGGTAAAAACGGATGGGTATCCATTCCTGTGTTATTTTAGGCCATTTACAGGGGTTGCTCGAGTTTATATCACTCAGGCAACCCCTTTAACAGATACTGACGCATATTCATTTTTGCAATCAGTTTTTATTTTCTATTTGCATATTTTTTCTATCCTATTTTCTTTCCATGATGATGAGGCGGCCATCTTGTCAGACGGACATAGGAACCTGTAGAACCTGTAGACTGGAGATAACTCATCGACTTCTATTGGAGAGTGTTGTGGGCATGCTCTGTGACCTGTGCAAAGGTTTTTGTGCAGAGAGGAGGAGTAGATACACCGAGACTTCACTTCCGCCGTTGTGAATGGCGGATTGAGTCTTATCTATCTCTCTATCTATCTATCTATCTATCTATCTATGTTACCTGCCATTGTAATCCTGCCTGTGATGATAAATAGATGACTGCTGAGAAGTGATCTCTACAGAACAGGAGGTGTCAGACTGTTATAAGGCTCAGTGGTCAGAGTTAAAACTGCAAAATTCAAGGATGTTTTTAAATATAGCGACATGGAAAATTTAAAAACATAATCAAATATTTTTAGTACAAATCCTTGATTTAAACAATTGGTCATATTCCGATGAGACATTCCCTTTAAGAAGCAAGTCACCTATCATGCTAAAAAGTCTGTCAAAATCTTGTTAGTTAGGCCCCATTCACATGTCCGCAATTTCGTCCCGCATTTTGCGGAACGGAATTGCGGAACCCATTTATTTCTATGAGGCCACACTAACGGGTCCACATTTCCGTTCCCGAAAAAAATAGAACATGTCCTATTCTTGTCCGCAATTGTGGACAAGAATAGGCATATTCTATTAGTGCCGGCGATGTGCAGTCCGCAAAGTGGGGAACGCACATTGCCGTGTCCCTGTTTTGTGGATCCGCAAAACACGTTACGGGCCCTTAGGCCTCATGCACATGACCGTGCTGTTTTTTGCAGACCACAAACCGCGGATCCGCAAAAAACGGAAGCCGCCCGTGTGCCTTCCGCAATTTGCGGAACGGGCGGCCCATTGTAGACATGCCTATTCTTGTCCACAAAACGGACAAGAATAGGACATGCTATATTTTTTTTGCGGGGCCTCGGAACGGAGCAACGGATGCGGACAGCACTCAGAGTGCTGTCCGCATCTTTTGCGGCCCCTATTGAAGTGAATGGGTCCGCACCCGAGCAGCAAAAACTGCGGACCCAAAAAACGGTTGTGTGCATGAGGCCTTAGGGTTAGACCTCTTTCACATGACCATATGGCTTTTTCAGTGTTTTGCGGACCGTTTTTCACGGATCCGTTGTTCCGTTTTTTGTTTCCGTTTCTGTTCCCTTTTTTCTGTTCCGTTTTTCCATATGGCATATACAGTATACAGTAATTACATAGAAAAAAATTGGGCTGGGCATAAAATTTTCAATAAATGGTTCCCCAAAAACGGAACGGATAAGGAAGACATACGGATGCATTTCCGTATGTGCTCCTTTTTTTGCAAACCCATTGACTTGAATGGAGCCACGGAACGTGATTTGCGGGCAATAATATAACATGTTCTATCTTTCAACAAAATGGAAAAAAAAGAAATACGGAAACGGAATGCATTCCGTTTTTTTGTGGAACCATTGAAATGAATGGTTCCGTATACGGAACGCAAAAAATGTCTGTAAACGGAAAAAAAAAAACGGTTGTGTGAAAGTTGGAAAAAAAGGACCAAGGGTTATGCCTCTGGTAGCTGCCCTGCAGACAGAGGATATATATGGGTGGGCTGCATTAAAGCTCATGGGCCCTTTACCAACACACTGCATTATATTGCAGTCTCGTGGGATTATAAATCGGCATATTGACCGTCTGTGACCTCAGATACAGATTTTTGGTAGTAACACCATGAAAAAGATCAGACCTGGTACACTTTTCCGGGTTAGAAAAAGGATGTGCATACTGTAGTTTCCAGAAACAGCGCCACACTTTTCAATAGGCTACATCTGGTATTGCAACTCAGCTTCATTTCCTTGAAATTGCAATACCAGACACAACCCATGGACAGGAGTGGCGCTGTCTCTGCAAGCAACACAGACTGTTCATTAGCCTTTTTTTAGAACGTCATAGAAAGTCTAGGCACAGCAGCCCCCAGAAGGACCTGAGAGGGGAGTAACTGGAAGCCCAGCTAGATATTACATTTTATGTTATGCTTTCCTATTCCAATGGAAAATACAATCTATCTCCTCTATTACAGATAAATACGCCACAGCCAAAACCAATTCCATGTGCAGTGACCTGACTGACGGTCTAAGATTGCGGGATGAAATAAGAGAATATATTAAAACATACAAACCCTATACCAATAATCTGAACCAAACTAGTCACTGTGCGGCCATGCCGTGCCAACAGACAATGACATGTAGCAGTGCTATCCAGTGCCTTGGGGAGGCAGATACATCAGCAGGGCTGCTACAATGTATCAGTATCAGCAAAATGTATCAGACCTCAGAGGATTGTCCAGACTGGATACAACTGTAGCAAACCTATGCGAAACAAAAGGCGTTGATGGATTTTCAGCCTCTGGATGCAAACAGGGAGTTCCCATTTACTGACAGCAAGCAGAGATTTTAAAAATGGCAAGGAATCTAAACACAAAGGGGGAGATTTATCAACCAATCAGATTCCACCGTTCATTTTTGACAGCTCTTTTGGAAAATGAAAGGAAGAATCTGATTGGTTGCTATGGGCGACTAAGCCAGTTCTACTTTACACCAGTTAGAAAAATCTCCCCCAAAGTCTATTAAAAAGTTGCAGAATCTTTCATTATTCAGCCCACCTAGAAATCTGCAGATGGCCCTTAACTTTTTAGCATTTGATTGCTGGACATTTCCTGTAAAACCTCAGGCAGTGTAGAACCGAATCCTAATATTCACAATAGCTTCCACAATTTACTTTCCAGCAATAGTCCGATCATCTACATAACAAGTACATACAGGTCGGCTCCGGGGCCCCAGTCCTGTAACTAAACGGGAAGTTGTAGTCACAAGTAACATAATGTAAAACAAATATCCATGGAATCCCACAGCAAAAGCTAAAACAGAGTTCAGCTGCAAATCCAGGACAAAGCCTAAAGTTGAGTCTGATTTGTCCCTTGTGCCAGTGTCTTTCTCTAATACACAGAAAATCCATACTGTGATGTCATCAGTACAGTGATAATAAATAGTGATGTCACAGTACAGGGATAATAAACACAGTGATGTCACAGTACAGAGATAATAAACACAGTGATGTCACAGTACAGAGATAATAAACACAGTGATGTCACAGTACAGGGATAATAAACACAGCGATGTCACAGTACAGAGATAATAAACACAGTGATGTCACAGTACAGAGATAATAAACACAGTGATGTCACAGTACAGGGATAATAAACACAGTGATGTCACAGTACAGGGATAATAAACACAGTGATGTCACAGTACAGAGATAATAAACACAGTGATGTCACAGTACAGAGATAATAAACACAGTGATGTCACAGCACAGGGATAATAAACACAGTGATGTCACAGTACAGGGATAATAAACACAGTGATGTCACAGTACAGGGATAATAAACAGTGATGTCACAGTACAGGGATAATAAACACAGTGATGTCACAGTACAGAGATAATAAACAGTGATGTCACAGTACAGGGATAATAAACACAGTGATGTCACAGTACAGAGATAATAAACACAGTGATAATAAACACAGTGATGTCACAGTACAGAGATAATAAACAGTGATGTCACAGTACAGGGATAATAAACACAGTGATGTCACAGTACAGGGATAATAAACAGTGATGTCACAGTACAGGGATAATAAACACAGTGATGTCACAGTACAGGGATAATAAACACAGTGATGTCACAGTACAGGGATAATAAACACAGTGATGTCACAGTACAGAGATAATAAACACAGTGATGTCACAGTACAGAGATAATAAACACAGTGATGTCACAGTACAGAGATAATAAACACAGTGATGTCACAGTACAGGGATAATAAACACAGTGATGTCATAGTACAGGAATAAACACAGTGATGTCACAGTACAGAGGTAATAAACACAGTGATGTCACAGTACAAGGATAATAAACAGTGATGTCACAGTACAGGGATAATAAACACAATGATGTCACAGTACAGAGATAATACACACAGTGATGTCACAGTACAGGGATAATAAACACAGTGATGTCACAGTACAGGGATAATAAACACAATGATGTCACAGTACAGAGATAATAAACACAGTGATGTCACAGTACAGGGATAATAAACACAGTGATGTCACAGTACAGAGGTAATAAACACAGTGATGTCACAGTACAGGGATAATAAACAGTGATGTCACAGTACAGGGATAATAAACACAATGATGTCACAGTACAGAGATAATAAACACAGTGATGTCACAGTACAGGGATAATAAACACAGTGATGTCACAGTACAGAGATAATAAACACAGTGATGTCACAGTACAGAGATAATAAACACAGTGATGTCACAGTACAGGGATAATAAACACAGTGATGTCACAGTACAGGGATAATAAACACAGTGATGTCACAGTACAGGAATAATAAACACAGTGATGTCACAGTACAGGGATAATAAACACAGTGATGTCACAGTACAGGGATAATAAACACAGTGATGTCACAGTACAGGGATAATAAACACAGTGATGTCACAGTACAGAGATAATAAAGACAGTGATGTCACAGTACAGAGATAATACACACAGTGATGTCACAGTACAGGGATGATAAACACAGTGATGTCACAGTACAGGGATAATAAACACAGTGATGTCACAGCACAGGGATAATAAACACAGTGATGTCACAATACAGATATAATAAACACAGTGATGTCACAGTACAGGATAATAAACACTGTGATGTCACAGTACAGGATAATAAACACAGTGATGTCACAGTACAGATATAATAAACACAGTGATGTCACAGTACAGGATAATAAACACTGTGATGTCACAGTACAGGATAATAAACACAGTGATGTCACAGTACAGGGATAATAAACACAGTGATGTCACAGTACAGGGATAATAAACACAGTGATGTCACAGTACAGAGATAATAAACACAGTGATGTCACAGTACAGGGATAATAAATACAGTGATGTCACAGTACAGAGATAATAAACACAGTGATGTCACATTACAGGGATAATAAACACAGTGATGTCACAGTACAGGGATAGACACAGTGATGTCACAGTACAGGGATAATAAACACAGTGATGTCACAGTACAGGAATAATAAACACAGTGATGTCACAGTACAGGGATAGACACAGTGATGTCACAGTACAGAGATAATAAACACAGTGATGTCACAGTACAAGGATAATAATCACAGTGATGTCACAGTACAGAGATAATAAATAGTGATGTCACAGTACAGGGATAATAAACACAGTGATGTCACAGTACAGAGATAATAAACACAGTGATGTCACAGTACAGGGATAATAAACACAGTGATGTCACAGTACTGGGATAATAAACACAGTGATGTCACAGTACAGAGATAATACACACAGTGATGTCACAATACAGGGATAATAAACACAGTGATGTCACAGTACAGAGATAATAAACACAGTGATGTCACAGTACAGGGATAATAAACACAGTGATGTCACAGTACAGGGATAATAAACACAGTGATGTCACAGTACAGAGATAATAAACACAGTGATGTCACAGTACTGGGATAATAAACACAGTGATGTCACAGTACAGAGATAATACACACAGTGATGTCACAATACAGGGATAATAAACACAGTGATGTCACAGTACAGAGATAATAAACACAGTGATGTCACAGTACAGGGATAATAAACACAGTGATGTCACAGTACAGAGATAATAAACACAGTGATGTCACAGTACAGGGATAATAAACACAGTGATGTCACAGTACTGGGATAATAAACACAGTGATGTCACAGTACAGAGATAATAAACACAGTGATGTCACAGTACAGAGATAATAAACACAGTGATGTCACAATACAGGGATAATAAACACAGTGATGTCACAGTACAGAGATAATAAACACAGTGATGTCACAGTACAGGGATAATAAACACAGTGATGTCACAGTACAGGGATAATAAACACAGTGATGTCACAGTACAGGGATAATAAACACAGTGATATCACAGTACTGGGATAATAAACACAGTGATGTCACAGTACAGAGATAATACACACAGTGATGTCACAATACAGGGATAATAAACACAGTGATGTCACAGTACAGGGATAATAAACACAGTGATGTCACAGTACAGGGATAATAAACACAGTGATGTCACAGCACAGGGATAATAAACGCAGTGATGTCACAATACAGAGGTAATAAATACAGTGATGTCACAGTACAGGGATAATAAACACAGTGATGTCACAGTACAGGGATAATAAACACAGTGATGTCACAGTACAGGGATAATAAACACATTGATGTCACAGTACAGAGATAATAAACACAGTGATGTCACAGTACAGGGATAATAAACACAGTGATGTCACAGTACAGGGATAATAAACACAGTGATGTCACAGTACAGAGATAATAAACACAGTGATGTCACAGTACAGAGATAATAAACACAGTGATGTCACAGTACAGGGATAATAAACACAGTGATGTCACAGTACAGGGATAATAAACAGTGATGTCACAGTACTGGGGTAATGATCCCAATGATATGACAGCATGTGAATAATGCATGCAAAAACATCATCATGCACATGATGACATCACAGTGCTGGAGATAAACAGTGACATCACCATTCAGGTACATTGCTTACAGTGATGATATTAAATGCAGGAAAGTCCTTCTAGAGCAGAAGGATAATGAACACAACCTGGACTATGGCTTCATATCATTTTCTACCCCCCCTCCATATTGATCATTACTTGCCCCTCACCCTTTACACTTGCTCCCCTACCAGTTACATCTATATACCCTGGACACATCATTACTTTATGTGGCCATGTAGCTTGACCTTCCATCAGTGCCCCGACCTGTGGTTGTCAGGCATGCTAGGTGTTGTAGTTTTAGAGCTGAAGGTTGGACACCACGACTTTACATGATCGCCACGCTCCTGCTTCAAACCTTGTGGTCAGAAAGTCGTCTGGGAACAGATACGGCGCTCACCTACAGAAATCTTAGATTTTTCTTACAAAACGTTGACTTCGTCCCACAAGCTCCATCACATCCTCTTCACTGCGGGCTACTCTCATCCTCCGCCATGCCAACTAACTGCTTCAACGGCGCAATCAAGTCTTATCGGGCGAGGTAAGTGCACAGAAGAAAAGCAGTCGGGGCTCCCATTCTGTGACCTGGCGTCATTTATAGCTGCGGATTGTGCTGTTATTGGGCTGTCTCTGTTCTTATACAGTCAGTCCTGACAGTACTAGCAATTTGTGTCTTTTTTTTTTTTTTCCTTTCCCACAGTACAAGCGTAGGAGGCGAATTCTGCCTGAAAGACGACGGCATGAAACATTCATTCTATCGCCTATAAAATGGAAATGCATCAAGTGCAATGAAGAGGCTGGTAGTTCCCGCATGTGTAATGTCCTAGCCCCTGTCATAGCCCCAAATAGGACACAGTTCACACACGAGCGAGGGCAGCCGAGCTGCAGAAGGCAAGTATTGCAGTAATTTGTAACCTGACCTGGATTTCCAGTGTCACAGTCTTTGCAAAATTCCCAAAATCTACTCCTTTGGTGTAAGACAATTCACCAGCCAGGGAGGCCCCCCTACACGTTACATTGTCATTAGAGATGAGCGAATCGAAGTTGACAAAGTGAAATTCGATCCGAATTTCAGAAAAAAATTGATTTGTACCGAATCCGAATTTTCTCACGCTTCATGGTAACGTGTAAGGACATGGAGCAAAGAGCTCTGGGAACGAGGGATCACCCACAATGCCATGCATGCAGCCAATCAGCAGCCAGCCAGCCCTGTGACGTCACAGCCCTATCAATACAGCAGCCATCTTGGATTCTGACATTTTCCAGTGCACTTAGTGCAGGGAGAGACGTCAGCAGGCGCTAGGGACAGTGCTAGGAAAGACTTGAAAACTTATATTTTGCTCAATAGAAGTTCAGGTAAAGAGCATTAGAAGTGTAAGGAAAGGATAGGGAGTAGTGTTGAGTGAGCATGCTCGGCCGAATACCAGTTCGGCTCGAGCATCGCTATGCCCGGCACATGGCGGTACTCGGCTGAGTACCACATGTGCTCGAGCGCAATGCTCGAGTCTCCTCCTCGCACGTTTCACGGCTGCTAAGCAGCCAATAAACGTGCAGGTAAGTACTGCCATCACTGTAATTACAGTGATTGGCTGGCCGGAACGCGTCATCGGGTGCTATGTTCGGCTCATTCTAAGGGTCCATTCACACGTCCGTAGAATGGGTCCGCATCCGTTCCGCAGAATGCAGACCCATTCATTCTCAATGGGGACGGAAAGGATGCGGACAGCACACATTGTGCTGTCCGCATCCGCATTTCCGGTCCGCGGCTCCCGAAAAAAATAGAACATGTCCTATTCTTGTCCACAATAGCGGACAAGAATAGGCATTTCTATAGGGGTGCTAAGTCAGGGAGAGCTGAGCATAGGAAGGGACAGACAGTGTAGGGAGTGTAATAGGAACATTTTTATACAAAAAACTTTTCAGAGACCCAAAAGTCCTTTTAAGGACTATTTTTTGTGACAGCATCAATATATGTTTGTAGTGCAACCAGCGCAAAATACCGTGTAATAGGCTGCTGCGGTCAGTAAAATTTTGCCACATCTCCTGTGTAATGTGTGCGCATCCCTAAAATATCACTGACATCCAGTGTACTTTTTCCGTAGATGGTGTCCGCTGCGGACAGTTAAATTATCCGCGCCACATCTCCTGTTTAAAATGTGCGCATCCCTAAAATATCTGTGACATCCAGTGCACTCCGTAGACACTGCGAACTGTGACATTACCTGTGGTACCCTCATCATAAATAGCTTTGTAAAAATTTTTGCGCATACACTTCCAAATCCTACGCTACTGTACGTGTGACATACTTTCAAGCATATATAACATTTTAAATGAAGAAGGCGAGCAGTAAGGGACGGGGCAGTGGCCATGATGCTGATGGAGCACGCAGAGGCCGTGGCCCTGGGCGTGGAGAAACTGTGCCTGCAGCCAGAACACAAGAAAAACAATCATCCACGATACCTAGCTTCAAGTCCCAGTTTGCAGGGCGGCGCAGGACACCACTCTTGAAGTCAGACCAGTGCGACCAGGTGGTCGGTTGGATTGCTTCCAGTCGGTTAAGCACCACCCTGTCTTCCACCAAATCCAGTCTCAGTAGCCAGGAGTCTGGTCAACAGAATCCTCACCCTGATCCTCCTTCCTCCCACCATTTACAGTCTGGCCAAACAAGTGATCCCACACTTAGATATTCCGAGGACCTCTTTTCATCGCCATTACTTGATTTGGCCCTCTCGCCAAGCACGCTTGAAGAGGGACATGAGATCTTGTGCCCTGATTCCCAACCTCTTGAACATCCACAGTCACAAGAACATGACGGGGAGGATTGGTAATTAGTGTTTAATGAGGTGGATGATGTTGGGACACAGTTGCCAATGAGTCAACCACAATTACTGTCTCAAGAGGTTGATGATGAGGATGAGACACAGCTGTCAATCACTGAGGTTGTGGTTAGGTCAACAAATCAGGAGGATGATCAGAGTGAGGAAGTGGAAGAGGAGGTGGTGGACGATGAGGTCACTGACCCAACCTGGGAAGGTGGAAAGCCGAGGGAGGACAGCAGTACAGAGGGGGAGGGATCTGCAGCACCGCAACAGGCTGGAAGAGGCAGTGGGGTGGCAAAAGGGAGAAGGCGGGCCACACCAAACAGGCCCGCAACTGTTCCATGGAGCAACCCCTTGTGGAAATCTCCCTTGCCAAGGGGTAAATGTTTCGCAGTATGGTGCTTTTTTGAGGAAAATGCGGACGACAAAAGAATAGTAGTTTGCAACCTGTGCCATACGAAAATGAGCCAGGGCGTGAACACTAGCAACCTCACCACCACCAGCATGATCCGCCACATAGCATCCAAGCACCGTAATAAGTGGGACGAACGCCTGGGTCCACAATCTGTGTCTGCGGGTCACACCACTGCCTCCTCTTCCCTTGTGTTACGTGCTGGCCAATCCCCTGTCCAAGACGCATGCCCGGATACCTCCCGCCCTGCACCTGGACCTTCGCAAGCACCATCAGTGACCGCATCCACTTCCGTGTCCCAGTGCAGCGTACAAATGTCCTTACCTTAGGCATTTGAACACAACCGCAAATACCCAGCCACCCACCCACAGGCCACAGCACTAAATGCGCAACTTTCCAAATTACTGGCCTTGGAAATGCAGCCTGATGTTGGCGGCCGTCCCTCATTACGCAGTCCCCAGCTGCCACTATTTTTCACGGTGTGCTGTGCTCGCCTTGCACCAACATGTGTCCCGTAACATCACACGTACCCTGACCAATACAGTTACTGGGAAGGTCCACTTAACCACGGACACATGGACAAGTGCATTCGGCCAGGGATGCTACATATCCCTGACGGCACACTGGATGAACATTGTGGAGGCCGGGAGCGAGTCGTACCCTGGGATGGCACAGGTGCTACAGACGCCAAGGATTGCGGGCCCTACATCAATCAGGGTTTCCGCCAGCACCTATGTTAGTGGCTCCAACCACTTTTCCTCCTCCGCCTCCTCCTCCACTTCTACCTCCAAATTATCCTCTTGCAGCACCAGTCAGTCATCAGTTGGTAGCTGGAAGCAGTGTAGCACTGCACTGGGGAAGCGACAACAAGCCGTGCTGAAGCTGATATGCTTAGGGGACAAACAGCACACCGCCGCAGAGCTGTGGCAGGAGATAAGAGACCAGACTGAGCTGTGGCTCTCGCCACTCAACCTACAACCAGGCATGGTTGTGTCTGATAATGGCCGTAACTTGGTGGCGGCTTTGGAGCTCGGGAAGCTCACACACATCCCATGCCTAGCCCATGTGTTTAACCTTGCTGTTCAGCGGTTTCTCAAAACCTACCCAAATTTGCCTGAGCTACTGGTGAAGGTGCGCCGCGTGTGTGCACATTTCCGCAAGTCACCGACAGCTTCAGCCGGTCTGTCAACGCTGCAGCAGTGCTTGAAATTGCCAGATCACCGGCTGTTGTGCGACATGAGCACGCGCTGAAACTCGACGTTCCACATGTTGGCCAGGCTTTGTGAGCAGCAGAGGGCAGTAGTGGAATACCAGCTGCAACATGGTCGTCGCCTTTCCAGTCAGCCTTCATTCTTCACAAGCGACTAGTGGGCATTGATGTCTGACCTCTGTGAGGTTTTAAGAAACTTTGAGGAATCAACACAGATGGTGAGCAGCGATAACGCTATTATCAGCGTAACCATCCCACTTCTGTGTCTACTCAAACGCTCGCTGCTCACAATTAAGACGCTTTGCATGTGGAAGAGGTGGAAATGGGGGAAGACAGTACACAGGGTGATAGCCAGACCACCCTCAGTTCGTCTTCTCAGCACGAATTGGACGATGAAGAGGAGGAGGAGCAGGAGACAGTTGCCTCCGCTACAGAGGGTAGTACCCATGGAAGTGTAATTCCATCTGTTCTGCGTGGGTGGGCAGAAGAGGAGGAAGAGGATGAGGAGATTGAGAGTGATACTCCTGATGACGACAGCGAAGTCTTGCCTGTTGGTACTCTGGCACACATGGCTGACTTCATGTTAGGCTGCCTTTCCCGCGACATGCACGTTATATGCATTTTGGCCAACACTGATTACTGGTTGTTCACCCTTCTCGACCTCAGCTACAAAGAGAACTTCTCATCTCTTATTCCTCTGGTCGAGAGGACGAGCAAAACAGTGCAATACCAGAAGGACCTTGTGGAAACGTTGCTCCAAAAATTTCCATCTGACAACGCTGGCGGCAGAGTCCGTACTTCCTTGGCCAACCGAGGAGGGGAGACAAGGGGAACACACACAGCAGTTCCAACAGAGGCAGGGCAACACTCTCCGAAGCCTGGGACAGTTTCATGGCACCCCGCCAGCACCCTCACCCTGATGCGCGGCCTACTGTCACAAGAAGGGAACAATTTTGGAAGATGGTGAAGGAGTATGTAGCAGACCGTGTCAGCGTCCTCAGTGATCCCTCAGTGCCCTACAACTACTGGGTGTCCAAGCTGGACAAGTGGCACCAACTTGCGCTTTACGCTTTGGAGGTGCTGGCCTGCCCTGCCGCCAGCGTTTTGTCTGAGCGGGTATTTAGTACTGCTGGTGGCATTATAACAGATAAGCGCATCCGCCTGGCAACTGAAAATGCTGACATGTTGACTCATATAAAAATGAACAAGGCCTGGATTGACCATGACTTCTCGACTCCACCAGAGAAAAGCGGCTGAACATAAAGGTACTTTAAATGTGTTGTTTATAATGTACTGAATACACTGTATTCCCAGATCTCATGGCCACATGAGACTTGTGGGGGCTGAACAGGAAGAGGAGGAGGACATTGGAGCACAAGCAATGTATAGCAAAACGGGTGGTTTTTCTACACAGGTGACAGAAGAGGAGGGGCAGGAGTAGCCAGAGGAGCTATAGGTCGATGAGGAAGACGAGGCAGAGGACCCAGACACACCGTGGCAGTATGCAGTGGAGATGGAGGCAGGGAATCCCTCCGAGTCACTTGCTCAAATAAATGGCCCGCTGCATGCTCACTTGCTTGCGTAGTGACAGCCGGATTGTCACCATTCGGCAGAGGGAAGACTTCTAGCTCTCCACCTCGCTACCGGTCCAAAATGGGGGCCTTTTTTAAACCTGCTGAGAGGGAGGACAAACTGAACTACTATAGAGACATCCTATGTAGTCAGTTGGCAGCTCCCTATATGCGCCATCGTCCATCCTCTTGCAGGTCTGAGCGGGGGTGCCCTCTGCGCTCAGGTTCCTCTGCCATGGTTGCTGTGGCAGGGTGTGTGGGGTGGGGGTAGGAGCAGTTCCAGCTCCATCAGCAGCAACTTGAGTCTAGAGTCGCTGATGAGCAGATTTCTTCACCCGCCTAGTGAAGAAACTACTCACCAGCAGCAGCTAGACCTGGAGCAGGACCTGCCACCCCACAATGAAGATCCGCTAGACTAATGGGCAGCCAAACTGGATTTGTGGTCGCAACTGGCAGAGTTTGCCCTGGAAAAGCTGCCCTGCCCGGCCAGTAGTGTGGCATCAGAGCGGGTGTTTAGTGCTGCGGGGGCCATAGTTACCCCAAGAAGAACTTACCTGTCCACCCAAAATGTGGAGAGACTGACCTTTGTCAAGATAATTCAGGCATGGATCAGCCAGGATTTCCACCCACCAATGCCTGATGCATCAGACTAGATCATCCATGGTGCCACACCAACACTTTGACAAAAGAGACTGGTTTCTTCTGGCTACCTGCCTCAGCTACTATTTCTGATGCTGCCTCCCGCCTAATGCCACACATCTGATACCAAGTGCTTCTTCTTTCACCCACCATCTTCAGCTGCTACTGGTATTGCCACCCACCCACCCACTATGTCACCGGGTTACTCTGTGGTCTCCTGATGCTGCTGCCACCTCCACACTATGTCAGCTTGCCATTCTGTGGTCTCCTGATGCTGCTGCCATCTTCACACTATGTCACTGTGCCAATCTGTGGTCTCCTGATGCTGCTGCCACCTCCACACTATGTCACCTTGCCAATCTGTGGCCTCCTGATGCTGCTGCTGCCACCTCCACTCTGTCATTGTGCCACCATGTGGACTCCTCCTGATGCTGCTGCCGCCACCTCCACGCTCTGTCATTGTGCCACTCTGTGATCTCCTGATGCTGCTGCCACCTCCACACTATCTCACCTTGCCACTCTGTGGTCTCCTGATGCTGCTGCCACCCCCACACTATGTCACCTTGCCACTCTGTGGCCTCCTGATGCTGCCGCCACCTCCACACTGTCATTGTGCCACCCTGTGGCCTCCTCCTGATACTACTGCCACCTCCACACTGTCATTGTGTCACTCTATGGCCTCCTGATGCTGCTGCCACCTCCACACTGTCATTGTGTCACTCTGTGGCCTCCTCCTGATGCTGTTGCCACCTCTAGACTCTGTCAATGGGCCACTCTGTGGTCTCCTCATGCTGCTTCCACCTCACCACTATGTCATAGGGCCACTCTGTGGACTTCTCATGTTGTTCCCACCCTCCCCACTTCATGACTGGGCCACTATTTTGCCTTTCGGCCTGGCTGACATCATCATTTATTTGACCCTTCTTCTAATCTGTCTTAAGGAAGGAAAAATGAGACGCACAACGGATCCTGTCTGCGTAACAGCTGTAAGGCCTGCATGACATGGTCCCTATTTTGCATCAGAATTGACTTTTGCATCAGAATTGGATTTTGTAGCCAAAAGCAGGAGTGGGTACAAAACACAGAAGACATGCAAATATTCCATTCACGTGTCATCTCTGTTTTGGATCCACACCAGTTTTTTTTTGCTTTAGCAATACTGATGGATTACTGACCAAATGCTGACCGAGTGAAGGCGGATGCTCCACAGACAGGAACCGTTTTTCGGGGGTTATTGTTCTGACGGATCAGAGGAAGGGCAAAATAATCTGTGACGTCAACACAAACTTACTGCTGACACCCTCTCCACCCTGTCGGGGGGCTCTACTTGTATAAGTGTTTAATAGAACAGGTTCTGTAGACATCTATGTGGAATCAGCCACCGACAGTGTAAAAGGAGTGCGCTTCTTTTTGATGCTAACGTTGACCTGTAAGGCTGAGTTCAGACTTGAGTTATTTGGGTCAGTTTTGGCCCCGTAACTGCCCAAATAAGTGAAGTGCGCAGTGATTCTAAGAGCGACGCCGGTCATCTGCATGTCATACGGACTCACAGTATTGTTTCACTACCACAGCAGATTCCCTATGTGTGTTACTGCAAGGCACACCACTATGGAGGCTCTCTGAAGCCAGGAAAAATAAGTTTTTTAACGTGATTCACCACAAATAAATTCGTAACAAAGCAAATTTTTTCAAAAAATTCGGCGAAGCGAGCGAATCGAATTTTTGAGAAATTCGCTCATCTCTAATTATCATCATCCAAACCCACCACTTGCGACTCTATAAATGTGGATGGCGGCCTCACGTCTTAGGAATGGCAAGCTGAATTTCAACATCCAAGCCTTTCGTTCTGACAGGAAATAAGTCTGAGGTGTCTGGTAGCGACTTTCTCCTCTCTTGTTATCGGAAACACATACATGCTGAGCTAGACCAAGTGTGCGTGTGTATGAGAGAGTCAGAAGGAATAGCTGCTGGTTGAACAGCTATTGACGTTGTACAGGAGCCTGTAGCCTTGCAGTCAAGGAGATGGTTTATAGAAGAAGCCCACCCGGATGTTGACCATATCAGGTTCAAACCCATGACCCTGGTGGTTCATAACAGGAGATCCAACCACCTAGCCAGGCCGAAGTCTCCACATTCCTCCCAACAGATGTCTCATGTAACATAGCTGAAAAAACGACATCAATCCTTTAAGTCCAACCTATTGTCCCTCTGTCATCAAGTGGAAACCAAAAAGCCCTCATGAAGTGGATGCTAATTACACCGTATCAGAGGAAAAATTCCTCCAAATCAGAAAAAATTCCTGGATGAACGCCTCACCTCCAGAAATCTAGTAAGTATAACCTGTCCTATCATTTTACTCCAGACATCGAGACCCTTCTAGAACTTGTACAATGAATCGGCCATCACAACCTCCTCTGGCAGAGAACTCTATAGTCTCAATGCTCTTACAGTGAAGAATCCCACCTACGATGATGATCATCTTCCCTAGACGTAGAGAGTAAAGAAACCCAAGTCTGTTAACCTGTCTTGTACAGGAATCCCCCCAATTCCCTTGGTCGTCCTTCTCTACACCCGCGATACTGGAGATCCTGGAGACAGGACTGGTGCTAGCAACGTCCCTTGCTAATAGGGTTTATGGTATATAAATGGACTCTCTTTCTAAAATAGAATACAAAGCTTTGCCTCTAGTGTCACCTGTCGGAAGGCAGCTATGTTGTGCATCAGTGTTCTACAACTTGTGCCTCTCCAGCCTGCAGCTATCAGGGCATGATGGGAGTTGTAGTTTTGCAACAGCCGGAGAGCGACAGGTTGGGGATCACTGCTGTAAATCAATTGTTGGCCTCATAAACAGACATAAGTTAGGATTGTAACTAAGCCAGTACCTCATCTGCAGACAGCTGTTTTCGGGAGGATTGCCCTTCATCAGCGCAGAGCAGGGGGAACAGGCTTAGCTGGGTGAGAGGCCTTTGTCAGGGGTCCAGGGCTTACGGATATGGGGCGTCCTAGTATACAATGAGACCCCCATATATCACAGTACCTGCAAGGGAATCGGCAGTGCAAGACTGTACAAAGATACATTCAGCTATAATGGAAGGGACAGAACAGCTGCCGCTGAACAAGTGCAATCTCCGATACCATGACACGGAGGGGTTATTTATAAAGCAGAGTGTACGGGCTGCATTTTCAATTAAGCATTGATTCCACTAGAAAGATTTCAGAGCCGGCAGCGGGCACTCGCTGGAAAATACGCACCATTATATAGCGCCGGGGCCGCAGCGGTATGCTGTGTATTCTACGTGCTGCGTATGGGTGTCATCACTGTACTAAGGATGTGCTGACACCGACCCAGTGATTAGAGCTGGGATCATACTAAAGGGGGACTCCGAGTCCAGATTATTCATCTGCACTAAACCCATATAAAGCCTCATTCACACGTCCGAGTCCGTGCTCAAATCCGTGAGTGCATCCAGAAGCTGTCCGTAAAGAATCCGTGTTGGGTCCGTGTGTCCATTTTTGCTGTCCATGTTGCATCCGTGTTTCACTGACACTGACCAGCTGAAAAATTATTTTCAAAGCATCTCTTTTTAATGATCCGTGAAACACGGATGCAACACGGATGGCATCCGGGTTTTTCACCGACCCATAGACTATAATAGACGTGATGGATCCGTGAACACGGACAAAATAGAGCGTGCATCCGTGCTAAAAACACTGACCCGCGGACCGTGCTAAAACACTGCTGTCTGAATACACACATTAAGGCTCCATTCACACGTCCGCAACGTGCTTTGCGGATACACGGAGCCGCGGATCCGCAAAACACGGAAAGTGGCAATGTGCGTTCTGCATGTTGCAGACCCCACATATTGCCGGCACTAATAGTATAAGCCTGTTCTTGTCCGCAATTGCGGACAAGAATAGGACATGTTATATTTTTTTTTGCGGACCCGGAAGTGCGGATCCGCAATTCCGTGCCCCATAGGAATGAATGGGTCCGCAATTCCATTTCGCAAAATGCAGGACGTGTGAATGGAGCCTAAGACCGTTTTTCGGGTCCGCATCCAAGCCACTTCAATGGGGCCGCAAAAGATGCGGACAGCACTCCGTGTGCTGTCCGTATCCTTTGCTCCGTTCAGTGGCCCCGCAAAAAAAATATAGCATGTCCTATTCTTGTCCGTTTTGTGGACAAGAATAGGCATTTCTACAATGGGCCGTCCGTTCCGTTCCGCAAAAAATTGAACGGTCGTGTGCATGTAGCCTAAAATGAATGTGGAAGTGTGCTGTCTGTGGAGAACACGTACCGTGAAACACTGACGCGTGAATGAGGCTTTACATGTGGGGTTTTTTTTGCAGCAAATTTCCCTTAGGGCTCCTGCACATGACCGTATCCATTTTTGGCGGTCCGCAAAACACAAATACTGGTCGAGAGCCTGTCGTCATATTTTCTTTCTCCTGCAGAAATGTCCTATCCTTGTCCACAAAACAGACAAGAATCTGACATGTTTTATTTTTTTGCAGGGCCGCGGAATAGACTTAGGCTACTTTCACACTTGCGCGGTTGTTTTCCCAATACCAGAAAAAAAAAACTTTTACGGTTAATCCTCATGCATTCTTAAGGGAAAGAGATCCGTTCAGGACGCATCAGGATGTCTTCCGTTCTGTCAGCATTCCGTTTTGTAACCGGACACAAAACCACTGCAATTTGCGATTTTGTGTCCGGTCATAAAAACTGGAAAAAAAGGGACCCGGCACAAGGAGCCTAAAAAAACGGATCCGTCACCCATTGACTTTCAATGTATTTAATGACGGATCCGTTTTATTTCTTTTAGATTTCACTCAACAGCAGATACATCCTGATGTGCAAAATCAAAACGGATCCGTTTAATTCCGGTATTGAGATCCTCAGCCGGATCTCAATACCGGAATTAACAACGCAAGTGTGAAAGTAGCCCTATGGATGCGGACAGCACACGGGTGTTTTGTCTGCATCTTTTGCGTCCCCATTGAGATGCATGCGGACCCAAACTATGGCCGCGTGCATGAGCCCTTAGTCTCCACATCAGGGATGGATCTCATAATTCACTGCTTCCGTGCAGATCCTGCCCTCCGCATTGTGGTGCCACCATTCCTGACAATGCCCCCCAGCTATGTCACCTCTCTCCCCATCTGAGAATTGCGATATTTCTTATGGTGATTTAGTCACACCCCAACATCCAGCTCAGAAGTGTCTACAGCAACACATGCAACGGTCAAAGAGTCCTCTGATGCCCAGTCCACGCCGGGTACGTCATGTGCCACCTTTGGTTCTAAAAGGGGAGCAGCATGAAAAGTGGCAAGGCTAGTGCCATACAAGCCACGCCAAGACTGTCTAGCAGATTAGTGGCATACCCATGGCACGCATCCTGCAAATGGCACAGGTGAAAAAAATTTCATGAGCTGCATCATAGGGTGTCCGGGACCGTCGCAGGGCGGCGAGGAGGGTAGTGCAGCACTTGTGATGCCCGGGTGACATCCACAGCGGCACTGCACTGACTGTAGCACCCTGTATTTTTTCACTTTCACTGTTTTCGGAGCCCTCTAGGGGTCACTGTTAGGGCTCATGCACACGACTGAGATTTTGGTCCACATTTTTTGCAGATCAGATGCAGACCCATTGACTTCAAAAGGGCCGCAAAAGATCCGGAGATCACACAGTGTGCAGTCCAAATCCGTATGTCTGTCCTGCGGCCCCACAACAACAACAAAACATAGAACGTGTCCTATTCTTGTCCGTTTTGCGGACAAGGATAGGACAGTTATACAGAGGGCAGGACATTCCATTCCGCAAAAAGCAGAACAAATGCGGCCAGTATCCTTGTTTTGCGGATCCACAAAAACGGTTACAGCTGCGCGCAAGAGCCCTTATAGACATCCTGCGAATGTCTCTGTTATCAGGGTCCTGTAACTTCTGAAGGTCCTGTGGCTGGCACTGTTATGAGGATCATGTGGCTGGCACTGTACTGAGGGGTTATGTGGCTGGTACTGTAATGGGATCATGTGGCGGGACAGATATGATGGTCCTGTGGCTGGCACTATTAATGATAGTCCAGTGATTGGCACTTTTATGATGGTCCTGTGGCTGGCATTGTAATGTAGTCATGTGGCTGGCATTGTTATTTGGGTCCTGTGGTTGACAATGATATGATGATCCTATGGCTGGCACTGTTATAAGGATCATGTGGCTGGCACTGTTATAAGGATCATGTGGCTGGCACTGTAATGAGGGGTTATGTGGCTGGCACGGTATTGTGGGGTTAAGTGGCTGGCAGCCTGGCACTGATAAAGGCTCCTCTGACTGGCACTGTACTGAAGTGTCCTGTGGCTGGCACTGTACTGAGGGGTTATGTGGCTGGCACTGTTATAAGGGTCCTGTCGCTGGCACTGTACAGAAGGGTTATGTGGCTGGCACTGGTTTGAGGCTGTTGTAGCTGGCACTGTAGTAAGGGGTCCTATGGCTGGCACTGTACTGAGGGGTTATGTGGTTGGTACTGTTGTAAGGGTCCTGTGGCTGGCACTGTACTGAGGGGTCCTGTGGCTGGCACTGTACTGAGGGGTCTTGTAGATGGCACTGTACTGAGGGGTCTTGTGGCTGGCACTGTACTGAGGGGTCTTGTAGATGGCACTGTACTGAGGGGTCCTGTGGCTGGCACTGTACTGAGGGGTCTTGTAGATGGCACTGTACTGAGGGATCCTGTGGCTGGCACTGTACTGAGGGATCCTGTGGCTGGCACTGTACTGAGGGATCCTGTGGCTGGCACTGTACTGAGGGGTCCTGTGGCTGACACTATACTGAGGGGCCCTGTGGCTGGCACTGTACTGAGGGGTCCTGTGGCTGGCACTGTACTGAGGGGTCCTGTGGCTGACACTATACTGAGGGGCCCTGTGGCTGGCACTATAGTGAGGGGTACTGTGGCTGGCACTGTACTGAGTGGTCCTGTGGCTGGCACTGTAGTAAGGGGTCCTGTGGCTGGCACTGTACTGAGTGGTCCTGTGGCTGGCACTGTAGTGAGTGGTCCTGTGGCTGGCACTGTAGTAAGGGGTCCTGTGGCTGGCACTGTAGTAAGGGGACCTGTGGCTGGCACTGTAGTAAGGGGTCCTGTGACTGGCACTGTTATGAGGCTCCTGTGGCTGGCACTGTACTGAGGGGTCCTGTGGCTGGCACTGTTATGAGGCTCCTGTGGCTGGCACTGTACTGAGGGGTCTTGTGGCTGGCACTGTACTGAGGGGTCTTGTAGCTGGCACTGTACTGAGGGGTCTTGTGGCTGGCACTGTACTGAGGGGTCTTGTAGCTGGCACTGTACTGAGGGGTCCTGTGGCTGGCACTGTACTGAGGGGTCTTGTAGCTGGCACTGTACTGAGGGGTCTTGTGGCTGGCACTGTACTGAGGGGTCTTGTGGCTGGCACTGTACTGAGGGGTCCTGTGGCTGGCACTATAGTGAGGGATCCTGTGGCTGGCACTGTACTGAGTGGTCCTGTGGCTGGCACTGTACTGAGTGTTCCTGTGGCTGGCACTGTAGTAAGGGGTCCTGTGGCTGGCACTGTACTGAGGGGTCCTGTGGCTGGCACTGTACTGATGGGTCTTGTAGCTGGCACTGTACTGAGGGGTCCTGTGGCTGGCACTGTCCTGAGCCCCCAGACCCCGCACCCTGGTAGCACCCCCCACCCCAGCTAAACCCCTGGGTATAAGGCTGAAGTGCGCAGGATTATTTTGGTGAAGAAGAATAATACACCTACAGTATGTCTAACACACTATAACATATGATAACATAACATATCTAACATGTGACACTGACACAACCCCTTTAAGGACGCAGGCGTAGAAAACCAGGCGTACAACATGTTGGCGTAACGGGCAGAGAAAATAATGAATGAGACGGGTCTACCTTGCCCACTTTTGTAGACCTGGCGTAAGCGGGGAAAAGTCATTGCAAGGACTGCGCCGTAATCTGCGCCATAAATACACCTAATATAGGCGTATTTCTGGTTAGTGAATGACCCCCAATGCTTTTTTACAATTTTTTTAATGCCAATTCACCATAGATTTTTCTGCATTTTAAAAAAGATCATTAACCAAGTGGTATAAACGCATGAATACGTGTTAACTTTATTCTGAAGGTCGTAACCTTTCTGTGGGTTTCAAATATGTAGGTTTTTTGTTTGATCACTTATATTTAATAAATGCAATTTTGAAGGAAAAAAAATTCATTCTTTCTTTCTTTTTTTCTTTACAAATTTTTACCTTTTTTTGGAATTGCAATGCATTACTAACGATCAGTAAAACTGACAGCCATCTATTAGACCGTGCCTAAGGAGGCCTTTCATACATCCTTGGCTGCCATATTTTCTGTCTGCCCCTGTGATCACGTTGCAGGGTCGTCTTTGGGACAAGAAAGGGAGACCCCTCTGCTTTGATTCATTACAGCAACATCTAAGGGGTTAAATGACCAAGAACTAGCTGGTCCTCCCATTTGTGATGGCCCAGGCACGGTTTTTGTGCTTCCATCATCACTTCCATACATTTGAGGCCCTAGTCCTTAAACACCAGGCTTCCAAAAGTGTAAATGTATGGTCACCCACATCCCATGGATCATAGGGCAGGAGACCATGGTCCTTCGGGTGACTCTCTTCTTGGTTACAGTTGAGGTGCCAATGGAGAGACAACTCTATGGAGTTTCCCACCTTGGAAGATGAGACTAACACGCATTGGCCCTCCCTTGGGCTCCATAGCAGATGCAGGTGCTACTTCTGCCTTTTGCACTTTATACAATGATGGTTTCATTGCTTCTGATTCTAGATATAAATCAAGGAATCAAAGAAAAAAATGAAATATTCACTGAACGAACAGCAGCGAAAGCCTGAGCTGCTCCTCCACAGGATCCACCGGTAGATCAGCATCACAGGTGTATGTAGAGGGATAAGGGAAGATCCCTAAATGTATGTACACCCATGAGATGACCCCAAAACTCCCCAACCCCAGATAGCTGAGAAGAGCCTCCAGATACATTTACACCAATACGTGACGGAGATCAGCAGCAACTCCCTGCACAGACCATATACATCACATGGACACGCGGCTCTCCTGCTCCACATCCAACATTTCTCATGTGCGGCCCAAGTTCTGTCATCAGAAAAGTGATCATTGGTGAGAGCCGACATCATCTCTATCTATCTACAAGAGAAGAACAACATAGGTTTCAGACCAACATAATGAGGCCTCTTTGTGTTGGGCTGAAACATTGCATTCGGGGTGAATAAAGTCCACCGCCCTTTCACCTATTTCCGTGCTGCTTGTTCTTCTCTTGTGTATCCAATGGATCGTAACCCAAGGCCTGGAGGGATCGCACCAATGTCCTATAAATATCTGACTAGTGCTGCTGTTTTCTTTGTTATAGTATCTCTCTATCTATCTATCCATCTATCTATCTATTATCTATCTATCTATTATCTATCTATCTATCTATCTATCTATCTATCTATCTATCTGTATCTATCTATCTATCTATCTATCTATTATCTATCTATCTATTATCTATCTCTCTATCTATCTATCTATCTATTATCTATCTATCTATTATCTATCTATCTATCTATCTATCTATCTATCTATCTATTATCTATCTATCTATTATCTATCTATTATCTATCTATCTATCTATCTATCTATCTATCTATTATCTATCTATCTATTATCTATCTATCTATTATCTATCTATCTATTATCTATTATCTATCTATCTATCTATCTATCTATCTATTATCTATCTATCTATCTATCTATCTATTATCTCATATCTATCTCCTATCTATTATCTATCTATTATCTATCTATCTATCTCATATCTATCTATTACCTATCTATCTATCTATCTATCTATCTATCTATTATCTATCTATCTATCTATTATCTATCTATTATCTATCTATCTATTATCTATCTATCTATTATCTATCTATCTATCTATCTATCTATCTATCTATCTATCTATCTATCTATCTATCTCATATCTATCATCTATCTATCTATCTATCTATCTATCTATCTTATATCTATTATCTAACTATTTATCTATCTATCTATCTTATATCTCTCTCATATATATCTATCTATCTAAATGGAAAAAATGAGGAGGCAGCACACTGTATAAACAAGGGGTGCACGTCCGGCTGATGTGGACCAGCACCTAGGTCCATTGAACTAGAAGTAAAAAAAATAGCCAGCAGCACTCCAGGAAATCAAAGGCAAACGGTGGTTTATTGGACCCCAAGTCTATCTATCTATCTATCTCATATCTATCTATCTATCTATCTATCTATCTATCTGTCTGTCTGTCTGTCTATCTATCTATCTCATATCTATCTATCTATCTAGATATCCATTATGTATCCTCCCAGTATCTACCTATTTGCAGCACAGGGTACATACACTATATATGTAGTTACAGTTTGATACGTCAGTAATTCTACAGAATCGTTCTTCCTCTTTCACGTCCCTGTGTCCATCTACATCGCCATTGTCAGGTTATTGCCAAACTCCTGAAATTAACTTCAAATTCCAACACACACCATCTGTAAGAGTGAAGGAGAGAAACCTGGGACAGATCGTCACCTCCGCACGTAAGCTGATTGCCCAAAACCGTATTCCAAATATAGATTCAGGCCCAATGGGACCCCGGTATCTATTAAATAAATAAATTAAGCTGTGGGGGGGGGGGGGGGGGGGTATACTGGGAGCCCCAGTTATATTATCAGGAGTACAACAACCATTCACTATTTGGATGTTCTTCAAATTCTGATATAATATATCAGGGATGCCCAACCTGCGGCCCTCCAGCTGTTACAAAACTACATATAGTATCCCTGTACTATATGATATGGACTTCATATACTGATACATTATATGATATGGACTTCATATACTGATACATTATATGATATGGACTTCATATACTGATACATTATATGATAAGGACTTCATATACTGATACATTATATGATATGGACTTCATATACTGATACATTATATGATGAGGACTTCATATACTGATACATTATATGATGAGGACTTCATATACTGATACATTATATGATGAGGACTTCATATACTGATACATTATATGATGAGGACTTCATATACTGATACATTATATGATATGGACTTCATATACTGATACATTATATGATAAGGACTTCATATACTGATACATTATATGATATGGACTTCATATACTGATACATTATATGATAAGGACTTCATATACTGATACATTATATGATGAGGACTTCATATACTGATACATTATATGATGAGGACTTCATATACTGATACATTATATGATGAGGACTTCATATACTGATACATTATATGATGAGGACTTCATATACTGATACATTATATGATGAGGACTTCATATACTGATACATTATATGATGAGGACTTCATATACTGATACATTATATGATGAGGACTTCATATACTGATACATTATATGATAAGGACTTCATATACTGATACATTATATGATGAGGACTTCATATACTGATACATTATATGATGAGGACTTCATATACTGATACATTATATGATGAGGACTTCATATACTGATACATTATATGATGAGGACTTCATATACTGATACATTATATGATGAGGACTTCATATACTGATACATTATATGATGAGGACTTCATATACTGATACATTATATGATGAGGACTTCATATACTGATACATTATATGATGAGGACTTCATATACTGATACATTATATGATGAAGACTTCATATACTGATACATTATATGATGAGGACTTCATATACTGATACATTATATGATGAGGACTTCATATACTGATACATTATATGATGAGGACTTCATATACTGATACATTATATGATGAGGACTTCATATACTGATACATTATATGATGAGGACTTCATATACTGATAGGCTATAATTATGTTCTTCATATCCTGATATATACTGATATACTATATGATATGGACATCACATACGGATAGGCACCGGTCATTGGACCCATGACTCTCTGAACTCTGCTCATCTTTAGGGGCAGGGGGGCGACCGCTGTATTTTGTCTGGAGAAGCTCTCTTATCCTTATAGACAAATGTATGGAGGCATGAGATCATCCAGGAGGGGAGAAGCTTGGAAAACGAGTTCGAGCAATATCTCTGCAGATAAGGGATCGGGTATTGGGGTTGGTTCCCAGGGCACCCTGCCACCCAGCGCTGCCATATCTGATCAATGACTCCCTGTGTGATGGGGGTTCCCTCAGCCATGCACAGTGTCAGAGGCAGCTCTTCTGTCTTCAGCACCACCGTCTGGACAGCTCCTGGTCCTCTCCCCATCCCACTCACAGCAGCAGGGTCCATCTCCAGGCAGAACTGCAGCCAGCTCCATGGGAGGCAGTCAGTGCATTATCATCACACAGCATCAGACACAAAGGCTGGAGATGACATGGTCGTCTGAGAAGAGAGAAAATCCCACAGCCAGCACTTTCCTCACCCACTGTATGATACAGCACCCATATTTCGGGTGACACCTGGACAGCGGACCCTCATCCCTTGTAGTCCCCACCATACATTGGAGGGAAGATCTCATTATAACAGAACGCCCAATGCTCAGCAAATAGGGGGTTCAGTACGGTAATGAGCACCCCCAGATCCGGGCGACATCTGGACACATCAGACAGAATAATCATTTTACCATCATACATGATCATAACCCATAGGGGTAAAAGCATGGCAATGTGTGCCCCCCAGACGTGGGTAACACCTGGACATCAGCCCCTTCCCAATCCCCTCCAGGACCCACCAAGCAGCCGACAGACATAGAGATGATGGCAGCATTATGACAGAGGACCCAATGTGCCCACCAGATGCATTCCACCCTGGCACAGCACACGCATGGCATCTCTGCCCCTAAGACATGGGTGATAACTTTCAGAACCTCCCAGGTAGATACATGGGGGGCACAATCCCACCAGATATCCCTTAGGGTCCGCACTACTACGTATGCAGCAATGGCCCATGTCTGAGGGGGCACCAGAACTGGAACCCCCACCCATCCAAGAACCAAAAGATAAAGTCCATACTCTGCATGCACCTCACTGTGAGACCCCAAGACATGGGTGACACCAGGGTGAACCCCTCACCCCCTCAGCAGGTGGATGTAAACCCCATAGTGCCCACCACACACCTCCAGGTCCATGGTAACACATGCATTACAAGGTTTGCCCCTTAGCCCTGGTGACCACCTAGGCAGCAGCTCCTCTAGCCCCCCAGGACCAGGCTAGTGCATCCTCACCCAGGAGGGCTAGTGACTGTATTAGGGGGATGCCCAGGGCACATCTCAGGGTCCACAGTGGTGAATGCATTGCATGCCCCCCACATTGGGGTGCCACCTGGGCAGCTGCCCCCCATACAGTGTATATACTCACATTGGAGAGATGATAAATTGCCCATTAGTGCCCGGTTCAGCTCTGCTATTCCTAGTCTTCTGGTGGTCCTCAGGGTGGGTAGATGTGGGAGGGGGTCTACAGGGTGTCCTTCAGGTGCATCCACGGGCTAGCCCCCATAAGGAAGAGGACAAGCTGCAGCCGATCTCCACAGTAACATGGCATGACACCAGCTAATGCCTGCTGCCGGGGGTGGGGGGCTCATCCTCTGCCACCTCCATCCAGGTGCATCCCTCCCGGGCTCCAGAGCTTGTGTGTCCCGGTACAAGGGGGTCTCCAGCAGCCACAGCGCCCGGGAACAGCAGCAGCCTCAGTCAGCGCTCACAGCCTGTGCAGCCCCTCCTGCCCCCGCACCAGCCGCCCCCACACCGTGACGTCACGCCGCCCACCTCCCTGCACACACCTAGGGGGCTTCTTCTATAGAGGGTCTCTCCCTCCGCTCCTGCCGCAGCCCCGGCTCATTGCAGACGACGCTTCCCCCAGAGCTCGGAGCAGCTGCAGATCGTCACAGCTCCTCAGACTCATCCATAGAGAGAGAGAGAGAGAAAGAGATATATATACACAGCTCCTCAGCCTCATCTATAGAGATATATATATATATACAGCTCCTCAGCCTCATCTTCAGAGATATATATATATACAGCCTGGTGTATAGAGAGAGAGAGATATATATATATACACAGCTCCTCAGCCTCATCTATAGAGAGAGATAGAGATATAGATATATACAGCCTGGTGTATAGAGAGAGATAGAGATATATATACACAGCTCCTCAGCCTCATCCATAGAGAGATAGAGATATATATATATATACAGCTCCTCAGCCTCATCCATAGAGAGAGATATATATATATATACAGCCTGGTGTATAGAGAGATATATATATATACAGCTCCTCAGCCTCATCTATAGAGATATATATATACAGCTCCTCAGCCTCATCCATAGAGAGATAGAGATATATATATATATACAGCTCCTCAGCCTCATCTATAGAGATATATATATATACAGCCTGGTGTATAGAGAGAGAGAGATATATATATATACAGCTCCTCAGCCTCATCTATAGAGAGAGAGAGAGAGAGAAAGAGATATATATATACACAGCTCCTCAGCCTCATCTATAGAGATATATATATATACAGCCTGGTGTATAGAGAGAGAGAGATATATATATATACACAGCTCCTCAGCCTCATCTATAGAGAGAGAGAGAGAAAGAGATATATATATACACAGCTCCTCAGCCTCGTCTATAGAGAGAGAGATAGAGATATATATATATATATACACAGCTCCTCAGCCTCGTCTATAGAGAGAGAGAGAGAAAGAGATATATATATACACAGCTCCTCAGCCTCATCTATAGAGATATATATATATATACAGCCTGGTGTATAGAGAGAGAGAGATATATATATATACACAGCTCCTCAGCCTCATCTATAGAGAGAGATAGAGATATAGATATATATACAGCCTGGTGTATAGAGAGAGAGAGAGATATATATATACAGCTCCTCAGCCTCATCCATAGAGAGAGAGAGAGAGAGAAAGAGATATATATATATACACAGCTCCTCAGCCTCATCTATAGAGAGAGAGATATATATATACACAGCTCCTCAGCCTCATCTTCAGAGATATATATATATACAGCCTGGTGTATAGAGAGAGAGAGAGATATATATATACAGCTCCTCAGCCTCATCTATAGAGAGAGATATATACAGCTCCTCAGCCTCATCTATAGAGAGAGATATATATATACAGCCTGGTGTATAGAGAGAGATATATATATACAGCTCCTCAGCCTCATCTATAGAGAGATATAGAGATATATATATACTGCCTGGTGTATAGAGAGATATAGAGATATATATATATACAGCTCCTCAGCCTCATCTATAGACAGATATATATATATACAGCCTGGTGTATAGAGAGAGAGAGAGAGAGATATATATATACAGCTCCTCAGCCTCATCTATAGAGAGAGATATATATCTACAGCCTGGTGTATAGAGAGAGATATATATATACAGCTCCTCAGCCTCATCTTCAGAGATATATATATATACAGCCTGGTGTATAGAGAGAGAGAGATATATATATACTGCTCCTCAGCCTCATCTATAGAGAGAGATAGAGATATAGATATATACTGCCTGGTGTATAGAGAGAGATAGAGATATATATACTGCTCCTCAGCCTCATCCATAGAGAGAGATAGAGATATAGATATATACAGCCTGGTGTATAGAGAGAGATAGAGATATATACACAGCTCCTCAGCCTCATCCATAGAGAGAGAGAGAAAGAGATATATATATATACACAGCTCCTCAGCCTCATCTATAGAGATATATATATACAGCTCCTCAGCCTCATCTATAGAGAGAGAGAGAGATATATACAGGGAGTGCAGAATTATTAGGCAAGTTGTATTTTTGAGGATTAATTTTATTATTGAACAACAACCATGTTCTCAATGACCTTAAAAACTCATTAATATCAAAGCTGAATATTTTTGGAAGTAGTTTTTAGTTTGTTTTTAGTTTTAGCTATTTTAGGGGGATATCTGTGTGTGCAGGTGACTATTACTGTGCATAATTATTAGGCAACTTAACAAAAAACAAATATATACCCATTTCATTTATTTATTTTTACCAGTGAAACCAATATAACATCTCAACATTCGCAAATATACATTTCTGACATTCAAAAACAAAACAAAAACAAATCAGTGACCAATATAGCCACCTTTCTTTGCAAGGACACTCAAAAGCCTGCCATCCATGGATTCTGTCAGTGTTTTGATCTGTTCACCATCAACATTGCGTGCAGCAGCAACCAGAGCCTCCCAGACACTGTTCAGAGAGGTGTACTGTTTTCCCTCCTTGTAAATCTCACATTTGATGATGGACCACAGGTTCTCAATGGGGTTCAGATCAGGTGAACAAGGAGGCCATGTCATTAGATTTTCTTCTTTTATACCCTTTCTTGCCAGCCACGCTGTGGAGTACTTGGACGCGTGTGATGGAGCATTGTCCTGCATGAAAATCATGTTTTTCTTGAAGGATGCAGACTTCTTCCTGTACCACTGCTTGAAGAAGGTGTCTTCCAGAAACTGGCAGTAGGACTGGGAGTTGAGCTTGACTCCATCCTCAACCCGAAAAGGCCCCACAAGCTCATCTTTGATGATACCAGCCCAAACCAGTACTCCACCTCCACCTTGCTGGCGTCTGAGTCGGACTGGAGCTCTCTGCCCTTTACCAATCCAGCCACGGGCCCATCCATCTGGCCCATCAAGACTCACTCTCATTTCATCAGTCCATAAAACCTTAGAAAAATCAGTCTTGAGATATTTCTTGGCCCAGTCTTGACGTTTCAGCTTGTGTGTCTTGTTCAGTGGTGGTCGTCTTTCAGCCTTTCTTACCTTGGCCATGTCTCTGAGTATTGCACACCTTGTGCTTTTGGGCACTCCAGTGATGTTGCAGCTCTGAAATATGGCCAAACTGGTGGCAAGTGGCATCTTGGCAGCTGCACGCTTGACCTTTCTCAGTTCATGGGCAGTTATTTTGCGCCTTGGTTTTTCCACACGCTTCTTGCGACCCTGTTGACTATTTTGAATGAAACGCTTGATTGTTCGATGATCACGCTTCAGAAGCTTTGCAATTTTAAGAGTGCTGCATCCCTCTGCAAGATATCTCACTATTTTTGACTTTTCTGAGCCTGTCAAGTCCTTCTTTTGACCCATTTTGCCAAAGGAAAGGAAGTTGCCTAATAATTATGCACACCTAATATAGGGTGTTGATGTCATTAGACCACACCCCTTCTCATTACAGAGATGCACATCACCTAATATGCTTAATTGGTGGTAGGCTTTCGAGCCTATACAGCTTGGAGTAAGACAACATGCATAAAGAGGATGATGTGGTCAAAATACTCATTTGCCTAATAATTCTGCACGCAGTGTATACTGCTCATCCTGATGTATATATGTGTATACTGCTCATCCTGATGTATATATGTGTATACTGCTCATCCTGATGTATATATGTGTATACTGCTCATCCTGATGTATATATGTGTATACTGCTCATCCTGATGTATATATGTGTATACTGCTCATCCTGATCTATATATGTGTATACTGCTCATCCTGATGTATATATGTGTATACTGCTCATCCCGATGTATATATGTGTATACTGCTCATCCCGATGTATATATGTGTATACTGCTCATCCTGATGTATATATGTGTATACTGCTCATCCTGATGTATATATGTGTATACTGCTCATCCTGATGTATATATGTGTATACTGCTCATCCTGATCTATATATGTGTATACTGCTCATCCTGATCTATATATGTGTATACTGCTCATCCTGATGTATATATGTGTATACTGCTCATCCCGATGTATATATGTGTATACTGCTCATCCCGATGTATATATGTGTATACTGCTCATCCCGATGTATATATGTGTATACTGCTCATCCTGATGTATATATGTGTATACTGCTCATCCCGATGTATATATGTGTATACTGCTCATCCTGATGTATATATGTGTATACTGCTCATCCTGATGTATATATGTGTATACTGCTCATCCTGATGTATATATGTGTATACTGCTCATCCTGATGTATATATGTGTATACTGCTCATCCCGATGTATATATGTGTATACTGCTCATCCCGATGTATATATGTGTATACTGCTCATCCTGATGTATATATGTGTATACTGCTCATCCCGATGTATATATGTGTATACTGCTCATCCTGATGTATATATGTGTATACTGCTCATCCCGATGTATATATGTGTATACTGCTCATCCTGATGTATATATGTGTATACTGCTCATCCTGATGTATATATGTGTATACTGCTCATCCCGATGTATATATGTGTATACTGCTCATCCTGATGTATATATGTGTATACTGCTCATCCCGATGTATATATGTGTATACTGCTCATCCTGATGTATATATGTGTATACTGCTCATCCCGATGTATATATGTGTATACTGCTCATCCCGATGTATATATGTGTATACTGCTCATCCCGATGTATATATGTGTATACTGCTCATCCTGATGTATATATGTGTATACTGCTCATCCCGATGTATATATGTGTATACTGCTCATCCTGATGTATATATGTGTATACTGCTCATCCCGATGTATATATGTTTATACTGCTCATCCCGATGTATATATGTGTATACTGCTCATCCCGATGTATATATGTGTATACTGTTCATCCCGATGTATATATGTGTATACTGCTCATCCCGATGTATATATGTGTATACTGCTCATCCTGATGTATATATGTGTATACTGCTCATCCTGATGTATATATGTGTATACTGCTCATCCTGATGTATATATGTGTATACTGCTCATCCTGATGTATATATGTGTATACTGCTCATCCTGATGTATATATGTGTATACTGCTCATCCTGATGTATATATGTGTATACTGCTCATCCCGATGTATATATGTGTATACTGCTCATCCCGATGTATATATGTGTATACTGCTCATCCCGATGTATATATGTGTATACTGCTCATCCTGATGTATATATGTGTATACTGCTCATCCTGATGTATATATGTGTATACTGCTCATCCCGATGTATATATGTGTATACTGCTCATCCCGATGTATATATGTGTATACTGCTCATCCCGATGTATATATGTGTATACTGCTCATCCTGATGTATATATGTGTATACTGCTCATCCTGATGTATATATGTGTATACTGCTCATCCCGATGTATATATGTGTATACTGCTCATCCCGATGTATATATGTGTATACTGCTCATCCCGATGTATATATGTGTATACTGCTCATCCTGATGTATATATGTGTATACTGCTCATCCTGATGTATATATGTGTATACTGCTCATCCTGATGTATATATGTGTATACTGCTCATCCTGATGTATATATGTGTATACTGCTCATCCCGATGTATATATGTGTATACTGCTCATCCTGATGTATATATGTGTATACTGCTCATCCTGATGTATATATGTGTATACTGCTCATCCTGATGTATATATGTGTATACTGCTCATCCCGATGTATATATGTGTATACTGCTCATCCCGATGTATATATGTGTATACTGCTCATCCTGATGTATATATGTGTATACTGCTCATCCTGATGTATATATGTGTATACTGCTCATCCTGATGTATATATGTGTATACTGCTCATCCTGATGTATATATGTGTATACTGCTCATCCTGATGTATATATGTGTATACTGTTCATCCTGATGTATATATGTGTATACTGCTCATCCTGATGTATATATGTGTATACTGCTCATCCCGATGTATATATGTGTATACTGCTCATCCTGATGTATATATGTGTATACTGCTCATCCTGATGTATATATGTGTATACTGCTCATCCTGATGTATATATGTGTATACTGCTCATCCTGATGTATATATGTGTATACTGCTCATCCTGATGTATATATGTGTATACTGCTCATCCTGATGTATATATGTGTATACTGCTCATCCTGATGTATATATGTGTATACTGCTCATCCTGATGTATATATGTGTATACTGCTCATCCCGATGTATATATGTGTATACTGCTCATCCTGATGTATATATGTGTATACTGCTCATCCTGATGTATATATGTGTATACTGCTCATCCTGATGTATATATGTGTATACTGCTCATCCCGATGTAAATCTGTGTATACTGCTCATCCCGATGTATATATGTGTATACTGCTCATCCCGATGTATATATGTGTATACTGCTCATCCCGATGTATATATGTGTATACTGCTCATCCTGATGTATATATGTGTATACTGCTCATCCTGATGTATATATGTGTATACTGCTCATCCCGATGTATATATGTGTATACTGCTCATCCTGATGTATATATGTGTATACTGCTCATCCTGATGTATATATGTGTATACTGCTCATCCTGATGTATATATGTGTATACTGCTCATCCCGATGTATATATGTGTATACTGCTCATCCTGATGTATATATGTGTATACTGCTCATCCTGATGTATATATGTGTATACTGCTCATCCTGATGTATATATGTGTATACTGCTCATCCTGATGTATATATGTGTATACTGCTCATCCTGATGTATATATGTGTATACTGTTCATCCTGATGTATATATGTGTATACTGCTCATCCTGATGTATATATGTGTATACTGCTCATCCCGATGTATATATGTGTATACTGCTCATCCTGATGTATATATGTGTATACTGCTCATCCTGATGTATATATGTGTATACTGCTCATCCTGATGTATATATGTGTATACTGCTCATCCTGATGTATATATGTGTATACTGCTCATCCTGATGTATATATGTGTATACTGCTCATCCTGATGTATATATGTGTATACTGCTCATCCCGATGTATATATGTTTATACTGCTCATCCTGATGTATATATGTGTATACTGCTCATCCTGATGTATATATGTGTATACTGCTCATCCTGATGTATATATGTGTATACTGCTCATCCCGATGTATATATGTTTATACTGCTCATCCTGATCTATATATGTGTATACTGCTCATCCTGATGTATATATGTGTATACTGCTCATCCCGATGTGTATATGTGTATACTGCTCATCCTGATGTATATATGTGTATACTGCTCATCCTGATGTATATATGTGTATACTGCTCATCCTGATGTATATATGTGTATACTGCTCATCCCGATGTATATATGTTTATACTGCTCATCCTGATCTATATATGTGTATACTGCTCATCCTGATGTATATATGTGTATACTGCTCATCCTGATGTATATATGTGTATACTGCTCATCCCGATGTGTATATGTGTATACTGCTCATCCTGATGTATATATGTGTATACTGCTCATCCTGATGTATATATGTGTATACTGCTCATCCCGATGTATATATGTGTATACTGCTCATCCTGATGTATATATGTGTATACTGCTCATCCTGATGTATATATGTGTATACTGCTCATCCTGATGTATATATGTGTATACTGCTCATCCCGATGTATATATGTTTATACTGCTCATCCCGATGTATATATGTGTATACTGCTCATCCTGATGTATATATGTGTATACTGCTCATCCTGATGTATATATGTGTATACTGCTCATCCCGATGTATATATGTGTATACTGCTCATCCTGATGTATATATGTGTATACTGCTCATCCTGATGTATATATGTGTATACTGCTCATCCTGATGTATATATGTGTATACTGCTCATCCCGATGTATATATGTGTATACTGCTCATCCCGATGTATATATGTGTATACTGCTCATCCTGATGTATATATGTGTATACTGCTCATCCTGATGTATATATGTGTATACTGCTCATCCTGATGTATATATGTGTATACTGCTCATCCTGATGTATATATGTGTATACTGCTCATCCTGATGTATATATGTGTATACTGTTCATCCTGATGTATATATGTGTATACTGCTCATCCTGATGTATATATGTGTATACTGCTCATCCCGATGTATATATGTGTATACTGCTCATCCTGATGTATATATGTGTATACTGCTCATCCTGATGTATATATGTGTATACTGCTCATCCTGATGTATATATGTGTATACTGCTCATCCTGATGTATATATGTGTATACTGCTCATCCTGATGTATATATGTGTATACTGCTCATCCTGATGTATATATGTGTATACTGCTCATCCTGATGTATATATGTGTATACTGCTCATCCTGATGTATATATGTGTATACTGCTCATCCCGATGTATATATGTGTATACTGCTCATCCTGATGTATATATGTGTATACTGCTCATCCTGATGTATATATGTGTATACTGCTCATCCTGATGTATATATGTGTATACTGCTCATCCCGATGTAAATCTGTGTATACTGCTCATCCCGATGTATATATGTGTATACTGCTCATCCCGATGTATATATGTGTATACTGCTCATCCCGATGTATATATGTGTATACTGCTCATCCTGATGTATATATGTGTATACTGCTCATCCTGATGTATATATGTGTATACTGCTCATCCCGATGTATATATGTGTATACTGCTCATCCTGATGTATATATGTGTATACTGCTCATCCTGATGTATATATGTGTATACTGCTCATCCTGATGTATATATGTGTATACTGCTCATCCCGATGTATATATGTGTATACTGCTCATCCTGATGTATATATGTGTATACTGCTCATCCTGATGTATATATGTGTATACTGCTCATCCTGATGTATATATGTGTATACTGCTCATCCTGATGTATATATGTGTATACTGCTCATCCTGATGTATATATGTGTATACTGTTCATCCTGATGTATATATGTGTATACTGCTCATCCTGATGTATATATGTGTATACTGCTCATCCCGATGTATATATGTGTATACTGCTCATCCTGATGTATATATGTGTATACTGCTCATCCTGATGTATATATGTGTATACTGCTCATCCTGATGTATATATGTGTATACTGCTCATCCTGATGTATATATGTGTATACTGCTCATCCTGATGTATATATGTGTATACTGCTCATCCTGATGTATATATGTGTATACTGCTCATCCCGATGTATATATGTTTATACTGCTCATCCTGATGTATATATGTGTATACTGCTCATCCTGATGTATATATGTGTATACTGCTCATCCTGATGTATATATGTGTATACTGCTCATCCCGATGTATATATGTTTATACTGCTCATCCTGATCTATATATGTGTATACTGCTCATCCTGATGTATATATGTGTATACTGCTCATCCCGATGTGTATATGTGTATACTGCTCATCCTGATGTATATATGTGTATACTGCTCATCCTGATGTATATATGTGTATACTGCTCATCCTGATGTATATATGTGTATACTGCTCATCCCGATGTATATATGTTTATACTGCTCATCCTGATCTATATATGTGTATACTGCTCATCCTGATGTATATATGTGTATACTGCTCATCCTGATGTATATATGTGTATACTGCTCATCCCGATGTGTATATGTGTATACTGCTCATCCTGATGTATATATGTGTATACTGCTCATCCTGATGTATATATGTGTATACTGCTCATCCCGATGTATATATGTGTATACTGCTCATCCTGATGTATATATGTGTATACTGCTCATCCTGATGTATATATGTGTATACTGCGCAGCCTGTTGTATATATACTGTGCAGCCTGATATATATTTGTATAGTGTGCATGAGTGCTACAGAGATGATATAATATAAATGTTAATCATAAATAATGCTACATAATAATACAAAAGAAGTAATATATAACATAAGTAATAATTCCCAATACTAATGAAAGATATATTACAGTGATGGCGAACCCTTTACAGACTGAGCGCCCAAATTATAACCCAAAACCCACTTATTTATCACAAAGTGCCAACACAGCAATTTCACCTGAATACTAGTCCAATATAGTGTATCTTCCATGTACGTTATCATAGCTATAATAGCCGCCTACATTCAGTGCGCTGCCTGTGCCCTGCGCTAATGAATGGCAGGAAAGGTCTAAGGTATATTTTTCTAGGGTGCGGGTGCCCACAGAGAGGGCTCTGAGTGCCATATGTTCGCCACCACTGATATATTATAATGTAAATAATGATACATAGTAGTAATAACAGGGAAGGATACATAAGATAAATAATAATATTAAGGGGGTTCTCCTGAAGCAGAATATTGACTGGTGGTCCAATGCTTGGTTCTACCGCAGCAAAGCCAATAATGGGAACTTGACAAAACATTGATTTGTTCATATAATTCCATGAAAGGTAGAAGCACGGCTGCCATAACTTCACCCAAATATCCCCTCCAAATTCTTCTATAGAGCTCTCTTTTTCTTCCCACTTATGGCAGCCCCAGTCTTCACTGTAAATCCTCCTGAAGGTCGGACTGGCTGAATAAGCGGCGACCAGAGCTGTAGAGGACACCGTCCTCCACCCAGAAGCTGCACTATATCTTATAGGGGGCTGAGAGCTTTGTTTTCCTTCGGAGCAGCTTCAAATGTTTCCCTCTGGCCATAGACTTAAATTGGAGAAATTACCAAAGTCTTCTCCTTGCAGAATGTAGCCTCCAGGGGCAATCCCACTCCTGACATCCTCAGCGACCAGCTGAAGGCCAGACAGATGAACGGCAGCGCTTGTAATACAAAGATGGCTTGAGTCCGCCGGAGTGGAAGATGATCATACAGAGTGTCTTACCATTCGGGTACATTAAAGGGAACCCCCCCTCTATGATGTCTAAATGAGTATAGCCCCTATAAGACAACCCCGTAAAGGGGTTTTTGGGACCCAGAAGGACCTATCAGCTTACCTTAATCAGAATAATCTTTTCAATATACCTACTACTGTCTTTAAAGGGCATCTGTCAGCAGTTTTGTCCCTATGACACTGGCTGACCTGTTACATGAGCCCTTGGCAGCTGAAGGCATCTATGTTGGTCCCATGTTCATATGTGTCCACATTGCTGAGAAAAATTATGTTTTACTGTATGCAAATGAGCCTCTAGGAGCAACGGGGGCGTTGCCATTACTCCTAGGGGGCTCTGCTTTCTCTGCAACTGCCACTCCCTCTCCACTTTGATTGACAGGACCAGGCAGTGTAAACGTAATTACACCCAGGCTCGGACTGGCCCACCGGGGAGGCCTTGGTAGGCCCCCAGTCTCCTGCGCCCGGAGTCAAAATGGTGGAGTAATTATTTCTCTTGTTTCTCAGGAGAGAAAACTATGTAGCCACTAGGTGGCAGTATCGCACAGTGATGCAGCCTCCTACCAGTGTAAATTGTACAGGAGGCCCCGCCGTATCTTCTAAGCTTCCCAGGCTGCTGGCAGTGAAGGAGGAGAGAACATGTCTGGCCATCCTCCGGCCCTCCCTGCTGTCAGAAAACTGTGGCTGCTGGAGAGAAGGACTCCTCTGCGGTGCTGGGCTAACTTCTCAGGTGTCAGCTGTAGGAGACTATAAGGGGGAAATAGGGGATTTGTTTATAGCAGACTCAGATCTGTGTATGTGTGCTGCTCTCTGCAGAGTTCAGAGTGGCATTGGGGGGACTCTGCCCTAGCTCTCCCCAATGCCTCTGCTTTAGGTGCACCCCCATTAGTTCCAAAGCTCCAGATGCCCCCCACTCTAAATGCACCGCTAATATTGCCTCTTCTCCAGTTGCCCCCCTAATACCCCTGCTCCAGGATCCCCACTATTACCCTGCCTCAGGTGACCCTAACGCCTCTGCTTCAGTTAGGACCCTCCGTTTGTGCCCTTTGCTCACATTGCTCCTCTAGCGCCTTTGCTTGGGCTTTGTTAAAGGTTGTGACCTGCAAAGGGGGTTGGACTTATGCCCAAAAAATTCTGCACAGTGCGTTACATCCTCCAGTATTGACACGTACGGTTTACATGGCGGTAGTGATGATATTACGTATTTGCAGGCATCACTGCCGCCATGTAAAGAGATAATGGTGGTGGAGGATTTAAAGGGGTTGTCTAGGGTTTCAAGTTATCCTCTCCACACCATAGGGCATAACTATATAATTAGTGGGGTCCGATTCTGCGACCCCTACTGATCCCAGGAACGGGCCCTGTTCCCCCTTTCTGATGGTCTGGCAGGCCACACATACGCCCTGCTTCTCCATTCATTCTCTTTGGGACCACTGGAAATAGCCAGCGCTGTACTCCGCCATCTCCGGCGACCCCATAGAGAATGGATGGAGAGGCAGGGCATATGCTCCACCTGCCACTTAATCGAGAAGGGGGATCCAGCGTTCAGACCCCCACGGATCACTTAGTTATCCCCAATCCTGTGGACAGAGAAGAACTAGAAAAGTGGACACTGGCCCTTTAACAGGCAAACATTTCTATTTTAGTTTGACACATATTTTGGGCCAGATTTTTATCTGTAATTTTATTTTTTTTACAGCCAAAGAAAACCTTTAAGGATAGGGAATGTGAAAAGGTCCAACAGCTATGACACGACAGGTGATAAGTGTCTGATTGATGGGGGTCTGACTGCTGGGACCCCCATGATCAAGGGAGCGTGGTCTTAAGACCCTTGTGTACATAGATTGGCGGTAATGTAATTGAATGTCCCAGGACCCCTTTTTCCATGATCAGTGGGTGTTCCAGCAGTCAGACCCCAGCAATCTGATATTTATCACCGATCCTGTAGATAGGAGATAGGTCATTATGGTCGGAGAACCCTTTTATTATAATGTAGATTATGTGCAATCTGAGGAGACATTTATGCTTAAAGGGTTTAAAGGGTTTGTCTCACTTCAGTAACTGGCATTTATTATGCAGTTAATACAAGGCACTTACTAATGTATTGTGATTGTCCATATTGCCTCCTTTCCATCACATTATACACAGCTCGTATCCGTGGTTATTACCACCGTGTAATCCAGCAGTGGTGGCCGTGTTTACACACTATAGGGAAAGGCTGGAAGTGCTCATAGGCCAACACCTTTACCTATAGTGTGCGAGCACGGCCACCGCTGCTGGATTACATGGTGGTAATATGAGTGTCGGCCATCATACTTCATCTGTAATATTTCTGCTATCACTGTAAGGGCTCATGAACATGACCGTTGGATGTTTTGCAGTCTGCAAATTGTGGATCCACAAAACATGGATACCGGATGTGTGCATTCCACATTATGCGGAACAGAACAGCCTCTAATAGAACCGTCCGATCCTTGTCTGTAATGTGGACAATAATAGGACATGTTCTATCATTTTGCAGAACGGCCATGCGGACAAACAGACGCAGAGTCATTTTTTTCTTTTTTGCGGCCCCATTGAAGTGAACGGTACAGACGTGGAAAAAAAATAAGTTTGTGTGCAGGAGCCCTAAGGTGGGCCCCCAGAATCAGTTACACTGGTGGGTCCTAAGTACCCCAGTCCGATACTGATCACACCTGGTCCATTTAATTAAAGTGGAGAGGGTGCGGCAGATGCAGAGAGAGCAGAGCCTCTAGGTGCAATGGTAAAGCCCCTGTTGCACCTATAGGCTTATTTGCATATACTAAAACATCATTTTTCTCAGTAATGCGGGCACACATGAACATGGGACCAACACAGATGCCTTCAGCTGCCAAGCGCACATGGAACAGGCCAGCCAGTGTCATAGGGACAAAACTGCTGACAGATGCCCTTTAACTTGCAGGGATCGGCCGCTCTGAAGCCTGGTTACATGATGCCCCTCTCTTCTGAAATCCTTCATCCCCAACATCCCATCCATCAGTCAGAACAGCAGCTTTCCAGTCTGGTCTATGGACAGGCATGCCACTTCTGCAGCACAGGACGGGCCCAGAACTATTCATCTCCTGGCACATTCACAATACGAGGCGGATTCAGGAGTTTGTGCATCCAGCAAGGAGACGGAATCGTTCCAAGCCCATCCATAGCACCTTCCTTCTCTTGGCTGCTAGAAGTGACATGCCCATCCATAGACCAGGTGACATTGGCGCATGAAGGATCATACATTCCTTGTGGCATCATGGTGACCTCCAGGCAATTGCATAGAATCATGCCGCTGTTCCATGACAGCCGTTCTAATATTCCTGCAGGTGACAGGGACAATATCAGGGACCGGGACACAAAAGTATTGCACATTAACAGGGTTATCACTATTACCAAAGCACTCGGAAAACAGGAAATTCTTATATGGGGGTTGGGGGGAGCTTAGGTTACAGAAAATGCATCTTATTGGGGAGACCCCTACACTTGGCGGCTTTTCCTTTAATCCTGTAGCTTTAATACTGATCTGTTTGTCTATGTAGAAGGAATATTCAATATTAAGTGATATTTTGTATTCCCTTTGTTGCGCTCCATGTATTATAAAAAGGATACAAAATATCACTTGATATTGAACATGACTCCTGGAAAAAGTAAAGTCGCCTTCCTTTAAATCTCATTAGTAAATCTCTCCTCGATTCTCTGTTCCAGGAGATTGTGGGATTCATATCCCAATCAGAGCTGCCTGTCAGCGGACATTACCCCTGAAGTACCTACAAAGCGTGACACAAGAGCTAACATGTCAGTCCGATTCATAAATCACACATGGGAGATGTGCGGGTCTGCGAAACAATCTGCAAGTTGGAGGCGCACATAGTGTAGGCGCAGCGATGGAGGAGCGGCGTACGATTTACTATGACCGAGTCACCTGTAACCTGGAGAAGTGAAGGAAAGGAAAGCAATAAGCTATTTCTAGAAGATGATTCTTATATTTAGGTGATTAAGTGCCCTGGTCCCTGGTGTCCAGTGGTATAGTGACCCAGTTCTAGGCATTTGGTTCTTAAAAAACCCAGTCGCTGGTATTCAACGCTCTACACCCCCAGTTTACAGCCCCTGGTGCCTCATGTCATAGTCTGCAGTGGTTTAATAACCCAGTCCCTGGTAGTCAGTAGTCAGTCCCCCTTGTTCTTGACGTCTGATGAAGTCCAGTGGTTTACAGACCGAGGCTTTTCCTCTCATTTTCTAATCATACAGTCCCTGGTGCATTGTGATGTAGTTTTTTTTTATCCTACAGTCCCTGGTGTCCAGTGGCATAATGCACCAGGTTTTGCACTCCGGTTTTCTTTTCCTACAATACCTGGTGTCCAGAGGTATAGTGCACCAGGTTTTACAATCTAGGTTTTTAGTCCTATGGTCCCAGGTGTCCAGTGGTATAGTGCACCATGTTATGGCATATAGTTTATTAATCCTGCAGTGTCCAGTGGTTTAGTGCACCAGGTTCTGACCTCTAGTCTTATAATCCTACAGTCCCTGGTGTCCAGTGGTTTAGTGCACCAGGTTCTGACCTCTAGTCTTATAATCCTACAGTCCCTGGTGTCCAGTGGTTTAGTGCACCAGGTTCTGACCTCTAGTCTTATAATCCTACAGTCCCTGGTGTCCAGTGGTTTAGTGCACCAGGTTCTGACCTCTAGTCTTATAATCCTACAGTCCCTGGTGTTCAGTGGTTTAGTGCACCAGGTTCTGACCTCTAGTCTTATAATCCTACAGTCCCTGGTGTCCAGTGGTTTAGTGCACCAGGTTCTGACCTCTAGTCTTATAATCCTACAGTCCCTGGTATCTAGTGACACCACACCTTGCCCTTTAGTTAGTTTTTTTAATCCTATAGTCCCAAATTCCCAGTGGTATGGTGCACCAGGTTTTGTCCTCTAGTGCTATAATCGGATAGTCCCTGGTATCTAGTGGAATAGCGCCCCAGGCTTTGCTCTTCAGTTTTTTTTTTATTCTACAGTCCCTGGTGTCGAATGTTATAGTGCCTCAAGTTTTGGCCTCCAGTTTTTTAATTCTACAGTCCCTGGTGACCAGTGGTATCGTGTACTAAACCACCATACCCCTAGTGGCTGCTTCACCAGTTCTTGGCATCCAGATGATGACACCACAGTTCCTGGTGCCTAGTAGTATAGTGATCTGCAGTTGTTTAAATCAGTCCCTGGTATTCAGTCTCTGTTCTAGAAGTTAAACAGTTAATGACACAGTCCCTGGTGGTATAGTGACTTTAGTCCCTAGTATTCAGTCTCTGTTCTAGAAGTTAAACAGTTAATGACACAGTCCCTGGTGGTATAGTGACTTTAGTCCCTAGTATTCAGTCTCTGTTCTAGAAGTTAAACAGTTAATGACACAGTCCCTGGTGGTATAGTGACTTTAGTCCCTAGTATTCAGTCTCTGTTCTAGAAGTTAAACAGTTAATGACACAGTCCCTGGTGGTATAGTGACTTTAGTCCCTAGTAGTCAGTCCTCTGTTCTAGGCAGCTAATGCCACAGTCCCTGATGCCCAGTGTTATGATGCACCTGACTTTGGACTTTCATTTTTTAATGCCCCGGTTCCTGGCATCGAGTAGTTAATTTCCCCTAATTTGTATCCAGTTGATGGTGTTTATTCATTTAATGACCTGGTGCATGGTCTAGTTTTGTAGTTCTTGTTTTATGACCCAGTCTCTGGTGCACAGTGGTTTTTAGGTCAAATTCCATAATTATTGAGGTCTTGATCTTTTATGACCCAGTAGTACCTGATGGTCTAGTCTCCATGTTCTTGGTGCCCAGTGGTTCCATTCTACAGTCCCAGATCTTTCACAGCTTTTACATCCCTGGTGAACAGTGGTTTAGTCCTCATGTTCTTGTCTCTCAGGGGTTTGATGCTGCAGTTTGTCGTGCGCAGAGGTTTAATGGCGCACTCCTTGATGTAAGGTGGTTCGGTTCTCTGCCTGGTGCTTGAATTCCAAAGTCCGCAGAGTTCAAAGTTTTAATGAGCCAGTCCGGAGTGTTCCTAGATCTAGTTCATTCATTCCGAGTATGGTGGTTTGATTCCATAGTCCTTAAAGCAGTGATGTTCGCGGCTTCTATAACTTTGTCCCTGGTGAGCTATGAAGTCCTTGATGTCCTGTCCTTTGGTGTTTAGGTGTCTACTGAGCAAAGTGATTTACTTCCCGAGTTCTTGAAGTCCAGAGCTTTACCGTCTGGTGTTTGGAGGTTAAAAGTTATAGACACTTTTGAACTAGTTTCATTGCTCATTTGCATCCTAAATGGAAAATTAAGTAACTTTCTAAAAAGTCACCTTTAAAAAAAATATCCTGCAATATGCTTCTGCATGGGGTGTGTAAGTCCTTCACCTAGTCGCTGGTGCTGCTGGACCTGACATAAATCCATTACTGCTCTGTTCCTGTTTCTGACGACTCTCTCTGTTCTCCTCTCCCCTTCTCTAAATGTTAGAGATAGCAGCAGAGGGAGCTTGTACACAGCAGATCAGAGAGTGATGAGGTGGGAGAGCATCTAAGGAGGGTAGCTCACACAGGCTGCAGATATGGAGGGAATCACTCAAATAGCGGTTGACAGGGGGAGAACCGTATAAGCAATGTACACATCCAGAGAGAAAGCAGAGTACCCACTGCAAACTCTGCAGGACTCATCAGCATCAATGACCGTCTGTTCCTCATGAGCTGTAGAAGGAAAAAACAGTACAAGGATGAAGATGTGCTGATACATGAGAGCTAGTGAAGGCAGCAGCATCCTGGACACACAGACCTCACGTCCAGCATGTATTACTGGGAGGGACACAGCTGCATAAGGTTGTAAAGTGAGTATCAGCAGGTCCAAGAATGAAGGAAGGAATGACCACTGAAATTGAGTGCAGCTTATTTTACTCAATGTAACCACTTACATATATATATAAATCCATTTCCTTTAAGAACTTAGTCCCTGATGTCCAATGATCTATGTAGTAGTACGTGCTGGCCATTGTTAGTGGTTTTCTGCAGGGGGTCCCAAGGAGGGGGGATACCTCTTATGACATCCCGATGCCTTATTATGTTAATATGGAAAGGTGCTAAAGCAGACAATCCCATTAAGTATCCATTCCCTAGAACCTTCCACCTTACCTTTAAAGGGATTGGCGGATTTTGGGGGGCACACCCTTCTCCCCTCCTAGGCCAGACCAACAAAGGGAACTGTACTTAGCTGCTCCCCTCTGCTGGGTCCTGACGCTTTCGCTGCTCAGACTCAGCTGACTCCTCCTCTGGCAACATCTGCTTTGACACCGCTGCAGCCAGTCATGTCAATTGGTCACATGATGCAAGGGGGCAGGTCAGCGCTGCAGTCACTGGCTGCAGCAGCATCAAAGCGGATTTTGACAGTGAGGAAGCCGAGGCCAGGAACCAGCAGCAGGGAGTAGCTAAATATGCTCCCCTTCGTGGGTCTTGCCAGGAGGAGTATCTGCCAAAAAAAAACCCAAAAGGTTGCCAACCCCTTTAAGGATCCAGGTCACAGGTTCTAATCCCTTAATGACTGAGATTTATTAAATATGCAAAGTGAATATGTGTGACCATCCGGTGGATATTTCTCAGCAGATCCTGCTTCACGTGCGCCCCTCCCGCCCTTGCAAAGTGTGAACTTAGAGCAATGATTTGTACTCGTGTCTTCATTAAATGGTGGACAGAGACGATCTCCCAGGCGAGGGACAAATTTAGGCTTTCCTAAAATACTACAATCAGTTTATTGCAGCTCTCCGCCTCTCCGGCAAGTAATATAAAATGTGGAGCAGAATGGAAACCAGAGCAGAATCCTTGTAAAAATGAGCACATCGACCTGAAGATTCGTAACCACATACAAGATTTATAAGCTGGAGCGATAAGTCCACAGCTCATAGAAAATTCATGCAGCTGCATTTTTTTCCTTCTTCTTGTCTTTTTCAGGACAGCGGGGTCACGTTTACTACATCGCTTTCCTTAATGACTTTACAGATTACTGCCTATAGATAATACAGGTCCGTCACCTGTCAGCATATAATACGTGAAATGATCAGACCCTGGCATTTGTCATATTCAGTCTGGCTCTGAAATTACAAATCCGCATTAGGAGCAAATACGTGTGCAACCAGCCAAGAAGGAGCGAGCGGAAGATTGGAGTGGTGGTGGCTTTGTGACAAGTGACAATCCTCACACCGATGCACACTAGCGCCGTGCAGTGACAGGAGGGTGCACCCTTTCTTCCCTCTGGGCACATCCTGGCATTGGAGTCTCCTTGGTGTTATGCGTTTAAGACGGGTGCAAGGAAAGAGTGTGGATGCAGGTGCAATAGCCGGCGAATGGTGATGGAGTCAGTGACCAGGCCAGGGATAAATAAGTACGGCCGGGTTCCCATCACGGTTCTGTTTTCCGTTCTTCTGATCCATCAGTAGAACAGAAAATTTAACAAAAACAGATCCTTTATTTTGAGCACCCATTGTGCTAATTTCGCATCATTTTGCATACGTTTTTGTCAGTTCTGGCAGAGATCCTGTCACGCTTCGGTGTGGGAGGGAAACGCCACACCGAGCATAGAAGGAATGGGGGGAACAGGGAATCAGGCCTGAGAACTAGGGAAGGAAAATGGACACCTCCTAGTGAAAACCCTAACCAAAATCCTGACTGACTACCAGTATGAACAGACTCCAAAGGTAGGTGAGTTCATACGCAGGAATACCTAGAGTCCAATCTAGCCCTATAGGACTCTGGTACTAATGGCAGGGGCGAGATTACCTGTTCCTCCAAAAGGAAGGCCGAACAGTAGTCTACTTCAGGCCTAATACAAACAATAGGGAAATGCAACACACAGAATCCAAACAAAATACAAAAGGGAAAGGAAAGACTTAACTTCAAAGAGGCTATGGAAGCACCAGGAACTCCTCCGAGATGCAACTACAAACAATCCACAGACACAGAAGCTATAAACCGCACAGCACAGTGGGAGAAGCAATTATAAATAAGGAAGATTGAATGACCACATAAGTAACACCTGGAGGCAAGCGGTGCGGCTATTACCAGACACAACACAGACACCTATTGATCCACAAGGAAAACCTGTCAGATCAAACCACGTGTTGCCAGTCTCACAGATCTCGGCAAGAATAGGTATTTATATTATGGGCTGCCCATTCTTTTCTGAAAATTGCGTAACGCATGCGGGTGGCATTCGTGTTTTACGAATCAGCAATTTTTTTCGGACCGCAAAACACGGCACGGTCGTGTGCATGAGCCCTTACTGTCAATCAGCGGTGGGAGGGCGGAGGGAGCCGACAGCTCCTGAATATGCAGGAATCCTGGCTTCCATCAAGCTGCCGCAATTCACAAAACTTCTAAAAAACTGAAACATATTCCCCGAGCGTTGAAATCAGAGTGTCTGTCTCAGCTACATTCTGCCCTCTCGGCGGGCTGACAGGTTCCCCTTTAAGATCTCTGGACATGTATGCTAGCACTGACATTGATGTAGGACCGTAGCACTCAGCCGTCCGCAGCGCGGTATTCTCTACCTCTCTTACCCTAAGGGTGTATGATTCCTCTATCAGATTAACTCAATAACGAAATCCCTCTTGGCTTGTTCTCCCAGATCCATCACTGTTGAGCATGCTCCTCGGGGTCCTATGTGCTGCCAGTGTATAATAAAGCCACTGATGCCTGGACTTTTATTAAAAACTGAAAAAATCTGAAGCAAAGTTAACATTAATTATTCAAACACAATAAATTGGTCAAGTGGAAGCACAAACACAAAGCAAACACCAGCATCGATTTGTAGATGGGTATAGTCCATGGCAGAACTACTAGTGCCATAGCAGCTGCTACAGGGCCCGTAGTGTTAGGGGGTACAGCCCAGGCCTCATGTGCCAGTACACACACATAGTAATGATTACTGTGTGTGTACTGGCAGGAGCAGTGGTGTACTAAGGGGGGGGGGGGGGGGGGGGTCGGTCTGCCCCGAGTGCCGCTCTCAGGGGGGTGCCAGAAGCAATGAGTGCTTCCAATACTGATGGAAGCGCTCATTGCTGGTGCACTGGGAGCTGCGGTCCTGTCACTCACCGCTCAGCTCCCCGCGCTCCTCCCCTCCTTCAGGCCGATGTTCTGTCAGAAAACCTTAACTCGTCAGATTCCCTTACCCTACATGACTTCCAGGGGTGTGCGCCTCCGCGCAAGCGCAGTACCAGGGCATGGGTAAGTTAAAATTACAGTGAGCTTTGACTCATGGACACCGCGCGTGCGCTCTCAGGGATAAGGAGATCTGACGGTCTTTTGTCTGGTTAAATCTCCTTACCCTCACACTCCGCACGCGCGGATTGTAAAATCTCCTTACCCTCACTACATAGCGCGCTTCAGATTCAATCTGCGCGTGTGCAGTGTGAGGGTAAGGAGATTTAACAAGATAAAAGATCGTCAGATCTCCTTACCCCTGAGAGTGCAGGCGCGGTGTCCGTGCGCGCGTCCATGAGTCAACGCTCACTGTAATTTTACCTTACCTGTGCCGTGGTACTGCGCTTGCGCGGAGGCGCACACCCCCGGAAGTCACGTGGGGTAAGGGAATCTGACGGGTTAAGGTTTTCTGACAGAACACCAGCGGCGCGCTCTGAATGGTGAAGCAGGAAGACTTCTCCCCTCTCCACCATTCAGCCTGCAGGCACAGATCGCGCTGCCGGCCTGTGTGGGTGGAGCCTTCAGCCCGTAAATCTGCATAAGCTCCGCCCACACAGTGCTGCAGAGCAATCTGTGTCTGTAGGGGAGAGAGGACTGTGAGCTTCAGGAATGGGACAAGGTGAGTAGTTACTGTGTTTTTTTGTTTTTGTTTTTTTTAATACAGAGGGGGCACAGAGGGCTTTATTACTATGGAGGGGGCACAGAGGACTTTATTACTATGGAGGGGGCACAGAGGGCTTTATTACTATCGAGGGGGCACAGAGGACTTTATTACTATGGAGGGGGCACAAAGTGCTTTATTACTATGGAGGGGGCACAGAGGACTTTATTACTATCGAGGGGGCACAAAGTGCTTTATTACTATGTAGGGGGCACAGAGGACTTTATTACTATAGAGGGGGCACAGAGGGCTTTATTACTATGGAAGGGGCACAGAGGGCTTTATTACTATGGAGGGGGCACAGAGGGCTTTATTACTATAGAGGGGACACAGAGGGCTTTATTACTATGGAGGGGGCACAGAGGGCTTTATTACTATGGAGGGGGCACAGAGGGCATTACTACTATGGAGGGGGCACAGAGGGCATTACTAATGTGAAGGGGGCCCAATGGGCCTTTCTGCTATGGATGGGGCACAGAACCAAAGGGCATTATTACTGTGAAGGGGGCACAATGGTGATTTCTACTATGGAGGGGGCACAGAGGGCATTACTAATGTGAAGGGGGTACAATGGGCCTTTCTGCATTGGAGGGGGCACAGAGCCAAAGGGCATTATTACTGTGAAGGGAGCACAATGGGCATTATTACTATGAAGGGGGCACAATGGGCATTATTACTGTGAAGGGGGCACAAAAAGGGCATTACAACTGTGAAAGGGGCACAGAACGGTCCCAATGTGGGCATAACTACTGTGAGGGGGCACACATCTGTACAAAACTACTGTGAAGGTTGTACAATGAGGGCAATACTACTGTGAGGGGCTACAATTTTTTTTAAAGTATTGGGGGGGGGGTGCCAAAGAAAGGACCCACCCTGGGTGCCAAACACCCTAGGCACGCCACTGGGCAGGCAAGGCCATAATGGATGACTGACAGACACAGCAACCTGACTCTGACCCGAGTGTTTGTCATCCATGAGATCCCAGGCCCCATTCACAAGCCGTGCTCCCCCCAGCAGGCACAATGCAGTGACGTCATTGACCGTGTTGGGCTGAGCAGAAAAGTGCTTGAGCTGAGGATCCTTTCCCGGATTGTCCTCCGCTTGCGCGCTCTCATACTCAGCCCAGCATGTGCAATAATGTCACTGCATCGCAGCTGCTGCTGGGGAGAGCAGAAAATGCGCCAATTATCAGGGGAACTAGGTTAGGGGAGTATTCATTTTAAAATTTTATTAAAGTTACAGATGCAATAATACTGTAATTTGGCACTAAGGGGGCATAACTACTGTGTGGGGCACTAAGGGGGTGCAGTGGCTGAGTTTGAGGTGGCCCCAATGCTGCGCTGGGTCTCCCAGACACCATAGAGGTGTCACCACATGTTGCTGCTGTCCGGAAGGGATGTTAAGGCTAGGTGCAGCCCAATTGGAAATAAGGCCAGAGAGTCAAGGTCTGCAGTAAACCAGTGAGCTTCTTTACTGGAGGAACTCAAGTGCCAAACAATACAGACGAGGCATTAGGGCGGGCTTCTTCAGTCTCCTCCCTGGCAGAAAAAGGTTCTGAGCTGGTGGTGGTCCAGGGTATATGGTGGTCCAGGGTATAGGGTGATCCAGGGTCTATGGCTCAGTTGTCTGGCTGGCTCCCTGGTCAAAAGGCTGGTGAACAAAAGTCCTATGGACAGTCTGGCAGAGTTTCTGTAACTAAACACTGGTCCCTCTCTTCAGACAACTAAGGGTTCAAACTGCTCCCTTTATATACAGTTGTTAACTTTGCTAGAACCTTCTAGTAGGGGAGGTAGATTTGAGAAGTACAACTTAAATAGAAACAATATAACAATTTTAGTCTGCCATAGACTTGTTTCAATGCAAGTCTATGGGAATGACTAAGCAGTTTTTCGATACATAAACACAGAGCTAAATAACAGAGCTAAACCAGACATTTTCAATAGGTAGAAAGTCCCTCTGTATTAGCCTATGTTGTAATCCAGTCTTGGAGACTATAGCCCAAAAGTTTCCTAAATCAAGCTGACACGCTGATGCTGCTTTCCCACTGCTGATTGGCAGCCTTCTCTCTATTGCTATAAATATGGAGAAAGCTGTCAATCAGTAGTGGGTGGGTGGAGGAATCCTGCAGCTCGCAAATATTCAGGACTCATGGCTTCCAGCACTCACTTTGACCTGCTGCAACTCACAAAAGTTCCACAAAACTAAATAAATATATTCCCTCAGAAGTGACAAAGGGTTAAAAATCAGAGTGTCTATCCTTTTGGCGGGCTGAAAGGTTCCCTGGACATGTATCCATCACTTACTGACACGCTGACATCCACAGCTCTTTCAATAACCCTACACTGACCCTTCAATTTTGTAGCAATATGTAGCAATGCACCGCATGTACCGTAGAGTGCTGCACTAAGTGCCACTTTGCCGTCCAGGAATTCCTATCTTCTCCGCCAGCAAACAGAAGATGCTTTTTCTGTTTGCCATAGCAAGCAGCAGAATAGCACCCAGCATCTCAGAAATGCGTTAGTTCAAGGCTGTTACAATGTCTTCCTTTATCCCGTCCTAAATTACCAGCTCCAACTCACCAGAGGATGGAGCATAAAGCAGCGCCGCTGTCTTATCAATTTATTTCCAGCGTTACATGCCAAGCTAAAGAAGAATTACAAAGCAAAACTCTGCTACACAAACTATGAACATGGGAGGATTTCATCTGCACTGGACTAATACTTTAGTTCATATTTCTACAATTTTAGAGGGTTTTTTGGTAATTTTCCATAGTGGTCAAAAAATATATTTTACTAACATTTCAATTAATTATATTTATCTCTGTATAAGACAATGTCATGCACTAGGTGACCTTTAAGGGAGCAATTAAAAGGGACCCTAAATAGTTAAGTTAATAATTGTGCTAACGCTTTTGAGAAATGGCTTCTGCCAGAAAAAAGGGACAACTTTATTATGCTCTTGTTATACCGCACAGGGAAACATAATGAATACAATACTGCTCCTACGTACAAGAATATAACTACTATAATACTTCTCCTATGTACAGGAATATAACTACTATAATACTGCTCCTATGTACAAGAATATAACTACTATAATACTGCCTCCTATGTACAAGAATATAACTACTATAATACTGCTCCTATGTACAAGAATATAACTACTATAATACTGCTCCTATGTAAAAGAATATAACTACTATAATACTGCTCCTATGTACAAGAATATAACTACTATAATACTGCCTCCTATGTACAAGAATATAACTACTATAATACTGCTCCTATGTACAAGAATATAACTACTATAATACTGCTCCTATGTACAAGAATATAACTACTATAATACTGCCTCCTATGTACAAGAATACAACTACTATAATACTGCTCCTATGTACAACAATATAACTACTATAATACTGCTCCTATGTACAAGAATATAACTACTATAATACTGCTCCTATGCACAAGAATATAACTACTATAATACTGCCTCCTATGTACAAGAATATAACTACTATAATACTGCTCCTATGTACAAGAATATAACTACTATAATACTGCTCTTATGTACAAGAATATAACTACTATAATACTGCTCCTATGTACAAGAATCTAACTACTATAATACTGCTCCTATGTACAAGAATATAACTACTATAATACTGCCTCCTATGTACAAGAATATAACTACTATAATACTGCCTCCTATGTACAAGAATATAACTACTATAATACTGCCTCCTATGTACAAGAATATAACTACTATAATACTGCTCCTATGTACAAGAATATAACTACTATAATACTGCTCCTATGTACAAGAATATAACTACTATAATACTGCTCCTATGTGAATATAACTACTATAATACTGCTCCTATGTACAAGAATATAACTACTATAATACTGCTCCTATGTACAAGAATATAACTACTATAATACTGCTCTTATGTACAAGAATATAACTACTATAATACTGCTCCTATGTACAAGAATCTAACTACTATAATACTGCTCCTATGTACAAGAATATAACTACTATAATACTGCCTCCTATGTACAAGAATATAACTACTATAATACTGCCTCCTATGTACAAGAATATAACTACTATAATACTGCCTCCTATGTACAAGAATATAACTACTATAATACTGCTCCTATGTACAAGAATATAACTACTATAATACTGCTCCTATGTACAAGAATATAACTACTATAATACTGCTCCTATGTGAATATAACTACTATAATACTGCTCCTATGTACAAGAATATAACTAATATAATACTGCTCATATGTACAAGAATATAACTACTATAATACTGCTCTTATGTACAAGAATATAACTACTATAATACTGCTCCTATGTACAAGAATCTAACTACTATAATACTGCTCCTATGTACAAGAATATAACTACTATAATACTGCCTCCTATGTACAAGAATATAACTACTATAATACTGCCTCCTATGTACAAGAATATAACTACTATAATACTGCTCCTATGTACAAGAATATAACTACTATAATACTGCTCCTATGTACAAGAATATAACTACTATAATACTGCTCCTATGTACAAGAATATAACTAATATAATACTGCTCCTATGTACAAGAATATAACTACTATAATGCTGCTCCTATGTACAAGAATATAACTACTATAATACTGCCTCCTATGTACAAGAATATAACTACTATAATACTGCTCCTATGTACAAGAATATAACTACTATAATACTGCCTCCTATGTGCAAGAATATAACTACTATAATACTGCTCCTATGTACAAGAATATAACTACTATAATACTGCTCCTATGTACAAGAATATAACTACTATAATACTGCTCCTATATACAAGAATATAACTACTATAATACTGCTCCTATGTACAAGAATATAACTACTATAATACTGCTCCAATGTACAAGAATATAACTACTATGATACTGCTCCTATGTACAAGAATATAACTGCTATAATACTGCCTCCTATGTACAAGAATATAACTACTATAATACTGCTCCTATGTACAAGAATATAACTACTATAATACTGCTCCTATGTACAAGAATATAACTACTATAATACTGCTCCTATGTACAAGAATATAACTAATATAATACTGCTCCTATGTACAAGAATATAACTACTATAATGCTGCTCCTATGTACAAGAATATAACTACTATAATACTGCTCCTATGTACAGGAATATAACTACTATAATACTGCTCCTATGTACAGGAATATAACTACTATAATACTGCCTCCTATGTACAAGAATATAACTACTATAATACTGCTCCTATGTACAAGAATATAACTACTATAATACTGCTCCTATGTACAAGAATATAACTACTATAATACTGCCTCCTATGTACAAGAATATAACTACTATAATACTGCTCCTATGTACAAGAATATAACTACTATAATACTGCTCCTATGTACAAGAATATAACTACTATAATACTGCTCCTATGTACAAGAATATAACTACTATAATACTGCCTCCTATGTACAAGAATATAACTACTATAATACTGCCTCCTATGTACAAGAATATAACTACTATAATACTGCTCCTATGTACAAGAATATAACTACTATAATACTGCTCCTATGTACAAGAATATAACTACTATAATACTGCTCCTATGTGAATATAACTACTATAATACTGCTCCTATGTACAAGAATATAACTACTATAATACTGCTCCTATGTACAAGAATATAACTACTATAATACTGCTCTTATGTACAAGAATATAACTACTATAATACTGCTCCTATGTACAAGAATCTAACTACTATAATACTGCTCCTATGTACAAGAATATAACTACTATAATACTGCCTCCTATGTACAAGAATATAACTACTATAATACTGCCTCCTATGTACAAGAATATAACTACTATAATACTGCCTCCTATGTACAAGAATATAACTACTATAATACTGCTCCTATGTACAAGAATATAACTACTATAATACTGCTCCTATGTACAAGAATATAACTACTATAATACTGCTCCTATGTGAATATAACTACTATAATACTGCTCCTATGTACAAGAATATAACTAATATAATACTGCTCATATGTACAAGAATATAACTACTATAATACTGCTCTTATGTACAAGAATATAACTACTATAATACTGCTCCTATGTACAAGAATATAACTACTATAATACTGCTCCTATGTACAAGAATATAACTACTATAATACTGCCTCCTATGTACAAGAATATAACTACTATAATACTGCCTCCTATGTACAAGAATATAACTACTATAATACTGCTCCTATGTACAAGAATATAACTACTATAATACTGCTCCTATGTACAAGAATATAACTACTATAATACTGCTCCTATGTACAAGAATATAACTAATATAATACTGCTCCTATGTACAAGAATATAACTACTATAATGCTGCTCCTATGTACAAGAATATAACTACTATAATACTGCCTCCTATGTACAAGAATATAACTACTATAATACTGCTCCTATGTACAAGAATATAACTACTATAATACTGCCTCCTATGTGCAAGAATATAACTACTATAATACTGCTCCTATGTACAAGAATATAACTACTATAATACTGCTCCTATGTACAAGAATATAACTACTATAATACTGCTCCTATATACAAGAATATAACTACTATAATACTGCTCCTATGTACAAGAATATAACTACTATAATACTGCTCCAATGTACAAGAATATAACTACTATGATACTGCTCCTATGTACAAGAATATAACTGCTATAATACTGCCTCCTATGTACAAGAATATAACTACTATAATACTGCTCCTATGTACAAGAATATAACTACTATAATACTGCTCCTATGTACAAGAATATAACTACTATAATACTGCTCCTATGTACAAGAATATAACTAATATAATACTGCTCCTATGTACAAGAATATAACTACTATAATGCTGCTCCTATGTACAAGAATATAACTACTATAATACTGCTCCTATGTACAGGAATATAACTACTATAATACTGCTCCTATGTACAGGAATATAACTACTATAATACTGCCTCCTATGTACAAGAATATAACTACTATAATACTGCTCCTATGTACAAGAATATAACTACTATAATACTGCTCCTATGTACAAGAATATAACTACTATAATACTGCCTCCTATGTACAAGAATATAACTACTATAATACTGCTCCTATGTACAAGAATATAACTACTATAATACTGCTCCTATGTACAAGAATATAACTACTATAATACTGCTCCTATGTACAAGAATATAACTACTATAATACTGCCTCCTATGTACAAGAATATAACTACTATAATACTGCCTCCTATGTACAAGAATATAACTACTATAATACTGCTCCTATGTACAAGAATATAACTACTATAATACTGCTCCTATGTACAAGAATATAACTACTATAATACTGCTCCTATGTACAAGAATATAACTACTATAATACTGCCTCCTATGTACAAGAATATAACTACTATATTACTGCTCCTATGTACAAGAATATAACTACTATAATACTGCTCCTATGTACAAGAATCCTCCATAGACTGTTGTCATGGTTATCAGATATTGTTCTCTACATCTGACTCCCATCATCATAACAGCTTTTTTCTGACATTTGTATTGAAATAATACCATCAATCAGGTCAAGGCCTTAGCCAGTTAAAAGCTATATTTTTATTGGTTGGAATGGGTAAACCCTCCCCCCTTTGATATGTTTAAAGCGGTATACACACCTTTTAGAACCGTTTTGTGTTTTTTTTAATATTGTCTAGTACATGTCTTGTACACTAGTATAATATATTAAACTATGATATTTAGAATTCAATGACGACTACTCAAACCTTCTGGCGCAATATTTGCACATAACGATTTGGTTGGAAATATGACCGTATGGCCAGATAGAAGAAGTGGGATCTCATTTTCTCAGTAAAGCCTACGGATTTATCGAAATTCGAGCCTAAGCCTCTCCTTAGTCTTTATTTATCTGTTCCCATAAAACTTAAGCATTCGTCCAGCATCACTCTGCAAATCTCCCCATTCTGGCAGTAATTCCAGCACAGGTAATACACACAGACATGAATCCGCGCTCAGGGAAGCTCCTGTTAATTGTAAAGCTAAAGGCACCTGAATGGCTGAAATCTCCTTCCAATACCAGTGTTGTTTGTGAGACTACAAGACTGAGGTGCAAATACTAACCTCAAGATGTTGTCTGTCTGTATAGGGACATGGGGAAAGCCAAATATCACAACGTTTATGGACTATAGAGGTAGAACCTGTTACGGCATTCTTCTCAAGTTGGTCACAGTCTCCATAAGAAACCTCTTTGAGATTTCCACTCAAAAATGTTGTGATCAATGGACTTTAGGGAGGTGGTCCTCTGAATGTAGAGGGTCAGTCCACATAGGTGATAAGGGAATTTGAAGCCAGGTCTAGATCAGGAGTGGTCTTCTCAAAGAAGAGGTCTTTTGGTGAAATTTCACTGTTTCAGTGTCACTGGGGGTTTCTTGGGCACACCACAGAAGCTTCTGAGGGCTACCCTCCATCTATACAGAACATGTGCAAGTCCATAAATCTCATTGTAATCTAAGGTCCTACTGTGACTCATTCCCTGAAAAAATATACACTAGTGAGAACTCATTGGCTCCAGACTTAATTCTAAATAGGGTTGTCATCTGATGGATCTTTGTGGCCCATCATTGTGTCAGACCCTGGGACCATCGGAGGTATAGTGATCCAAGATTCACACCATTTTTATGTGCTATGAAGAACGGTGAGAAAAGGGCAAACAAGTATCCTGTCCTCCTGCTGAATGCATGGTACAGAACATGTAATTTATTTCAAGAGAAACAAGAGGGAGGTACCATTTGTGCTTAGAACATTTCCATGGAGAAACGGGGAGGCAGTACTATCTATGCTTACATAATTTATGTGGAGAAATGGAGAGGCAGTGCTATCTATGCTTACATAATTTACGTGGAGAAATGGAGAGGCAGTGCTATCTATGCTTACATAATTTACGTGGAGAAATGGAGAGGCAGTGCTATCTATGCTTACATAATTTACGTGGAGAAATGGAGAGGCAGTACTATCTATGCTTACACTGTTTACATGGAGAAACAGGGAAACAGTATTATCTATGCTTACATAATTTACACGGAGAAACAGGGAGACTACTATCTGTGCTTACATAATTTACATGAAGAAACAGGTAGTCCATACTATCTATGCTTACATAATTTACATGGAGAAACGGGGAAGCAGTACTATCTATGCTTACATAATTTACATGGAGAAACAGGTAGGCAGTACTATCTATGCATGCGTAATTTACGTGGAGAAACAGGGAAGCAGTACTATCTATGCTTACATAATTTACATGGAGAAACAGGGAAGCAGTACTATCTATGCTTACACAGTTTACATGGAGAAACAGGCAGGCCGTACTATATATGCTCACATAATTTACATGGAGAAACAGGAAAGCAGTACTATCTATGCTTACATAATTTACATGGAGAAATAGGAAGGCAGTACTATTTATGCTTACATAATTTACATGATTAAACCGGGAGGCAGTACTATCTGTGCTTACATAATTTGCATGGAAAAACAGGAAAACAGTATTACCTATTCTTACACAGTTTACATGGAGAAACAGAAAGGCCGTACTATATATGCTCACATAATTTACATGGAGAAACAGGAAAGCAGTACTATTTATGCTTACATAATTTACATGGAGAAACAGGGAAGCAGTACTATCTATGCCTACACAGTTTACATGGAGAAACGGGCAGGCAGTACTATCTATGCTTACATAATTTACGTGGAGAAACGGGGAGACAGTACTATCTATGCTTACAATATTTACATATAGAAACAGGGAGGTAGTACTATCTATGCTTACATAACTTACATGGAGAAACAGGGAAGCAGTACTATCTATGCTTACACAGTTTACATGGAGAAACAGGCAGGCAGTACTATCTATGCTTCCATAATTTACGTGGAGAAACGGTGATACAGTATTATCTATGCTTACACAGTTTACATGGAGAAACAGGGAGGCAGTACTATCTATGCTTACATAATTTACATGGAGAAACAGGAAGGCAGTACTATCTATGCTTACATAATTTACATGGAGAAACAGGCAGGCAGTACTATCTATGCTTCCATAATTTACGTGGAGAAACGGTGATACAGTATTATCTATGCTTACACAGTTTACATGGAGAAACAGGGAGGCAGTACTATCTATGCTTACATAATTTACATGGAGAAACAGGCAGGCAGTACTATCTATGCTTACACAGTTTACATGGAGAAACAGGCAGGCAGTACTATCTATGCTTACATAATTTACGTGGAGAAACGGAGAGACAGTACTATCTATGCTTACATTATTTATGTGGAAAAATAGGGAGGCAGTACTATCTATTCTTACATATCCTACATGGAGAAACATGGAGGCGGTAGTCTGTACCTACATCATTATGCAGACAATACAACACAATGCTCCATCTAGAGAAGTTGACCACAACATTACACTGAAACCTAAGTACAGACAAGGTTGTCACCTTACTGCCTCATGGTTTCTGCTATGCACAGCCCACAACCAGTATAAATGCATATTCTTGAAATTGTGGGAGCGATGGATAATAACGTAGAGGAAAATAATTTGCACCAGAGTCTTTAAGAACTTGAAGAAGACAGCTTCTTGTATGAAGCGTTAATCAATAAGATAATGTAGCTCTTCCCTCTGAGCATGTTATGGAGTGCGCTTAGCCAGTTGGGGATGTCAGGGAGCGAGCGTGCTTACAATATGTGCAACAGCCTCTTCCCTCAGTCCGTCTCTGCAGACCTGTCACATGCATCACTCTATGAATTCTCAACAAAACAACCCGATTTCCATAAGTAGATGTTCACTGCACAATACTCTGAACTGAAGGAAGATGGATGTAGGGAATCTGTAGGCTACCTGCATGCCAGGGGAATGCGTTATATAAATATAATGGAACAGATGGTCAAAGGCCATAAAACCATCCTGATAATGCTGCCATAGAGGGTGTAAATACATACCGTCCATCAGGGAGCTGGAGAATAGCCGTCGTCGGCTTTACCCTATGCAGTACCAAGTATTTATGCCTTCCTTATAGTGTACCATATAGTACCCAAAAATACAATCATATAGTGCACAAATAATGCAGTCATACAGTGCCCATATAATATTGTCATAACACTACCAATCAATAAACTAGTGTGGGATCAGGGGAGCAATCTCTGGCGCCAAAGCTATCAGGTTCAAACTCCTTAGACTACCTTGTTTCTTTAGGTAAATAATGTAAGTCCATATGAGCAGCCTGATTGTCTCTCCACATATTTAATATAGGCAAAGATGGCACAGCCCCCATTTCTGTCCGGGTAATTAATGTGGGCACAGATATTACCGCCTTCTTATTTCTCCCTGTGATTAATATAAACAATGACAGTACTGCTTCCCTGTTTCTCTATAAAATGTATTAGGCCCAGAAATACTACCTCCTTGTCTCTCCATATAATTATTTTAGCACAAATAGTACTACGCTCTTGTCTCTCCACATGATTAATTTAGGCACAGATAGTACTGCCTTCGTGTCTCTCCTATAAATGATGTATGCACAGATAGTACTACCTCATTGTATTTCCGTATAATCATTATAGCACAGATAGTACTGCCTCCATGTCTCTCCTATAAATTATGTAAGTACAGATATTACTGCCTTCTTGTAATTCCATATAATCAGTATAGCACAGATAGTACTGCCTCCATGTCTCTGGTAAGTACAGATAGTACTGCCTTCTTGTATTTCCATATAATTATTATAGCATAGATAGTACTGCCTCCATGTCTCTCTTATAAATGATGTTGGTACAGATAGTACTGCCTCCATGTCTCTTTCTGTAATTAATATAGGCACAGATAACACTGTCAACTTGTCTCTTTATGTGAATAATATAGGCACAGATAGTACTGCCTCCTTGCCTCTCCATATGAATGCAGGCACAGATAGTACTGCCCCCATGCCTCTCCATGCAAATGATGTAGAAACAGATGGTTCTGCCTCCCTGTCTCTCTCTCTCTGTAAATGGTGATGGTACAGATAGTACTGCCTCCCTGTCTCTCTCTGTAAATGATGGAGGTACAGATAGTACTGCCTCCTTGCCTCTCCATATGAATGTAGGTACAGATAGTACTGCCCCCATGCCTCTCCATGTAAATGATGTAGAAACAGATAGTACTGCCTCCCTGTCTCTCTCTGTAAATGATGGAGGTACAGATAGTACTGCCTCCCTGTCTCTCTCTGTAAATTATGGAGGTACAGATAGTACTGCCTCCTTGCTTCTCCATGTAAATGATGTAGAGACAGATAGTTTTGCCTCCCTGTTATCCAAGCTATCAATTCCATTAGGTTTAGTGAGTGATTCACCCTATGGGACCCCACAGGTCAGACACCAGCCCCGGGGCCATATGTCCTTAGTAACACAGTAACATAGTTTGTAACGCTGTCATAAGACATTCCTCCGTACAGTTTAGTCTATTAGCCTCAAAAGTTGATCCAGAGGAAGGGAAAAATCCCCATGAGATAGAAGCCAATTTTCCTCAGCTTCTCAGCTACCGAGTAAGTGCCAAGAGGGGTTACCTGCCACCGATCCCTACAGATCCAACTCCTCTGAGGCCTCTAATTAGTAAAGTGGAGCTCACCCCTTCTAGCTTTCTAATTGTTTATTGATGGGGAACAGGGGGCATTTTAGCGAGTGCCATTACACCCACCAATGAATATTTTATAGAACATTTTTTTTACAAATTTTGGAGGCTGTGAGAAGATGTTTTTGGTCACCCGGTCACATCAGTCAGGGTTGTGGGTGCTATTGCCACTGATCCTTTCAAGTAGTGCACTAACGGTTTCCATTACTGAGGTCTAAATAGATGACACATGACAGCCTAAATAGGTTGTATTCTTTTGGATTTACAGTATCAGCTAATTGGAATATAAAGTGATTCTCCAGGAATTTCAGAAAATGAAAATACTTAAATATTACTTTACTATAAATATATTCCTAAATACATTTCATTTGTTATAATGGCTTGTTTTGCCTGGGGAGCGATCATCAGGGGAAATAAAATGTCCGCTGTCCTGTTAGTACACACAAAATCTGTCCTCATCACACAGGAGGACAAGGTACTTCACAACACTGAGCTAAAGAGCTGCCTCATCCTCTTCTCTGCTCGTCAAGGATTATGATTCTGAATACAGCTGATAAGATCTTCAGCTGAATCTATGTAGGAATAGAGTTCATGAGGAGACATGAAGTACAGAGAGGAGGTGGGGGTAATGAGCAGCAGTTCTTGTATGCAGTCTCCATTACCACAGCCTGTCCTGTCCGTCCTCTATGTACTTCATGTCTACTCATGGACTCCATTCTTACAGAGATTCAGCTGAAGATCTTATCAGTTGTATTCGGGTTCATGACAAGCAGAGCAGAGAGGAGGATGAGGCAGCTCTTTAGCTCAGTGTTGTGAAGTAACTTGTCCTCCTGTGTGATTAGGACAGGTTTTGTGTGTACTGATAGGACGGCGGCCATTTTATTTTTCCTAATGATTTCTCCCCAGACAAAACAAGCCATTATAAATGATGAAAGGTATTTGGGAATATTTTCTGATAAAGTAATATTTAAGGATTTTCATTTTCTTAACCCACACCATTTTGCTGGACAAGTACTGGCCAGGGAGATTTAGGAAGGGGAGCTACCCCCCACCCAGGTACGGTTATGCGGTTTACTTTAGGGGATGACATCTGGCAGAATCTATTACACTCTGAGGATCGGTTTTCTAGCCGAAAGTGACTTTTTCTCTCCGATCGCTCCCATTAACACCTCTCCCGTAGAACGACTGCTGCGGGAATCTCTGTTATTGCCACAGAGTATAAAACATGCTTTAACAGAGATGCGCGCGCTGAAGCTTCATTTGAGAAACGGCCTCATAAACTTCCATAAATGTAATTATGATAATTTTCCATTTAAAACTGAAGTTAAAATATTTTTGCAATTTGCATCAAGGGGAAATACTGAGTGGGAGAAGCTTTAATCCTCCCCGTGTCACCATTGCCTTGTAGTTGGATGTTTTGCTCTCTCTGTTGGATGGATTTACTGGAACCTTGTGAAACAGCTCCACCCTTTTTCCATGGCTGCGGCTGGTACTGCAGCTGATCCTCAAGAAGCCGCAATACCAGACGCAGCCCATGGCTGACAGTGGTGTTGTTTCTGTTTCTGCTGTTTCTATTATATAATTTGATACTTTTTACTCCTTTGTCCAGTCAACGCAGCAAGGGCAGAGGAGTCGTAAAACGTGGCAGATTTATTTAAACAGCATTTAACCCCTCGCCACAGCACATGTCAGTAGGACCTCTGCATCTACCAGTGACTTACAGCAGGGGGTTGACGGCAGTTCCCTATGTCTAAGCAACAGCATAAAACACTATAGGACAAATACTGCGGCACAGTATGGTGACACAACGTGTGCAAATTGTTGGTTAGAACTTCTGGGTACTGCATGGCAGATTTTGTGAGCTATATAGCAGTATTATATGAGCAGGGTGAATACTTGGCGATATCGTTTAGGAACTGTTGATTAGAACTTCTGGGTACTATATGGCAGCACGTTTGTACATAACGTGACAGTATCATATGGGCATGGTAAGTAATTCATTTCATGCGCTGTGATAGTATTATGGGACTTCTGGGTACTGTATGGCCATTTGTGTGCATTATATGATGGTATTATTACCCGATTTTCTGCACTCGGGTTGTATTGTTGATTGAAACTTCTAGGTAACAGCAGGTGTGTGCACTATATAGCAGCATTATAGGAGTGTGCAGTTCCTGCACTGTAGTGGCATTGTTTGGGAATTATCGGTTAGAACTGTATGGCAGTGTTTTTGTGCACTATATGATGGTTATACATGATCGTAAAAAATACGTGTGCATTCTGTATTTTGCGGAACGGAACAGTCCTATCCTTGTCCGTTATGCAGACAATAATAGGACATGTTTTTTTGTGGAATGGACATATGAAAAAAACGGAATGCACACGGAGTAACTTCTGTATTTTTTTTTTGCGGACCCCTTGAAATGAATGGTTCTGCATACGGCAAAACAAAAAATGGAATGGACACGGAAAGAAAATACGTTTCTGTGCATGAGTCCTGATCAATACCTGATTTCCTTCACTGTGGTGGTATTGTTTATGAACTGTTAGTTGGATATTATATGACCTCCTTTTTGTGCACGATGTGACGGTATTTCATTAGCACAGTGAATGCTAATCTGGTATCTGTTCTATAGAAGCCCAACGTCATATAAGGAAGAATCCCAGAGCCTGAATACTTTCCCAGCATGCTTTATTTGGCTTGATGCTTCTGCTCCTAGGACACAGCTTGGATCAAAATACCAAAAAGATCAGTAAGAAAACTAGGTTTGACTAGAGATGAGCACAATGGTCCGTTTCCCGATCAGACTGGGGTCTCAGATGATGAGATCTGAGGTTCGGTCTGAGGATCCGACATTGTAAATGACTCTGTTCTCCTTGAGATTTCGGTTGATGTTACCGCTTGGAGTTTACAATGTGAAATATTTATTTTAGGCTTTGATCTGCTCTGAACCCTTTGTGTGTGTGTGTTCGCCTTTTTCAGGCCGTGCTCAGCGACAGATGGTGAGTGGAACACATTGCATCTCTAAGGCCCCTTTCACACGGGCGAGATTTCTGCGCGGGTGCGATGCGTGAGGTGAACGCAGCGCACCTGCACTGAATCCGGACCCATTCACTTCTATGGGGCTGTGCACATGAGCGGTGATTTTCACGCATCACTTGTGCGTTGCGTGAAAATCACAGCATGCTCCTCTTTGTGCGTTTTTTCACGTAACGCAGGCTCCATAGAAATGAATGGGGTTGCGTGAAAATCGCAAGCATCCGCAAGCAAGTGCGGATGCGGTGTGATTTTCACGCACGGTTGCTAGGAGACGATCGGGATGGGGACCCGATCATTATTATTTCCCCTTATAACATGGTTATAAGGGAAAATAATAGCATTCTGAATACAGAATGCATAGTACAATAGCGCTGGAGGGGTTAAAAAAAATAAAAAATAATTTAATTCACCTTAATCCGCTTGATCGCGCAGCCCAGCATCTCTTCTGTCTTCATCTGTGATGAAAAGGACCTGTGGTGACATCACTATGCTCATCACATGATCCATCATGGTGATGGATCATGTGATGGACCATGTGATGAGCGTAGTGACGTCATCAAAGGTCCTTTTCCTCACAGATGAAGACAGAAGAGATGCCGACTGCGCGATCAAGTGGACTAAGGTGAGTTAAATTATTTTTTTTAAAAATTTAACCCCTCCAGCGCTATTGTACTATGCATTCTGTATTCAGAATGCTATTATTTTCCCTTTATAACCATGTTATAAGGGAAAATAATACAATCTACACAACCTTGAACCCAAACCTGAACTTCTGTGAAGAAGTTCGGGTCTGGGTACCACATTCAGTTTTTTATCACGCACGTGCAAAACACATTGCACCCGCGCGATAAAAACTGAACAACGGAACGCAATCGCAGTCAAAACTGACCGCAATTGGGTACCTACTCGTGCGGATTTGCTGCAACGCATCCGGACCTTATCCATCACGCTCGTGTGAAAGACGCCTAAGGCAAAGCTGCATTCACCGTTCTGCCGCAATGCAAGGTGTGACATCGTCATGTGGCTCATACATAAGCAATGGAAGTGACAGTCAAAAATCTATATCTGCCCCATGTGAAGTCTACGAGATCAAACCGCGGATAAGATGTGGGCATCCTCGACGATTAACGGGTCGATAAACCTAGCGATGAAGGAGACAGCGCACTGGGGATCATCCACATAGTCAGTCTGCAGCTTCTTCTGGATACTCTTGAGAAAGTCATCTATAAATCCTGCCGAGAACTGGGCAGAGGCTTAACAATCCTTGTGTCTTACAGCGGACAGGGCAGAGGGGGGGGCTCCTGCTGCAGCCACTTGCCCTACAAACACTGGACAGTGAGGAGGAGGAGGAGGGACATGACCGATTTCCTAGAGCAGGCATCAGCCACCTCCAGCAGTTGTGAAACTACAACTCCCAGCATGCTCCATTCATTTCTATGCGAGTTCTTAGGCCCCTTTCACACTAGCGGCAAGAAACTCCGTCGGGTGAACAGCTTGTCGGATCCATGCTGCCGCTAGTGCACGCGTGCCCCCGTACTACCGCTCCGGCCCCATTGACTATATTGGGGGCAAGCCGGAGTTCCGGCGGCAGCGCATGCCGAGAGGCGGCCGGAATAAAAGTACTACATGTAGGGCACGCGTGCACTAGCGGCAGCACGGATCCGACAGGCCAAAGTTCCTTGCCGCTAGTGTGAAACTAGCCTAAGAAGAGCAGAGAAAGTATGCATGCTGGGAGTTGTAGTTTCACAACTGCTGGAGGTTGCCTACCCCTGTCCTAGAGAAAAGAAATCACCCATCAGATTTGTTGTATTTTACTGGTCGTCGTGTCCTTCCCCGGCTTTTTTTTTAGCAAATCATTCGAAATAGATCACTAATTAGGGGGTAGGAATTTAGGTTCCACTCACAGTAAGGCCTCTTTCACACTACCGTTTTTTGTTTCCGTTTTTTGTATTCCGTATACGAACCATTCATTTCAATGGGTCCGCATGCATTCAATGTACTCCGTATGCATTCAGTTTCCATATTTCCGTTTTTCCGTTCTGTTGAAAGATAGAACATGTCCTATATTTGGCCGCAAATCACGTTCCGTGGCTCCATTAAAGTCAATGGGTCCGCCAAAAAAAAAACTGAATGCATACGGAAATGCATCCGTAGGTCTTCCATTTCCGTTCCGTTTTTTGCGAAACCATCTATTGAAAATGTTATGCCCAGCCCAATTTGTTCTATGTAATTACTGTATACGCCATACGGAAAAATGGAAAATCAGGGATCAGCAACCTCCACCTGTTCTAAAACTACTACTCCCAGAATCCTCCTTTCACTTCTATGGGAGTTACAAGAACAGCCGAGTAAGGCTACTTCCACACTAGCGTTAATATTTTACGGTACTGAGATATGTCATAGGGTCTCAATACCGGAAAAAAATACGCTTCCGTTTTGTCCCTATTCATTGTCAATGGGGACAAAACGCAACTGAACAGAACGGAGCGCTCCAAAATGCATTCTGTTCCGTTTGGTTGCGTTCTCATACCAGAGAGCAAACAGCAGCAAGCTACGGCTTTCTTTCCGTCAAGTGATGCGGAGCAAAATGGATCCGTCATGACACACAATGCAAGTCAATGGGGACGATTTGTTTTCTCTGACACAATAGAAAACGGATCCGTTCCCCATTAACTTTCAATTAGGGTTCATGACGGGTCCGTCTTGGCTATGTTAAAGATAATAGAACCGGATCCGTTCATAACAGATGCTTTATCAGTACAGGAAGCGTTTTTGCTGAACCCTGACGGATCCAGTAAAAACGCTAGTGTGAGAGTAACCTAAGTGTGCATGCTGGGAATTGTAGTGTCACAGTGCCAAAGCTTGCTGATCCTTGTGATCTATGCACCCTACACCACTATTGATAACTAGTAGTCTAGGATGCAGAAAGACGGGTAAGACAATCAGACTTACTGTAAACTGGGTTGAGATTAACTCTTTTGTTACTGAATAGGATGTGGTAAATGGATTTAAACTGTGAGAGGCTCGATGTATCTATCTTGCATATAGGAATGGATCAGACTTTATATGGCCCAAAATGGCAATCAGAAACCAAAGCCCGGGCTCTGGCTGTGACTGAGCCACACAGACAGTCTCTGCACACATGTGCACACACTGGAGCAGTGTTCTATGTCTGGGCAGAATCTCTTTTCCAGGCTGTCCTGACCAAAGAGCTCGCACCCTCTGCTGGAGTTACATGTTACAGCAGCGTCTCTGTGTGGGTGTTACGCCGGGACACAGCTCTGACTGAGCTACACAACCGGTCTCTGCACACATGTGCACACACTGGAGCAGTATTCCCTGTCTGGGCGGAATATTTTTTCCAGGCTGTCCTGACCAAAGAGCTCACACCCTATGCTGGAGTTACATGTTACAGCAGCGTCTCTGTGTGTGTGTTACTGTAGGACACAACTTTGCTCCAACTTTCTTCCCAGTGAGCTCAGATGGGTTCGCTTTCAGCTTAACAAGCCCATAAACGATCATTCACAGAAACGTTCTGCTCATTATGATATAATCAAATCTTGAATCTGCATAATCAGGCTCTCTGTCACACATAGCCTTAGGTAGCATGGGGCGCTTTGCACTCATGGATGAAGCATTTGCTCAGTTACTAGGTTTTGACTGGCATTTTATAATCCACTTTATCCTGTAGACCAGGGATGCCCAACCTGTGGCTCTCCAGCTGTTGCAAAACTACAACTCCCAACATGCCCTGATAGCCGTAGGCTGTCCAGGTATGTTTGGAGTTGTAGTTTTGCAACAGCTGGAGGGCAGCAGGTTGGGCATCCCTGCTGTAGACAACATAAAAAAATCTGCCCTCTTCCTGTTCTGTTGTGTCCATTGTGAACCATTTAAGGGGTTACTTATCCTGGGGGATGTGCCTGATTGGCAAGGGTCCAACTGCTGGCCCATCCTCACCGGTCACAAGAATGAGGGTTTAGTGATGTTGGACCCCCACCAATCAGACTCATCCCATCTCCTGTGGATGGAGGGGGGATACATTTCCATTCTTGGATAACTTTTTCAATTGGGTTGTCCCATTAACATAGCGCCCAATACTGCAATCCCTATCAATGAGATATTTTAAGAAGGGTGCCCATTATCCGTAGGAGTGTCTGAAAGGTGACTAAAAATGCCTCATTTGTGTAAGAATTCAACCTGTTGGGAGCTGGCGTTCAGACAGCATGGGTTTTGAATTCAACAGCTCGGGTGCTGAGTTTAGTATTGCAAGACCTAACAACACATGGCCTAAAAGGTAAAATTCTGCCTGTTAACAGCCGCCACTACGGGGCAATTATTGAGATAGAAGAGTGCCCTGTAAATCCATATTCATTGTCCTCCCCTAGTGGTTTCTGCAAGCAGACAGAATTTTGTCATTTAGAGGGGTTGTCCTATAAGGAACATTGACTCCAGCGATCATTTGATCGGACCCCCAGGATAGATGATAAATGTCTTACCCCCTCCCTTCCCCCACTCAGCAATGTGTGAACAGAGCGGTGGTGTGCATTGTATACCACTGGACGCTCATGCAAGGTATATGATGTCATGGGTGAAATGTCGGTGACAGTTACCTTCGAAATACCATTTATGGCGAAATATCTTGTGTAAATTTCTTACTGGTTTCACTGGTAAATTGAATATTATTCCTCCTTATCCCTTTAGACCTTACTTCCTATTGTAGACAGCATCTCTTTAATAATTCAGGCAGTGGATGATGGACGGCAGTGACAGACATGACTGGGTCAATGAGATACAAATGCCTCTAAAAATGTAAAATGTTTCTTCTAAAAGAATTGTCTTTTGCAAGAATGTATCCATTAAAAACGCTCAGGTCACAGGTTATATCAGGGAAGCCTACATAATGCCATGATTTCATTCCACCCTCGTGGATCGGTGATGGGCAGCGAACGCTTTGGCATCTCTTGGAAAATCTTAATATATTTAATCATCAGCCAACAAGTGTAACCCAACGCTCGCCGACGTCTTTCAATCATTGCAGCTCAGTGTCGGTAAAGGTAGAGGTTCCATCGACTACAAACGACAATAGAGAGTTTGCCTGTGATTAGAAAAAAAGGGTCTGAGTTTTATTTCCAGAACAGCGCCACTCCTGTGCACAGGTGGCGTTAGGTATTGCAACTCAGATGCATTCACTTAAAGGGGTTATCATAACATGTCTCCTTACTTCCAAAAACAGCACCACCCCTGACTATTGACAATAAGGGATCCAAACTGCAATACCAAACACAGCCTGTGGACAGGGGTGGTGCTGTTTTTGGAAGAAAGCAGCCATGTTTTTCTAAACCTGGACAACTCCCTTCAAATGTGTCTGAGCTGCAATACCTGGAACAGCCAGTGAGCAAGACTGGCGCTGTATGAGGAAACAGCACTTTTTCAAATCTTGTCGGATTGGTACTGAATACTTCAAAGGAAACAACCAATTCTATTGGAAGAGAAAATTGTGTATTATTTCATTTTCCTAAAACCCAACTGAGCTCAATCAAAAACTTAATTCACTTAGTAGGATTTAGTCAAAAATGAGTGTCCGATAAATACTTTTTCCAGTATCTTTTTCCTGGACTCAATGGAGGCTGACATGTCAGGAGAGGAAATGAGTCTTCTTTAACCCCGCCAGGACCCTGCAGTTTTGGGTTTTTGAATTTTCGTTTTTTTACTGCCTGTCATCCCAGAGCCATAACTTTTTACATTTTCTATTCACATAGCTGTACAAGGGCTTGCTTTTTGTGGGACAAGTTGTACTTTCTAATGACACCCTTTTATGATGCAGTGGGGGAAAAAAAAAAATGGGGTGGAGTTGGAAAACAATTGCTTCTCCCATAGACGGCACTGATTTAACATTGCAGTCTATGGGAGATTCGTTATGTTCTTATAAAGTGCTGCCACAGGCAGTGCTCCATGGTAACCTCTCTGTGGCAGGTCTCGGATCCCTCCCAAGGCCTGAGGCTCTCACAGCAACTGAACGGCTCCTTCAGTCTTCACTGCTAAGATGGCATGGTCGCAACTGACCGCAGAATCTATGGGGTTAATAGTGTGTGATCGTCCTTATTGCTGGTCATGGACATTGCCTCCAGGAGTCTGCTGTGTAAAGCTTCTGAGCAGGCGCCATGTTTAAATCCCTGACTGTGTATGTATGGCGGAGTTCAAAAAGGGGTTTGTTACAATGTACTTTTAAAAAAATATATCCATTCTGTTTACAAATATGTTATTTATTATTCCTGCTCCTTATATATTGTAAACATTCCGCAGTGCTGTTGAGATTGTCATTTCTTGCCTCAGTCCCTAATGGAGCTCACAGTCTAAATTCCCTATCAATCTGTCTTCGGAGTGTGGGAAGAAACTGTAGAGCCCAATGGAAACCCACTAAACGTGGAAATCACATACAAACCGGATTCCAAAAAAGTTGGGACACTGTACAAATCGTGAATAAAAACTGAATGCAATGATGTGGAGGTGCCAACTTCTAATATTTTATTCAGAATAGAACATAAATCACGGAACAAAAGATTAAACTGAGAAAATGTACCATTTTAAGGGAAAAATATGTTGAATCAGAATTTCATGGTGTCAACAAATCCCCAAAAAGTTGGGACAAGGCCATTTTCACCACTGTGTGGCATCTCCCCTTCTTCTTACAACAGACGTCTGGGGACCGAGGAGGCCAGTTTCTCAAGTTTAGAAATAGGAATGCTCTCCCATTCTTGTCTAATACAGGCCTCTAACTGTTCAATCGTCTTGGGCCTTCTTTGTTGCACCTTCCTCTTTATGATGCGCCAAATGTTCTCTATAGGTGAAAGATCTGGACTGCAGACCGGCCATTTCAGTACCCGGATCCTTCTCCTACGCAGCAATGATGTTGTGATTGATGCAGAATGTGGTCTGGCATTATCTTGTTGAAAAATGCAGGGTCTTCCCTGAAAGAGATGATGTCTGGATGGGAGCAGATGTTGTTCTAGAACCTGAATATATTTTTCTGCATTGATGGTGCCTTTCCAGACATGCGAGCTGCCCATGCCACACGCACTCATGCAGCCCCATACCATCAGAGATGCAGGCTTCTGAACTGAGCGTGGATAACAACTTGGGTTGTCCTTGTCCTCTTTGGTCCGGATGACATGGCGTCCCAGATTTCCAAAAAGAACTTCGAATCGTGACTCGTCTGACCACAGAACAGTCTTCCATTTTGCCACACTACATTTTAAATGATCCCTGGCCCAGTGAAAACGCCTGAGCTTGTGGATCTTGCTTAGAAATGGCTTCTTCTTTGCACTGTAGAGTTTCAGCTGCCAACGGCGGATGGCACGGTGGATTGTGTTCACTGACAATGGTTTCTGGAAGAATTCCTGAGCCCATTCTGTGATTTCCTTTACAGTAGCATTCCTGTTTGTGGTGCCGTGTCGTTTAAGGGCCCGGAGATCACGGGCATCCAGTATGGTTTTACCGCCTTGACCCTTACGCACAGAGATTGTTCCAGATTCTCTGAATCTTCGGATGATGTTATGCACAGTTGATGATGATAGATGCAAAGTCTTTGCAATTTTTCGCTGGGTAACACCTTTCTGATATTGCTCCACTATCTTTCTGCGCAACATTGTGGGAATTGGTGATCCTCTACCCATCTTGGCTTCTGAGAGACACTGCCACTCTGAGAAGCTCTTTTTATACCCAATCATGTTGCCAATTGACCTAATTAGTGTTAATTGGTCTTCCAGCTCTTCGTTATGCTCAAATTTACTTTTTCCAGCCTCTTATTGCTACTTGTCCCAACTTTTTTGTGATTTGTTGACACCGTGAAAATTGGAATCAACGTATTTTTCCTTTAAAATGATACATTTACTCGGATTAAACGTTTGATCTGTCATCTATGTTCTATTACAAATAAAATATTGACATTTGCCATCTCCACATCATTGCATTCAGTTTTTATTCACAATTTGTTTAGTGTCCCAACTTTTTTGGAATCCGGTTTGTACAAAGTCCTTGCAGATGTTGCTCTGGACCAAATTCAAACCCAAGACCCTATTGCTGCAAGCTAACAATGCCAACCACTGATGCCCCCCGTGCTGCCAACTTGATTACTGATATGTAAAAGCAGAACTCTGATGGAAGCTAACGCGTTTCGCTTCAACTCCAAAAACCTATAAACACCCAGTAGTTATGAAAAACTGTGGCTGATAATAGTAATAATAAGGAGAAATAACCGAAGATTCCAGAAATACTAGAAATTACAGTACTTTGCAATCTGCTTGTTTTGTGTGTTACGGCACTTGGTTTCCATGGCGACCGTGCGCGGCACAGTCTGTTTCCTTTTATAAAATGGAGAGGTATTCTGTTACTAAAAAGATGCATGCATTTCTGTTGCTTCAATGTCCATAGGTAAAACAACAGGCAAAAGCCACAGCATAAAGAAAAAGGCACAGAGAAGTCCCTACCGCACGGGGACCGGTAACCAATGATCGCTCTCTGGCAGCCAGGACCATATGAAATGGCGCATATTATTAGGTGTCGGTGGCCCTTCTAATTAAAGGTGTTGTATGAGGCTAACTTTCTTCTAAAACAACGCCACTCCTGTCCACAGGCTGCGTGTGGTATTGCGGCTCAACCCTATTGGGTTGCCCAGGATTTTACAATTGCTGGACCGTCCTAAGGATAGGTTATCAATATCCAGTTCCCGACACCCCTGCTGTTTAGCTGTTCCCTAGCATCTCCGGTGGCAGTAGTACGTAGGTCTGTCCATTGTGTAGTGGTTACTATTCACTTTGAAGGGAGCAGCACTGCAGTAACAGGTTCTGTCCAACACACAGCGGGTGGAGCTGTGGAGCACTGGTGATGACTTACGGCACCAAAGCTACTATGAATCCTAGACCACCCCCTTAAAGAGTTTACCGGTGGGGTTAAATGTGTTACATCTGGGGAGGAATGAGTTAAAAAAAAAAAGAAGCGTTACTAACCTCACTGATCCCCTGTCGCTGCTGTCCCACCAGTCTCCATTTCCTAATCCCAGCTGAACCCCCGTGAACTGGCAGGAGGTTTTGCTCAGCCAATCAATAGCTGTACCAGAGACCCACCTTTGTTAGTAAGTGGCTAAGCAGGGATCTCCAGGCGTGTGGAGCCAGGCTCAGTAAGCCGAGGCCAGCGGGGATCTGGTGAGAACCGAATCGGTAGTGGCAGGGAATTGGTGAAGGGAGTAATGCTTCCTTGTTAACCCATTCTGCCCTATATGTAAAAATGTACTCACCAGAAAATCTTAAAGAAATTGCCGAAAATAATCTTGAACGGCTTAATGTCTTATTTTATTTACTGTTTTATTTACCGTATTTACTGTCAATTTTATTTTATGTCAGGGATATAGAGATCAGAAACAGAGGTCCCCTGGTTAGACCCCCCCATAAGAGTGCAGGGAGCCTTCACAAACAGCACTTATTGCACGATTCAGCAGAACCAAGTATTACATGTATTGGCCACCTTGTAATACCAAATCTCTCCTGTAGTGGCCACTGCTGCAGATATGTGCACCTTCTTCCACCTGATCGCCAACAGATCATCATTACAAGAAGGGTTTATCCCGCTGATACAACTTCTTTAACCGTCAATCTTGTAGCTGGCTAGGGAGTAGTTATAGAGGGTGTGTAGGTAACCCTGGTGTCAGCAAAGGACCCATAGGCCACCAGTGTTATAGCACGTGGTAGGAGGAGGACCTCTGACAGAATTTGCGTTTGGGCCGAGGAGCTTTAAGTTACATTTCTGGTGCCATGAAATACGGGATCGTCTGCATACGGCATCGTATATGAGTTGCGTCAAACCCTTTCCTAATTCTGGACTTCAGCTCGAATGTCTTTCCAAACCTTTTGTTGCTCCTCTCTCCACATTGCTTACAAGACTCGCCAGCCGTGCTGCGTCTGATGAATTGATTGCAGTTGGTTTGCAAGTCTGATATTCCTCACTCAAGAGAAACAAAATCAATTTGTTATTTTATTGCCCATCTAATTTTCCAAAAATAACAGCGTACGCGGTGGTGGTTTAAAATCGTGCGTCTCGAATAATCCTCCATGAGTGATGGGCCTCCAATCCGCTTCCATCTTGATTTAAGATGGCCAAAATTCAGCTTCCCCCCCCCCCCCCCCCCCCCGATATGGTCAAAGGTCTAGTTAATCTCCAGTCCTTCTTAACTCTCAACATGGCTGCTTTCCAAAAGATCTTTGTTTTTTTGGTTGCGGCCATAGGAAGACATCATTGCAAAAAATGAAAATGGTGCCCCCTTCTGGCACTGGCTCATATCACTATAATCTCTGGATAGTAGGTTCTGGGATTTATCTGGATTGAGACCCTCTTATGGTGCTGCTATACATACTGCAGTTTGTTTTGTGTAACACCTTAGGGAAGTATGTTGGTGTGACCCTCGGACCACCACTTCCCTCCCTGGTTTACTACTATCTCAGTACCCAGTGGAGTAACTGTGGGGGTCACACCAGTTGTAACCGGGCTCACAGGCCAGATTACCACATTAAGTACTTGTTTTATCCTATTTTACCTTCACAGGTCTGAGAACACTTGCACTTCATTAGGAAGTCGACCAGTGTCCTCTTCTTGCAGTTAATAAGCTCTCTCATTGAGTAGGACTGGCCAGTATCCATGCGCCCATATCTATAATTGCCTGTCACTCGTGGTGGACAAGTTTGGTCTTACGTCAGTGACTCCTGACAACCAATCTATTAGAGAGTGTTCTCTTCTATAGGGTATTTGTGGGGATCATTACAGGCGTCTCTTAGGTTAGGATCCTCTCTTAGTATGTTCTAATATTTGGGTAGGATGAGATGTATCTCATGTGCTTGTCATATGTTCCAATGACATGTGCCCTGTTCTCCCCATTTGTCCTGATACCAAGACCAATATCTACTGTATTTCCTCTTTGCACAGACTGTGAGCGTAAACGCCTCCTAAGGACCATGTCTCCCCCTAAACTTCTGTGTAAACCACATGTAATGTGTGTGTATGAAGGATGTATATGTAATGTGTGTGTATGAAGAATGTATATGTAATGTGTGTGTGTGTATGTATGAAGGATGTATATGTAATGTGTGTGTATGAAGGATGTGCATGTAATGTGTGTGTGTGTATGTAATGTGTGTATGTATGGAGGATGTGTATGTAATGTGTATGTATGGAGGATGTGTATGTAATGTATGGAGGATGTGTATGTAATGTGTGTGTATGGAGGATGTGTATGTAATGTGTGTGTATGGAGGATGTGTATGTAATGTATGGAGGATGTACATGTAATGTGTATATGGAGGATGTACATGTAATGTGTGTGTATGGAGGATTTACATGTAATGTGTATATGGAGGATGTGTATGTAATGTGTATATGGAGGATGTGTATGTAATGTGTGTGTATGGAGGATGTGTATGTAATTTGTGTATGGAGGATTTTTTTGAAGAAATTCGGTTCGATTCGAATATATACGCGGCGAATCGCGTTAAAAAACAGCTATTTCCTGGCTGCAGAGAGCCTCCATAGCGGTGTAGAACACTGTGCCTGTATAGTGGTGTAGAACACTGTGCCTGTATAGCGGTGTAGAACACTGTGCCTGTATAGTGGTGTAGAACACTGTGCCTGTATAGTGGTGTAGAACACTGTGCCTGTATAGTGGTGTAGAACACTGTGCCTGTATAGTGGTGTAGAACACTGTGCCTGTATAGTGGTGTAGAACACTGTGCCTGTATAGTGGTGTAGAACACTGTGCCTGTATAGTGGTGTAGAACACTGTGCCTGTATAGTGGTGTAGAACACTGTGCCTGTATAGTGGTGTAGAACACTGTGCCTGTATAGTGGTGTAGAACACTGTGCCTGTATAGTGGTGTAGAACACTGTGCCTGTATAGAGGTGTAGAACACTGTGCCTGTATAGTGGTGTAGAACACTGTGCCTGTATAGTGGTGTAGAACACTGTGCCTGTATAGCGGTGTAGAACACTGTGCCTGTATAGCGGTGTAGAACACTGTGCCTGTATAGCGGTGTAGAACACTGTGCCTGTATAGCGGTGTAGAACACTGTGCCTGTATAGTGGTGTAGAACACTGTGCCTGTATAGTGGTGTAGAACACTGTGCCTGTATAGTGGTGTAGAACACTGTGCCTGTATAGCGGTGTAGAACACTGTGCCTGTATGGTGGTGTAGAACACTGTGCCTGTATAGCGGTGTAGAACACTGTGCCTGTATAGTGGTGTAGAACACTGTGCCTGTATAGTGGTGTAGAACACTGTGCCTGTATAGCGGTGTAGAACACTGTGCCTGTATAGTGGTGTAGAACACTGTGCCTGTATAGTGGTGTAGAACACTGTGCCTGTATAGCGGTGTAGAACACTGTGCCTGTATAGCGGTGTAGAACACTGTGCCTGTATAGCGGTGTAGAACACTGTGCCTGTATAGTGGTGTAGAACACTGTGCCTGTATAGTGGTGTAGAACACTGTGCCTGTATAGTGGTGTAGAACACTGTGCCTGTATAGCGGTGTAGAACACTGTGCCTGTATAGTGGTGTAGAACACTGTGCCTGTATAGTGGTGTAGAACACTGTGCCTGTATAGTGGTGTAGAACACTGTGCCTGTATAGTGGTGTAGAACACTGTGCCTGTATAGCGGTGTAGAACACTGTTCCTGTATAGTGGTGTAGAACACTGTGCCTGTATAGAGGTGTAGAACACTGTGCCTGTATAGCGGTGTAGAGCACTGTGCCTGTATAGCGGTGTAGAGCACTGTGCCTGTATAGTGGTGTAGAACACTGTGCCTGTATAGTGGTGTAGAACACTGTGCCTGTATAGCGGTGTAGAACACTGTGCCTGTATAGTGGTGTAGAACACTGTGCCTGTATAGTGGTGTAGAACACTGTGCCTGTATAGCGGTGTAGAACACTGTGCCTGTATAGCGGTGTAGAACACTGTGCCTTGCAGTAACACACATAGGGAGTCTGCTGTGGTAGTGAAACAATACTGTGAGTCGGTATGACATGTAGATGACCGGTGTCGCTCTTAGAATCACTGCACACTTCACTTATCTGGGCAGTCAAGGGGCCAAAACTGACCAAATAACTCAAGTGTGAACCTTACAGGTCGATGTTATCGTCAAGAAGAAGCGCACTCCTTTTACACCGTCGTCAGCTGATCCCACATAGATGTCTACAGAACCTGTTCTATTAAACGCTTATACAAGTAGAGCCCCGGACAGAGTGGAGAGATTGTCAGCAGTAAGTTTGTGTTGACGTCACTGATTATTTTGCCCTTCCTCTGATCCGTCAGAACAATAACCCTCAAAAAACAGACCCAACACTACGCACTGACTGACTGCTACCGCCGTTGCCTCCGTGAACCCATGCACCGCTACTTCCCGGGCAGTTAGGCCCCTGCGAAGCGGGTGGTCTACCCCGGACACGTTTGACTACCGATCTCCCACTGCTACCACCCTGCTGACTCCCAACCACGCTAGTGGCTTGCTGGCTCCGCCACTGCCTCCGTGAACCCATGCACCGCTACTTCCCGGGCAGTTAGGCTCCTGCGAAGCAGGTGGTCTACCCTGGACACTTTGGGCTACCGACCTCCTCTGCTGCCACCCTGCTGACTCCCGGCCACGCTAGTGACTTGCTGGCTCCGCCACTGCCTGACGGGCAAGCTGCCACCCTCTTCTCCCGATGATGAAGCCCCTTCGTCAGAGGGGGTAAAGACATGATGACGTAGGTTTGCTACATCGCTCCCCCTACGAAAGTTCTATCCCGCCGCGCTATGCCAGACACAAGCCTCTCTATCTGAACTGCGGGACGCCCCCACCTCTGGGCCCTTTGCGTTCTGCTGGACTGGACTCTCGCCGGATCCCCTGAGTTTGTCCGCCTTGTCTGGCGATGTCTGCTTGCTGCCTCCCTCGTAGACGGGGCGGTCGCCCTCCTTCTGATGTTTTCGATCTCCGCTGCTTCCTGCCGCCCCCCTCCTTGGATCTTCGGTGTCGGCTGGGAACTGGTTACAGGTTTGAAGTATCGAATATATGTTGCTTCGTGTCCTCCTCTGCCTCCATGTTTGACACCTCCTCCCCCATGCCCTGTGTAATCGTTTTCTCGATCTCCCCGCTTCGTCTATTCATTTATAGGGAATATTGCACAGAAGGTTAAAATTTCTCAACTTTATAAAGTGTTGCATAAAACACAATTTAATAATACACGTTCTCCAGGACAAAAGGCTTGGCAAACTGATTGTCCGGGAATTTCCCTCGAAGATTGGGATAATATATTGGCGATTTTAAGTTTAGTTTCTTATAATTTTAATCACGTTTTGGAGAAAGCATTAAAAAAAAAAAATTATTTCCACCTGGAGTCGAATCCTGTCAAGATTGATGCAAGTGCGGTATCGGTTGCTCATCGAGCCAGATACTTCTGGGGGAACCTGCCTGGCATGAACAGGCCTCTAGTAGCTACAGACAATGAGAAGACAAAGCTGCAAGATTGCTTGGAACCCGGAAGAGTCGTGAAGTTCATCAAGATTCAAACCATAACTACCAGCCCCTGGTCTCTTCGTCAGGGAAAACATCGCGAGTTCCCAGTCATCATGGATGGGAAAAGAAAGAGGTTCTGCGTCGGCGCGAAATCACTAGTAGAGACGGTCTTAATGGATGAATTCTTCTTGTTTAAAAGAAACAACGCGTTTCGGGGATCAGGATCTCCCCTTCATCAGGTTTCACAATAATATAACAAATAATACACATGAATCGATACTTATAGACAAATTATGTCCAAAAAAAACGCCAAAAGGATGCACCTGGGTGACGCCCCTTGTGGGAGGAGCCATCACCAGGTGTCATCCAGAGTGCAAACTTAATTTCATAAAACCAAGCTAAAGTAACAATGTATAACCAATCGCATGGTTTATACATAAGATCGCATCTTCATTTAAATAAAACTCGACATTATATATAGGATCGTTTTCATATTAGATATAACTCCCGGTCATGTGATCGCTAGTACAAGCGTCACATGACTCGGGAACCCGGAAGTGTTCTCTGCATAGTGCCGTTCTCTTCTGGCCAGGCAAGGGGAGAGAGGGCGGAAGTCGCGACACTTAGATCGCTGAAGGGGCGCATGCTCAGATGAATATTCCGAGCCGACGGCTGCCATTGATGACGTAAGGTGTCACGTGATCGCAGTTGTGCGGTCATGTGACCCGTTGTCTAGCAGCGCAGAAGCTAATAGGTCCTGGGAATCGTTATATTTCTCTCAAAGGTGGAGCTTATTTCAAGCGATCCTTAGTGGATGCATATATATAAAAAAAAGAGTGTGTTTGACAAACAATATTATAGATCATAAAATGTATAAAGGACTCAATTAAAATATATAAAATTATAGTAACGAAATAAATAAATAAATATATATGTATATACCGTATATAAAAAAAAACCTCAAATATATATAAAATCTCAAATATAATATATAGGGTAAATAACATGCTCTGCAACCTGTCTGATGTGACTTCTCGTTCCGGCACGTGTTTCTCTCCTTGTTTTGATCCTTTTAAATATGTAGACTCCTACTTTGTCAAAGGAGATGTGGGATGAGAGATCTAAAGTTAGAAATGGGATTAATGAGGGGGGGGGAGGTGGAAACAGAGGGTTGGGTGCACAGCTAGTGGGAGAATAATGCCTTCCTTGATTTAATTTTTATTTATATTTTATTATCATCTTTTCCCCTTATAAATTGATTTCAAAGGCCTCATTAAGCCCATACGGATTAAGGCTATTGAGTTTGAAGATCCAATACATCTCCCGACGTCTGATGTATTGGAATGAGCTCAATCGGTGTTATAGTGAACCCTACAGCATTGCCTTCATGGTGTTCGGCCGCATGTCTGGACACACTGTGTTTCATATACTTTTTTCTAATGTTTGAACGATGTTTGTTGAAACGATTACGTAGGGTCTGTATTGTGCGGCCTACATATTGTAGGTGACAGGGGCACTCAAGTAAATAAATAACATAGTTGGAATCATGGATGGCAAGGAAGACATCCTGTGGTGCACGGAGATGGAGAGGGTCTTCAGATTCCCCCCGCACTATACAGACGTCTCAGAAATGAAACGCTGCTCCCGACAGAAGCTCCTGGGAAGGTCATGGAGCGTCCCAGTCATCCGGCATCTATTCGCCCCGCTGAAGGATTATTTTGAAAGTGCGCAGAAGCCACACAGGGCCCCCACGCTGCAGATCTATCATGGAGACACCGGATTTTATAATATTACATTATATTATAAAGAAAAAAATGAAGCCCCTTCGTCACCCGGCTCCCAAGTGAGATCAGCTACATCAGCATCAACCGTCTCTGGGTCAGGAGCCTTACCAGCTCCCACGCCACTCTCCTCATCACTACTTACCCGCCTACCGGAGGAAGCGGTGGATGTCTCCTAGCTGCTGACTGTCCTCTAGTAGCTCGTCCTCGCTGTATAGTGGAGCTGAGCCCACAGCATATAATACTTCTCTGGCTGAGGGAACAGAAAAGGACAGAGGCAGGTTGAGGACAGGTGAGGGCACAGGGCCTGCTCCCGGGCCATGCCAACTAAGGGCTGTGTCTGACGAACCCACCGACTCTTGGCTGGGGGTGTCTGATGTCACTTGGGACGAAGTCGAAGATCGAGTCAACCATTCAGGAACCGCTGGGTTGCTGGTCAAGACATGACCGCTAGATGACACTGGGAGCTCAGGCCTCTCAAAGTGACTCCCCCTTACTCTGCTGCGACCTCTGCCTGCGCCAGAAACATTTAGGCCTCAGCCACTCCCCTGTACGGGTCCTGGCACTTCTCTGTCTGACATACTGTTAGATCAAATAAATAAAAAGGAAATGAGAACACCCCAAAAAAGTCTGTAATTTTCTCGCTTCACCAAACAACGGCTAATAAGACCTTTTTTCCCCCACTAATACACAAAAAAAGAACAGATAACTGCACCGCTGAACGGCAAATATATTTTTCTTTTGCCACTAATACACGACAAAAAGTGCGGTCATTTTTGCACTTCACCACACAACGGCTAATAAGCCCTTTTTTTTCCCACTAATACAAGCCAAAAAATGCTTTAGAACATACACTGCCTGTCCAAAAAAAAAAAGTCGCCACAAAAAAAACAAAAAACATTCTCAATGGGGTTAAGGTCTGGACTCTGTGGTGGGCGATCAATGTGTGACAATGATGTCTCATGCTCCCTGGACCACTCTTTCACAATTAGAGCCCGATGAATCCTGGCATTGTCATCTTGGAATATGCCCGAGCCATCAGGGAAGAACAGATCCATTGATGGAATAACCTGGTCACTCAGTAGGTTCAGGTGGTCGCTGACCTCATTCTTGGAGCACTTACTGTTGGTGAACCTAGACCTGACCAACTGCAGCAACCCCAGATCATAGCAGAACGGATTCGGACACATTCTACGGACGTGTGAATGGACCCTAAGGCCTCTTGCACACGACCGTATGGCTTTTTCAGTGTTTTGCGGTCCGCAAAAAACAGAGCCGCAAAAAATACAGATGACATCCGTGTGCATTCCGTATTTTGCAGAATGGAACAGCTGGCCCCTAATAGAACAGTCCTATCCTTGTCCGTTATGCGGACAATAATAGGACATGTTCTATCTTTGAACGGAACTGAAAAACGGAAATACGGAAACGGAATGCATACGGAGTACATTCCGTTTTTTTTGTGGACCCATTGAAATGAATGGTTCCATATACGGAATGCAAAAAACGGAATGTAAACGTAAAAAAAAAAAAAGTTGTGTGCATGAGGCCTAAGGATGATGTATATGTGTGATGTTTGCGTGATGTGCGTTCTTCTATTTGGTCGGTTATTAATAGCGATGAGCGATGCAAGCTTCGGATCCTACATCTGAAGTCGCTTTGCTGAAAACTTCGGATTAATGCTGTGCAGAGATCCGTCTCCGTGCAGCATTACAATGTATGGCTTCCGACAAGACAAAGTCAGTTATTCTCGAAGTCTCGCGAGTCTTCCGTGAATAACTTCGGTATTTGATTTTTAATCTGAAAACCATTTTAAAACTTGGATCTGAACTTGGCTTCGGTTCGGACTGAGACCTCGGGACTGACGCAGAGTTCAGATCGAAGTTTTAAAATGTTTGTTTTTTTTCAGTTTAAAAATCAAATACCAAAGTTATTCACCTGACTTTGCCTCGTCAGAGGCCATATATTGTAATACTATACTGAGACGGGGGGAGGGGGGCAGCCCCAGTAGTGTCCTGCTTTCTTGAACAAGGACCATCATTTTGATGTCATGGAATGTTGTGATGTCATATGCTCATTAGCATATGTAGCTACCAATTTGTTGTTTTTTTTGTTTGTTTTTTTAACCCTGGAAATCCCCTTTAAATTTCCTCCCATCCTTATAACCTCTCCCATTGGACCCTGCAAAATGCAGTCTGAACAGAGCCTAAGATGGATGGGCTATTGGCTACTTGATTGGCCAGACCTGCCCATTTACCATCTAATAGGTATCGGGGGACCTCCGGATTCATCCCCCATGTAAAATTTTACAAGCCTCATCCTTTTGTTGATGGGGGAAATAAGCTACCAGCACACGTGTCTGAGAGTCAGTGGTCTACCGATCATAGATTCAAGCCAGGCGGCTACTGATGGGGTCCGGGCCCTACACTGCTTCCCCTGTTGTCGATATAGATTTGCTGCATTTTCCATCAACACCACAAGGGGGAGCACGGGGCAAAGAGTTTTGCAGCTTCCACTGACATCCCAGTGCTAAGTGTATATATTCCTAAGCTCGGAGCTCCCCCTAGTGGTGGCTGCAGGCAGACAGTTTTGTAGTATGAGGGAAGCAGGAGATTTATCAGTATATTTAAGCGCCATATTTATAAAGCACCTGTTCCACTTTTTTCATGGTGGAGGGCGACTGTTTTTTAGTACCAATTTACCAGGTACAGCAAAATTCTTTAATCCGACACCAAACGGCACTGATTGGTGGCAGATTATCAGATATTCTGGATTATCAAATGATGATAAAACAGTGCATGATATTCAGTAGTAATGGCAGAGGAAGCTGAATAGCCTGATACAATATGTCGGTTTTCTACTTGATCACATCAGAGGCCACCTGTGACTTGTCCCTGTATACGGCATATACTGTACACAGCGAGATGGCTCCGCTCGTATCAGACACGGAGACTGGGAGCGATTTCCCACAGCGATATTATTTACAGGCCGTTCATGGATTTTACAAACAAGCTGACAAAAGGAATAAATCTCCGGCCGTTAGTGTCCTATGGGAGCTGTAAATCTCCAACATATATACTGTCTGACCACAACCACAGGCGAGCTATACTGGAAAAGTGCCCCTCCCCTGCCCCCCTATAGCCAGACCACTGCACCTACACAAGTAGATTCATTCCATTCTCGCAGGATTGAGGACCTGGATGTACATCTGAAATGTGCTGGAAGATCTGAACCTGCACATGTAATCGAACTTTGAGGTTTGCAAACAAAGTAGATGGTAATGGATGGAAACCACAATAATGTATCCGCAGAGTAACAACCCATCTAATGTCAGTCAGAACATTGCCCACAGCCTCTATTTGTAGGACTCTGTGATGTACCATCCCTTTATTATTCCTGCTAGAAGTTATGGATGGCTTGTCAGCAATGCAATGAAGGTCCAGATGGGCATTACCAGTTGGGGGTGACACTATCTACTCAGTTCTGCCAGTGTCAGATCCGCAGGGACACACCCCAACTGCTAACACCGAGCTGGACCTTTATTGCAGACTTTTGGCAATTCATGCATAAGTTTGAGTAGGAATAATAGAGTTATATGAAAAGATGCTCCAGACTTGTTATTACAGGGGGAATGAAAGTAGTCACTAAAACAGACATGTCAGGAGAGGTGATAGGTCCTCTTTAAAGGGGTTGTCAAACTTTTTATGAGTTTTAAATTCTATCCCCTCCCTGGCGTTGGGGGGGGGGGGGGAAGGGCAAACTGGGCAATTGCCCAGGGCCCCCATGGTCTAAGTGGCCCCCTGCTTCAGCGCTGCTGTTCAGCTTACCGTCGGGTGGATAGCTAGCCCCCTCCCTGCACACATAACACAAGTCATTACCACAGAGTGCTGCTCTGCAAACTGACAGCTCCTGACACCAGCAACACTCTTCTACTGGAGCTGCAGGACCTGCAGGAGGCGGAGCTCAGCAGAGAAGAGGGTGGGTGAAGGACCTGGGATGACCTCACCATCATGTGACCAGAACAGGAGGCGGAGCTAAGCAGTAAAGTAATGAAGAAGAAGATCAGTGATGCATGGGAAGAAGTGAAGGATTCAATGTAAGCAGGGGCGGACTGACAACTCATGGGGCCCCCGGGCATTAGGATATTATGAGGCCACTGTGTCCCCGCCCACCCTCAAGCCACACCCACACACAGCCCCTCCCACATATTGCACTGCGTCGGCTCCAGGCTCATGTGGGCCCTTGGGCGATAAAGTCTCAGTGGGCCCCCTTACATGGTGATAACTCTCTGAGTACAGAAAATGTAGTAGATGTCCCCTGCAGTCCTGTGTAAAACCACAGATAACACTAGTGCTGATAATGTGTAGTGTTACCTGCAGTCCTATGTAAAACCACAGATAACATTAGTCCTGATAATGCGGTAGTGTTAGGCTACTTTCACACTGGCGTTTCTGGGTCCGCCTGTGAGATCCGTTACAAAGCTCTCACAAGCGGCCCAAAACGGATCAGCCCTAATGCATTCTGAATGGATAAGGATCCGCTCAGAATGCATCAGTTTGCCTCCGTTCCGCCTCCATTCCGCTCTGGAGGCGGACACCAAAACCCGTTTTGATGTCCGTCTGACGAAACTGAGCCAAACGGATCCGTCCTGACTTACAATGTAAGTCAATGGGGACGGATCCGTTTTTGCTGACACAATATGGTGCAATTGTAAACGGATCCTCCTCCCATTGACTTTCAGTGTAAGTCAAAACGGATCCGTTTTCATTATCATGAACAAAAAAAAAAACATTTTTTGCTTTTTTTTTGTTCATGGTAATGCAAACGGATCCGTTCTGAACGGATCTAAGCGTTTGCATTATCGGTGCGGATCCGTCTGTGCAGATACAAGACGGATACGCACCTAACACAGGTGTGAAAGTAGCCTTACCTGCAGTCCTATGTAAAACCACAGATAATCATGTAGTAGTTACTACGTCCTTAGTGTGCCTCCCTGTGTCTCTCCCACGGACTCCATGCTGGCGGCGCTGCCTCCTCTTCCATCTTCTTCTTCTTGCCCTGCAAAGAAAGTCCTGATGCAGCTGCGTCAAGACATAGGAACACTGTGGGCATGGTGATGGTGACACACACAGCGACACAGGGACAGACACACAGGGACAGACACACAGGGACAGACACACAGGGACAGACACACAGGGACAGACACACACACACAGGGACAGACACACAGAGACAGACACACAGGGACAGACACACACACACAGGGACAGACACACACACACACAGGGACAGACACACAGAGACAGACACACAGGGACAGACACACACACACACACACAGGGACAGACACACACACACAGGGACAGACACACAGAGAGAGACACACACAGGGACACACACACAGGGAGAGACACACACAGGAAGAGACACACACACAGGGAGAGACACACACACAGGGAGAGACACACACACAGGGAGAGACACACTCTGATATTAAATAATAATGGCTTAGACATGCTGGGAGTTATAGTCCTCTCCTGTTATACCTCCTGCGGTAATGTGCTCTGCATCAGGGCCGGGACGATGGATAGGGGAGGGTAATCATCCGCCTAGGGCACCACTTCGCTACCTATAAAGGGGGTGCACTCATGGCCCGTCCAACTTCACAAGCCTCAGGCCGCTAGGCCTCAAGCCTGTGAGGCATTAGAACAGCGCAAAAAGCCGCAATGACATCAATGCAACCTCCTGCACTGGGTCTCGCATGATGACGTCATCACCTGAGACCCGGGGCAGGAGCGGTGATGTCATTGGGACCGCATGCATCAGGAACGCAGCAACACAAGCCACAGATAAAACTGCGGTCTGCATCGCTGACAGCGGCGGGTAAAACGGGAGTGAGGCGTTTATTTTATTTTTATACTAAATGTCCGCACTGCTGGGGAGGAATAGAGAAGCATTATATACTGGCACTACGGGGTACATTATATATATACTGGCACTATGGGGGGGAGCATTATATATTGGAACTAGTGGGGGGCACTACAGGGGGACATTATGTTTATATTATTACTACTAGGGTACTTCAGGGGCACCCGACATCCCTGCCGATCAGCTGTTTGAGGAGACGGCGTGCGTTGTGCGCTCGTGCCGTCTCCCTTCTCTCTTCCTGCTCACCGCTGTATGTCTATGGGACAGCACGCGGCGTCTGCTCAAACAGCTGATCGGCGGGGGTGTCAGCTGTCGGACTTTATTACGAGATTTGGGGCCCCACTTCTGATTTTGCCCAGGGCCACATTTTGTCTAAAACCGGCCCTGCCTGCCGGACCTGTGAAGTCAAGCTGCTTACCTGCTCGCTGCTGCTCGGTTCCATCTGCTTCTGTCCACCGCTCTCTTTGCGTGACCCAGTGACGTGTCGCTTGGACGCCCATCCGTGTCGGAAGTTTATATGCAGGGACCAGAGTGCAGCGAAGAGAGCGGGGGAGCAAAGGAGCCGGAACCGAGCAGGTAAGTGTGTTCGACTCCTCAGGTCCAGCGGGAGGAAGTTAAAATCTTATAATAAGCTGGACAATTCCTTTAAAGGGTTCTTCCCATTTTATAAGCTGATAGTATATCGCCAGGATATGCCGATACTCTGGGGCCCGACATCTGTCACCACCACCAGTCATGAGAGTAAAGGGGCTGAGTGCTGCACCCCCTGCACTATTTTTCCCTGCGCAGCAGCACCCCAGCCACCCGCAGTGCAGGAGACGACAGCGCAACCCAGTTCTAGCGGATAAGACCGGCTACAGTTCCCTGCCCAACCAGGTGGTCGCGAGCGCTGCTGTGCAGGGAAAACATAGAAGGGAACGCAACGCTAAACCCTCGCACTGCCCCCCTTCATTCTTAGGATCAATGGGGGTCCCAGGGGTCAAACCCCCACTGATAATAGTCATATGCCATCACTTTACTAGATGGCAGGAATACCCATGTAACAAAACCCTCATCATGATAACTTATGGCTGTTATCTCCATGACAAATATTTTCCCACGGCAGTAGAGGCTCCGCCCACTTCTGTACTTACCTTTCCCTGCACAGGTATGGATGGGGATGTGTACAGAGACCAAAAAGTTTCACTCTGGGTGGAAAATGATCTAAAATAAGAGCTAAAAAGAAAGATAAAATAACATTGTGTCAAAATTTTATATATTGTCAGAAAAATACAATATTTTATCTTCCAATTTTTCCATTAAAAATCTTGAAAGCTTAGTTTTCGCCCTGTACCCTCACGATGTCCTCACTTCCAGTTACTTTTCAGCTTTTGCTGTGTACTCTGGGAGGTAGGGGCAGCAGTCCTCTCATTATCATCACAGGCAGGATTCACAATAGGTGATTGGGACAGCTCCTCCCTCCCACTCTCTGCATATGTCACAAAGCACGCCCCCACACTTTCCCATAGAAGGCAAAACGTTTAGTTGCATTGTCTATTCTAATGTATTACGGAATACTAGAAAAATATCCCATAATGCAGTGGTCTTCAACCTATGGCACGCCCTGACTTTTAGGCTGGGGACCACTGTATAAGGTAAGTGCTCTGGAGAAAAGTCAAGAAGAATGTGATATTATTGGAGCAGCGCAGAGCGGTTTGGGTCTGTTTCTTAAATAACACGTCAGAATTGTATTATTTTATATTCCCTGTATATTTTACATTTTTCCTACTTTTTACTATTCAGTGCATTTTCTAAATGTCTTTTCTCTCAGTATCTTTGATATTCCAGAAACGGTAAGATTTTCCAATAAGAGCCCGGAATCACAGGAGACACCCGTCCATCATATTCCAACCTACGTATCTACTCTCAGTGACCATAAAACATGGAAGCAGAAAGTAGGAAATGATGAACTTCTGGAGGTTTTCCATCTACAAATGTAATAAAAAAAAAAAAAATCTGATTAATAATGAGAGGAGAGATGGCGCGGTGTATTTCCTGTTTACCTCTGCTGTCTGCACAGTGCCAAGTTGGAGCCGAACAGCCAATGTATCACTGCCGGTCTGGTTACCTGGATACACTGCCTGACAATTTCAGGCCGCCAGTTTTTTACTTTCTGTGTCAGACAGCTAATTTTTCCGTCTCAAGACCAAATTGACATGGAAACAAAGAACCCTCTAGTCCAAACCTAAAATTTCACTATGCATTACCCATGTATGGTCAACCTACCTGGTGCCCGCCAATCCCCCTTGCTCCATTCCGGTTCCCTTTTGGATTTTTTTCAATGCTGCTGCTACCATCTCTGAATTCCCCATGCCAAGCTCTGTAGCACATTGCTGCAGAATCTAAATGCTACATTATTCAAACCATCATCACCTGCATCTGGATACATGTGTAATTACATGTCATAAAAAATGTAGCATAGCCACTGAGTTATTCCATAAAATGTATCTGTATAGCGCCACCTGCTGTTTGATCTCTCCCTTGTTTGTCTGCCCACCTCGCTGAGGTGGTTACACTTGCTCAGCTTCTTCCTTCAACTGCCACCAGTCCCATCTACTCTTAGAAGCTGTGACAATTACAGGGAGAGAACTGCAGCAGAAAGAGCATGCCCCCTGAGCTGTGATAGGGAGAGAGCTTCAGCAGATATGACACACCCTCTGAGCTGTGATAGGAAAAGAAATGCAGCAGAACGGACATGCCTCCGAGCTGTGATAGGGAGGGAGCTGAAGCAGAAAGGAAACACCCCCTGAGCTTTGATAGGGAGAAAGCTGCTGCAGAAGGGACATGTCGCCATGAGCTGTGATAATGAGAGCTATAGCAAAAAAGACAGACCCTCTGAGCTGCGATAGAGAGAGAGCTGCAGCAGAAGGGACACATCCCCTGAGTTGTGTGATAGGGAGAGAGCTGCAACAGAAAGGACACACCCCCTGAGCTTTGATAGGGAGAAAGCTGCTGCAGAAGGGACATGTCGCCATGAGCTATGATAATGAGAGCTATAGAAAAAAAAAGACACTCCCTCTGAGATTCAATAGGGAGAGAGCTGCAGCAGAAGGGACACCCCCGACCCTCGAGCTGTGATAGAGAGAGCTGCAGTAAAAGGGGCACATCCCCCGAGTTGTGCGATAGGGAGAGAGCTGCAACAGAAAGGACACACCCCCTGAGTTGTGAGGGATTACCGCTTTAAGGGACAAACCAATATTCCAATAAGTTCCAAAATTGGTTCTGCTCCAGTTCTAGCTCTGTGCGTTTCCGGGGCTGATAACGTATCTCTCTCTCTTCTTCATTGCTCTATGATCCATTTTCTTTCCATTTCTCAATAAAGGAAGATGTTATCGGATCCTGACGGCAAGCTGCATTGTAGATAAGCCTCTAGGGTATCCGCCACCCCATTAAATACAGACAATAAAGCGGTTTCCGCTGAATGGCGCCGAGGATTTACCGCCGATTCCTGCAATAAATTTATCAGGTTCCTTGAAAACGTGAAAAAAAAATAGAGAAATAATTGCTGGAAATCAGATTCTTCCTTCCTTTATCTCAGACCAAATGGCAGTAGATCGTCTTCGGATAAATCAGCACAGATCAGATTCATTATTTCCTGTCGCAGATTTGGTGACAAGAAATATGAATTGGCGTTTACAAGACGCCGTACGAGGCGCAGAGCCTTCCATCTGATGACATAGGAGATAATGAAAACGCGTCATAAATATGTTTTATGGGGCTTGTTAGCGACTGAGATTGTGACATCTGGCAGAATGGGTATTGACCGCGTCCCAGGATGTCTTGTATCCATCAGTAATAATCTTCTCAAGTCCAATGTTAAAAGCCATCAAACAAGACCACCAGACGGACAACTATGGGAAGACCTGGGCATGTTCAAAAGGTGGGAAAAATCTCCAACCAAATCCAATCGCTCATTTATTTCATAATTGGAAGTCACTCAGAATGAGAGCATCACTGTCACGATCAGTGGGGGGGGGGGGGACTCCACACTGAACACAGGAGGGAAGGGGAACAGTAACTGGGCCTGGAAACTAGGGAAGAAACAGGTCACCTCCTAGACAACCCTAAACCGGGTCCTAACTATCTATCAATATGAATAGACCTTGAAGGTAGGAATATTCATAAGCAGGATACCTAGGCCCTGATTTCCCTATAATGCCCTGGAATGAGGTTAGGACCAGAGACAACCCATTCCTCCCCAGATGGACGAATGGAAGTCTCTGTCTCAGGCCCAGATACAACAAATACAAACAAACGCTGCACCTAACTTCTGTAGAGATGGAAAAACAGGCAAACCAGCTCAGCTAAACCCAAATGAAGCTATCAACCGCATAGTCAGAAGGGTGGGGTGAGACTATAAAGGGTAGAAGTGATGACCACTGAGCAACAGCTGAGAAAAGGGAAGTGGTCATTAACCCTATCAACACTGAATCAAGAGAAATCAAGGAGGCTGTTAGATTCCTCCACACTCAGCCAATCTCCTTGATTTCCTGACATCAGTCACCTGAGGGACCGTGACAATCACCTATCAAGAAAACTTTAGGAGCCCAATCGTGGATCTTCAGATCTTGGTACAAATGAAGATATGAAGTTCCATCATGGACCACACTCTCCACAACTTTGGACTCTAATTCTCCAGAGTGTTTTGCCAGACTCTTTTGAGAAATATGGAAATCTTGGAAGGAAAGGCAACAGACCTTTATATGTACATGGTTAGCAATCTATATACACTGCTCAAAAAAATAAAGGGAACACAAAAATAACACATCCTAGATCTGAGTTAATTAAATATTCTTCTGAAATACTTTGTGCTTTACATAGTTGAATGTGCTGACAACAAAATCACACAAAAATTAAAAAATGGAAATCAAATTTTTCAACCCATGGAGGTCTGGATTTGGAGTCACACTCAAAATTAAAGTGGAAAAACACACTACAGGCTGATCCAACTTTGATGTAATGGCCTTAAAACAAGTCAAAATGAGGCTCAGTAGTGTGTGTGGCCTCCACGTGCCTGTATGACCTCCCTACAACGCCTGTGCATGCTCCTGATGAGGTGGCGGACGGTCTCCTGAGGGATCTCCTCCCAGACCTGGACTAAAGCATCTGCCAACTCCTGGACAGTCTGTGGTGCAACGTGACGTTGGTGGATAGAGCGAGACATGATGTCCCAGATGTGCTCAATTGGATTCAGGTCTGGGGAACGGGCGGGCCAGTCCATAGCATCAATGCCTTCGTCTTGCAGGAACTGCTGACACACTCCAGCCACATGAGGTCTAGCATTGTCTTGCATTAGGAGGAACCCAGGGCCAACCGCACCAGCATATGGTCTCACAGGGGGTCTGAGGATCTCATCTCTGTACCTAATGGCAGTCAGGCTACCTCTGGCGAGCACATGGAGGGCTGTGCGGCCCTCCAAAGAAATGCCACCCCACACCATTACTGACCCAATGCCAAACCGGTCATGCTGGAGGATGTTGCAGGCAGCAGAACGTTCTCAACGGCGTCTCCAGACTCTGTCACGTCTGTCACATGTGCTCAGTGTGAACCTGCTTTCATTTGTGAAGAGCACAGGGCGCCAGTGGCGAATTTGCCAATCTTGGTATTCTCTGGCAAATGCCAAACGTCCTGCACGGTGTTGGGCTGTAAGCACAACCCCCACCTGTGGACGTCGGACCCTCATATCACCCTCATGGAGTCTGTTTCTGACCGTTTGAGCAGACACATGCACATTTGTGGCCTGCTGGAGGTCATTTTGCATTTTGTTTAAGTGTTCCCTTTATTTTTTTGAGCAGTGTATATATATATAGTCTTCTAGGTAGACAGAAGCATAAAAAGGAGCATTACTCCCTTCACCAATCTTTAGCCTGACGACTACCCTCTGCTCTCCACTTTCTGGTCTCAGCTTGGAAATGGCAGGAGTTGCCTGCTCATCCAATCATTGGCCACAGTGGTGACCCGCCTAAGTCAGTGATTGGCTGAGCAGGAACCTCCAGGCATGTTCTGCAGGACCAGGAACTGGAGGCCAATGGGGACCTGGTAAGAGGTGGAATGTCAGCAGTGGAGGATTTATTTTACCCATATATAAAATGTAATCTCACCGGACAAACATTATTCCTGTTTAGATACAATTTGGGCAGTTCCTTTGCGGAACCCTCTTAAGATGTTGTCTTCCTGCCTGAGGACGGGTGACCATTTCTCTGTACAGGCTGACAATAGCTTTACCTGTGATGGATTTTGTACAGCAGATGGTTTCATGTTCTTCTGCGACTTCCATGCTACATTGCACCTTTACGGCTTCATCCGGGATGACCAGAATGTCCGGAGGGTTGTCCTGTCCATTAGTCAGCATCACATGACCGCTGTAAAGCATTACTAAAAAAGGATTTGGGAAGAAAAACCATCTTACAATCATATAGTTAAAAATAAAAAATTTTAATTAAAAATCCGGTGGACCGTAGTGCCTAGTACCAGGCAGCTGCTGGCAAGGCATGGGAAATTAAAGGGTTATTCCATTGACACAAATAAATAAACAGTATTCTTTGTATAATTTAAAGTTATAGAATTGTTTCAAAATACTTTCTGTATCAGCATCTCTGCTTGCTGTCATATAATAGGAAACTTAACGCACTCCGCGCCCTCTGCACTTTGATTGACAGTGCCAGGTGTGATGACGTTTACACTGCCTGGCCCTGTCAATCAAAGTGCAGAGGGCGCGGCAGTTGCAGAGAGAGCAGAGCCTCTAGGTGTAATGGCAACGCCCCCGTTGCTCCTAGAGCCTCATTTGCATACAGTAAAACATCATTTTTCTCAGCAATGCGGGCACATATAAAACATGGGACGGACACAGATGTCTTTAGATGCCAAGTGCACATGGAACAGGTCAGCCAGTGTCATGGGTACAAAACTGCTGACAGATGCCCTTTAAGTGACATCAGATCAGAGGTAAACATACTTTCCAAAATGCATGACTTGCAAAAAATGTAAAAAAATAAATAAAAAAAATAAAAAAGTGCATGCACTAAAAACACACTATTTGTAATAAAAATAAAAAAAAGCATAAGAATGCATAATTTTTTCTGGTGGTTTTTCCTACAAATTAAATGCACGTGTGAAAGCAGCCTAAGTGCAGTACATTGTGTGATCAATAATGGTACAGATTTGGACACGCCCAGATGAGCTGACACACTGTGACGCCCCCATCCTGCAGGAAAGTGCTGCACAGACAACCCTTAATGATAGCCTGCATTCAACCAGGACCAGTTAGGAGTAAGTGTGATGCTTGTTGCTTAGCAAAGCTGACAGTACTGAAGTGAGGATTGTGGGAATCTGGAGCCCTCGCCTGCGGCTTCTCCGAGGTGAAGGAACGGCGGTAATATATAGCTTAATCAATGAGGCCGATATGTAAACACACAGAGGCTTTTCTACACCCAACGCAGAAGATATAATGCAGAACCCTCCAGTCTATTGATTGTCTGTTGTGATGCATGAATTTAGATGGCGTTTTTTGTACAAATGTAGCAGAGCTAAGTTTGTTATTTAAAGGGACTGTACTTTTTTTTTTTTAAACGCTTTGGTATTGCAGCTCGGCTGTATTCATTTCAGTGGGACTGAGCTGCAATACCTGAGGACAGGAGTGACACTGTTTTTTTAAAGGATAACGGTCATATTTTTTATTTATTTGCTAGTTTATTAGAGCTCGGCATGTTTACCCGAGTTACTCTGTCAATGATTGTCAAAAGATCTGTAATTACCTTATAATAACAGCTTTCATTAATGTCCTCTGTCACTTTCCGCTGCTCCCTTAAAAGACCGTTGCTGCTATGGCTTCTCTGTCTCCGGCTAGGAAGACGGAGGGGCGGTCCTTCACACTGCATGGCTGCATTAGGCTTCAGAGTGAGGAGGCGTGTCTCCCAGTAATCCAATCTGATTGGCTGGCAGGGAGCTGCTGGCTACAGCAAGTGTGCATGTGACCTGAGGGAAAGCAGTTTTGGCCTCAGAGAACTGGCAGAGGAGCCACCTTGAGAAGATCCTCATAATGTAGGATTCAAAACAGCCGTAACTAAGGGGAAAACTCAAGGAAAACAGCGGTAAGTGAAGAAACTAAAGATTGATTTATGCATAATGCTGCTGCAGCAGTAACGTATATGCTAAAATAGATTTTATGATGAAAATATGACAGTTATCCTTTAAGAAAGCAGCCATGTTTTCTGATTCTAAACAACCCCTATCATGAGAACCTGCACACAACTAGGACCAAGATGTCTGGTCTTGGGACATCACTTAAAATGGTTGTCTGGTTTAGAGAGCCCTATTGTCTATACTGTTTTAAAGGGATTGTCTGATTTCCACTGACATGTAATGGTGTAAGAAGTGCAAAATCGGCTTATTGCTTACTGCAGCGCACACGCAGAAGCCTGCGCTGCCCATGGGTAACATGCACATATGGACCATGATGGAAGCAGTCACATAATACTGTGACCACCTCTACTCATAGGTCCTCTACTGCAGAGGCATGAAAGTGCTCAGCGCAAGCACAGATGCAGGAGATTCTGCCGCACATGAGCAGTAGAGGACACATGGAGGTTGCTACATGCGTAAATCACATGATCGCCGCCATCTTGGAAGCTATGAATGCGGTGGTCTGTTTTTGTGTGTCAGTGTCCATGTCTGTTATGATGTCCATGACAAGTGGTTCATCCATGAAGATGTCTGTGTGTCATCTGTATTCCATGGACATGAAAATTAGCTTCCAGTAGCAATGGTCCTTGAAAACCGTGGACCAAAGATGGATGTTATCCATATTGTGTCAGTGGTTTTCACAGACTCCTAGACTATAAGGTGCGTGAGGGATCCTTAGAGGCTACTGACAACTTTGGGGCAACTTTTTTTATAATGGCATTTTACTCATTTTGGGCTAAAAAAATAATATTTTTCAATTGGTCGTTATTAGCAATTTTCAGCAGTTTTTGTGATACATTTGGTTAAGGGTCCATTCACACGTCCGTAGTGTATTGCGGATCAGCAAATTGCCGTTGCCCCAGGTGCAAAATTTTAGGGGGCGCCACCAGGGCCGCACCGCCAATTAGGCAAAGTGAGGGCCTGCTCACAAGTGGCGGGCAGCGGCAGGGCACAGGGAGATGAGAAGCGCTCATCTTCATAGTCATCTGTATCGCCGTCCTCAGGACAGCGATACAGATGGATGCTGCGGGGCAGGGTAGAGGCATCTCTCTTCCCCGTTCCTCTGATAGGTGCAGGCCTAGTGCCTGCAGCCTATCAGAGGCCGGTGCAGGTGGCACGTTGACGTTATTGCACCGCCTGAGCCGTACAGTGCAGGAGACAGGTCGGAAGAGGCAAGCACCGCTTCACTGAGTGTGCCATGGAGGTAAGAATAAGTGTTATTTTTTATATGGTACAATACTTGTTACTGGCACGTGATTGGGGGGCTATTTAGTGGGGGCGCTTCTTACTGGCACATAATTGGGGAGTACCTATGGGAGCACTTCTTACAAGCACATTATTGGGGTGTACATATGGGGGCACTTCTTACTGGCACATTATTGGGGGGCATCTATGGGGGCACTTTTTACTGGCACATTATTGGAGCACTTCTTACTGGCACATTATTGGGGGCACTATGGGGGATTCTACTGAGGCCACAAAGAAGGGGTATTTTATATGGGGGGCTCTGTATAGGGACATTTTATACTGGGACACATTGTGGTGGGTACTATGGGGAAGGGGGGAGAGAAGCACTGTGGGGTCATCTATGGGGGCACTAAGAAGGGGTATTTTATACTTGCAAATTATGGGGGCACTATGGGGACATTAGCTCAACTGGGGGCATTACAAGGGGGCATTTTTTATACTGTCACATTATAAATAGAATTATTACTACTGGGGGGCATTATGGTGGGCTTTATTACTTTATTACTACTGGGGTTCTATGGGGAACATGATTACTAGTATGGGCACTATTGGAGCATTATTACTTCTGGGGCACAGTGGAGACATGTTGGGGGCACTGTAGGAGCACTATTACTACCATGTGTGCTCTAGCAGAGAATTATTCCTGTTGGTGGGACTTTTGGGAGCACTATTACTGTGGGGGCACCTTGGCACAGTATCCGCTTACCACAATTATTTTTGGGGGACATTATGTTTACACTATTAGTGTCAGGGACACTATTTGCTGGGCGCAGTTATTTTAGGGCACTGTGTGCCAATAATTATTGAAGATAAGGACGTACGACCCAGCCCCTACATAACCGCGTAAATCAACATAGATATAACATACGGAGACAATACCTCAAACACAGCCTTTCCAGACACTGTGCATCCACAATAGAAAAAGAAAAACATCCCCTAACCATAACCCCAATTGAATACATACCAGAAAATCCTTTCAATAGATTCAACACCCTACAGAAAAGAGAGGTATACTGGATATACCAGCTGGACACCCTTGCACCATTTGGACTCAATGAAATTTCAGAAACAATACTATAAACGAAACCCACCTCAGAGCACCCATTATCATTAATTACATAATTATTCTCAACAAATCTACACCTAATCTACCTTCAACAATATTCTGTCCATCATGACAAATGTGTGTGTGTGTATATATATATATATATGTGTATGGGTGTGTGTATGTGTATGTATATATATATATATATATATATATATGTATATAGTGTGTGTGTGTGTATGTATATATATGTATATATGTATATGTAGGTATGAGGATTCACCTGTGACCCCCCCCCCCCCCCCCCCCCCCTCAGGTCTATGTTTTCTATATATATAGATCCTGAAAAAATCTCCCAGTATATTATAACCCTCCAGATGAGGATTTTTGAACCCTCAGTAATCTCCACACTCCTCTCCAAATAGAAGAACATGAACAAAGCGATATGAATAATAATAACAAAAACTTTTCTCTACCACCATTTACCATCAGTATCCATGGTTAATTTTAAACGTGTCCCTCTTAGACATGTATCTTATCTACGTGTATGTGTGTGTGTATGTATGTATATATATGTATGTATATGTGTATATATATCTCTATGCCCATGTACTATCTCTTAGACTATTTTTATTGATTTTTACTCCAATTTTATTATATATATTTTTTTTTCCTCCCGATCAACCACCATTATTTTCTATTAATAATGGTGCATATATAGATTTTTATCATCAGCATTGTATCCCTTTCTAAAAACATACAAAGATGCTGCAACAAATGTGTCACAATCCTCATAATATCAAAACACATAATCATGCTGCTACAAAATAGCCGTCGCCACATCGGTATACACTGACAGTGGAAATACCTTTCCGCACGGCAGAAACAAAACAAAAACACAATAACACCGACTTTTGACCACAGGCCAACTACCTGCCGGTCCCAAGCCGAAATGGTGGTGATAGTGTCGTCCACCTGTGGATCTCCCCGTTATTATGTCCTTTAGTGCCGATACGATATCATCACGTCCATACCCAGCGCTACGCATCCCCTGACTGCTAGTAATCACCTGATTCCTAAAATATAAAAAATAAATATAAAAAAGAGGGGAACAGTCAGAGGAGCCCACAGCTAGACATAGAGTGTGGGACCCCCAGCACCAGCACCTAGAGAAAATGTACGGGCGGACACTGCATTATAAAGCATAACAAAAATCCCCACCAAAATCCAACTGCCGCAACTGCTGCTTCAATCAAGCAACAGTTTTCACAAACCATCACAAAGATCTGCGGCACTGTGACCTATAATGCCCCCCTCCCCTGCCAGCACCTGACCTGCAAAGAAATAATAATAAGATCGATACCTAGAACGCAGCCAGCAGACCACAGGGCACTATCTGCAACATTCCTTAGCGACACTGAAGTCTGACCTAACCCTACTGCCGTACCGTGCTGGCAGCAGTAAAATACACGGAAAAAAATTAATAATACAAAAATATGACAGCCACAAAATCTTATCTGGTATTCAGTAAAATCCTGCTAATAGATAAACGAGTTGTATAATAACTAGTCATCTCACAACAAGAAGCGCTGCATTCTCAGTGACAGCCAAATAGATAGGGGGTGTGTCGACCTGACATCACGAGTAGCGTCATAGTTACCAGACCCCCGCCCCTCCAAAAACCACTGGCCTGCGCGCCAAAATACTGTTTAAAAACGAGGTTCTGTCATCTCCCAACATATACCTTTTTATTGTCCTGATGAAGAGGGCTGTACGCCCTTAAAACGCGTTGACATTAATAATAAAAAAACAACTTTCCTTTTAAAGAAGCATCTACGTCTCCTGTGTTCAGCGCCGAAAAAAAAGGTTCAGAAAATTTCTCTTTTTATCTCCAAAATAATTATTGAAGGGCACTATCTGCATGGTACTAGTATTATCAGGGAGTTTATCTGTTTCTGCAGTATAGTATTGGGGGTGGTAGGATGATTTGTCCAGAAGATGGGAGGATGATGGGAAAAGTAGCAAACTAAGATTTTGTTTGTCAAGCTGCAGAGACGAGAAATGGCTGAAAAATGGTGGTCTGGTCTGAAGGGAGAAGATGAGGAAAGAGAACATCTACATCAAAGAGACGTCAATGGATGTAAGAGGTATGGGGCTGTATTAGGCCTATTGCACACTACCGTATGGCTTTTTCAGTGCGAGTGTTTATGAGGTCAGAAGATCAGAGATAAGGCTTCACATGAACTGATGGAACTGAGGAGGGATAGTCTGCAAATAGACAGATTTTTGACCAAATGTATCACAAAAACTGCACTTACTTGGCTGTTTTCAGAAATCCCCCAGTGACCCAGTGATGAATGTGGCACAGTCGCAGTTGCTCTCCATTCACTTCGGGGCCCTGTTCTTGGGATAGAAGTCCCAGAGGTGGGGCCCATGCCGTAAATGTCCTACATGGGAAAATCCTATTAAAGGGAAACTGTCACCAGTTTTATGCTGCTAGGTTGTAACAACTCTAGCGCTTGCGGATAAGTCTCCATATTCATGAGCTCTCGGCTCTCTCCGCCCAACTGCCTCTGATTGACAGTTTTTTTCCATAAGAATCAGCAGCAGGTGGGCGGGGAGAGCTAGGAGCTCATGAATACGGGGACTCGCTTGGCCTGCCCTGGAGCGGTTTAGTACAAGATTTTAGCACAATGGCTGGGCCAATTAAAGAAAGCATTTTATTAAGGGGCCCTGTCATTAGTTTATGTTGCCCTTCGTTAGGACACCATAAAACTGATGACAGATTCCCTTTAAGATAAACTACCGTGTGGTAAAATTGCTGTAAAGTTTTGGAGTAAAGTACATTAAATGTATCATCCGGCAGGAGCCACGGTGGTAAATCTTCACACTGCAGTCCAGGTAACAAGCAGCCGTTCTATACAATGTAACAAGCAGCCGTTCTATACAATAGTTGTCACCACTGGGATACAATGTAACAAGCAGCAGTTCTATTTGTGCGCTGCATTCTCACCCATCTGAGGTGTGGCCCCTGTGGTGGCCCCAGCTCATCGGTTGCTTACTTCTCCTCAGCAGACGCACTGGTCGTATTTGTGACATATAGATTTTTGGGGTCTTCGTTGAGCTCCCATTTGATTCTGTTGCTTTGTCTGAACCTTTTTCATGTGTCTCTTATTGTTCCCGAGGGACATGATGTCTCTATGAGGTCAAGACAATTATTATAGAGGAGATGCTCCCTGATCGATACCATGTAGACTTGTTTCAGGATGGATGTCGTTTGTCTTGCTCTCTGTCAGGGAAATGAACTGAGTGTCCGCATATGAGGCCTGATGTATGTACGAAGGGAACACCGGCCATCACCCATCCCCATCTACGGGGATCCCTTCTTCCTACTCATTTCGTGGGACCCATGCGGTTAAGTAGATTGCTAGGTCGAAGAAATGCATGAGATTTTATTGATACGCTACTATACCCTATTATCATACTATATTTATTACTGTATTAGTTTATATACTGTTTAAGATTTTAATCTTTTGGGGCAGGGATCAGCAACTTTCAGCACTCCAGCTGTTGTGAAACTACAACTCCCAGCATGCCTCTTTCACTTCTGTGGGAGTTCAAAGAACAGCCAAGTAAGTGTGCATGATGGGAGATATAGTTTCGCAACACCTGGACTGCGGGAGGTTGCTGATCCCTGTTTTAGGGTATTTTTTCATTTAACCCCTTTCTTTGTCATCCATAAGGTCTAGTAATGGACCCTGGTTGAAGATGTACGCTTGTTTGTTTTGGAAACTCCCCCCCAAAAAGCTGATCATGCAGTGTCCTGCCAACAAGTGTTGTAGTGTAGACCATCATGAAAAACTATTTACTTTTGTGTTTTATTTCCTGTTACACAAATTCTCCAGTTGTTAGATTGTTGCCTCTTTTCTTCATTATAATGGCGCTCCCCTGGAGTTTCATCTGTATAGTAATGTGCACGTCCACCTTCTGAGGTGGTCGCACATGTTCAGGTCCCACCAGATGGTTCTACTGTTAGAAGCTGTGACAGTTACCGGGAGACAGCTGTAGCAGAAAGGAAATGCCCCCTTAGCTGTAATAGGGAGAGCGCTAAAGCAAAAAGATCGGCAGGGGTCCGACACCCGGGACCCCCGCCGATCAGCTGTTTGAGAAGGCAGCGGCGCTCCAGCAGTGCCGCGGCCTTCTCACTGTTTACCGCAGGCCCAGTGACGTCACGACTAGTATAAACTAGCGTGGGCGGGGCTAAGCTCCATTCAAGTGAACAGAGCTTAGCCCCGCCCACACTAGTTGATACTAGTCGTGACGTCACTGGGCCGGCGGTAAACAGTGAGAAGGCCGCGGCGCTGCTGGAGCACCACTGCCTTCTCAAACAGCTGATCGGCGGGGGTCCCGGGTGTCAGACCCCCGCCGATCAGAAGCTGATGATCTATCCAGAGGATAGATCATCAGTTAAAACAAAGTGCAGAACCCCTTTAAGGGACCGCTGTATCTTGTTGATACAAACTTTCTCGCTGTAACAGTCTCAATTGGTTGAACATAAGCCTATTATGGCCGTCAGATGTATCCAAATATAACCGTTGTAGAGTCTTCTAGTTGCCACTCATTCAATCAATTTCATAGAAGAGACATGGTGGTCAAGTGGTTCTGCGGTCTCTGCTGATCTATATATTTAGCAAATATCTTGATCAGCAAATATATATTGTTTCCTGATACAGAGAATCGCACTCTGTGTATACTCTGTGTGGTTCTAAATTACCAAACGCGTTTCGTAGAGGTATAATATTATACCTCTAAACACTAATTATTATACCTCTAACCACTGAAGAAGAAACCCAGTGCGGTTTCGAAACGCGTTTGGTAATTTGGAACCACAGCAGTATACACAGAGTGCGATTCTCTGTATCAGGAAACAAGTCTCGCAGCTAAAGAGCAAAGTCAGCGTTGGAAAGCTACCAACCCGCCGCATACGCTAGAAAAAACGTACAAGCGAGGTAACAAGCGCTTTGAAAGACAGATCAGTGAAACTCGATTAAAGATCACTATTGAATACAGCGGCATGTCTGGTAAGCAGCTAACATCATTATCTGTTTGATCAGAGCGTACACCAACTGTACTATCTGCTAAATATATTGATCAGCAGAGACCGCAGAACCACTTGACCACCGTGTGTCTTCTATGGAATTGATTGAATGAGTGGCAACTAGAAGACTCTACAACGGTTATATTTGGATACATCTGACGGCCATAATAGGCTTATGTTCAACCAATTGAGACTGTTACAGCGAGAAAGTTTGTATCAACAAGATACAGCGGTCCCTCAAGTTACAATATTAATTGGTTCCAGGACGACCATTGTATATTGAAACCATTGTAAGTTGAGTAAATCGGTTCCAAAGCCCCAAAATGTCATCCAAGATAAGAGAAAATGAAGATTTAAGAAAAATAAGCAGATAACTAAGAGAGATAAGACAAGTCCTTACATATAACAGTCAGGAAAATCTGCTAACTAGCAATTAATATAGCTATCTTACCAGAGAAATGACCTTGACTGGTTGGATCTGAGTCTGAGACATCGTATGTTGAGTTTAGTTTCAACTTACGATGGGTCAGAAAAGATGGTAAATAGTGAAAAGATTGTATCCTGAGGGATCTCTGTACTTTACCAACTCCTCTCAACACTGCTGTGGAATGCATTTATTCTGGAGTAGTGCGCGAGCTCCGCACTATGTGTCAATAGAGGGACCGGGACTGGGATATTATTTTATGCTTATTTCTATTTTAAAGTTTTTATTGTGTTTCTATACTGATTATTGTGTTTTATGTATAGCTTATATACATTCTACAAGGTAATAATAAATGTGGACATACACTCACCTAAAGAATTATTAGTGCCCCCATACTAATACGGTGTTGGACCCCCTTTTGCCTTCAGAACTGCCTTAATTCTACGTGGCATTGATTCCACAAGGTGCTGATAGCATTCTTTAGAAATGTCGGCCCATATTGATAGGATAGCATCTTGCAGGTGATGGAGATTTGAGGGATGCACATCCAGGGCACGAAGCTCCCGTTCCACCACATCCCAAAGATGCTCTATTGGGTTGAGATCTGGTGACTGTGGGGCCATTTTAGTCCAGTGAACTCATTGTCATGTTCAAGAAACCAATGTGAAATGATTGGAGCTTTGTGACATGGTGCATTATCCTGCTGGAAGTAGCCATCAGAGGATGGATACATGTTCTCATTCTGTTTACGCCAAATTCGGACTCTACCATTTGAATGTCTCAACAGAAATCGAGACTCATCAGACCAGGCAACATTTTTCCAGTCTTTAACAGTCCAATTTTGGTGAGCTCCTGCAAATTGTAGCCTCTTTTTCCTATTTGTAGTGGAGATGAGTGGTACCCGGTGGGGTCTTCTGCTGTTGTAGCCCATCCGCCTCAAGGTTGTGCGTGTTGTGGCTTCACAAATGCTTTGCTGCATACCTCGGTTGTAACGAGTGGTTATTTCAGCCAACGTTGCTCTTCTATCAGCTTGAATCAGTCGGCCCATTCTCCTCTGACCTCCAGCATCCACAAGGCATTTTTGCCCACAGGACGGCCGCATACTGGATGTTTTTCCCTTTTCACACCATTCTTTGTAAACCCTAGAAATGGTTGTGCGTGAAAATCCCAGTAACTGAGCAGATTGTGAAATACTCAGACCGGCCCGTCTGGCACCAACAACCATGCCACGCTCAAAATTGCTTAAATCACCTTTCTTTCCCATTCTTACATTCAGTTTGGAGTTCAGGAGATTGTCTTGACCAGGATCACACCCCTAAATGCATTGAAGCAACTGCGATGTGATTGGTTGACTAGAGAATTGCATTAATGAGAAATAGAACAGGTGTTCCTAATAATTCTTTAGGTGAGTGTATAATTGACAAAGAGCCGGCCATTAATTACTAAATGTACTACATGAGGTCTGATTTTTTTTTTTCCATCAGTTATGGGACCGCCCCTTTAAGCAAGACCACTCCCCCTTTCTGAAAACACTTAGTGAATGTGGTGCACATCAACGTTGGCTCAACTAGATTAGTAAATCCGCCCTTTTTTGTCTCAATTTGACACCATTTTTTAAGCTGACTGCTTGTAAACCTGTCCTGCCACAGGTGAAGGCTTTGTTACTGTGTTTCAGTGCACTTTTCTGTAACAAACTTCCGTAATCTGTACTTGATCATCATTCTGCTACTCTTTCCATGTACTGACTGCCTGGTGTATGTAGACAGCAGCCAAGCAGAGAGCTGCAATGGGGAGAAAGAGGAGCAGTCTGAACCAAGAGACAGCAGGTGGATTTCAGACGACCGCAGACATCCAGTACCCAGAAAGATCATACAGACAAAACTGAGGAAAGTATATAGCAGTTAGGAAAAACCTATAGATGCAGACTGCTACTGGCTTTACATTCTAAAACATCTACAAAAATAAGGAAGGGCTTTTGCAAGTAGTCTTCATTTATAAAACAAATCTACCGTTTTGTGTATGCAGCTCACATGCAGAACTATGTGCATCATTTACAGACAATAAGCTGTGTGCGTGGTCTGATCCTGCAGCCACGTGTTACTGCCTCTGATGACTCTTCTACCTAAACCGCAGACATTAGAACATCACTTGACTACAGGACCTGACTACACAGGGTTTGTTTGTAGTCTGTAACCGTAGGAACACATAGGAACCAAATAAACAGCAGGATCATATTAGTACACATTTTCAAAATTTCATATTTTTTTTAATATATAAAAGTTGGAAAAAATCAAATAAAAGCTAATTCGATGTGTTCCATGTGCAGAGTGCTCATTGCCCATGGCCCCTCTCTTGCCCCTCTTGCCTCACCTGGCCTCATTGGTGATGCACCCCAGCCTGGCTCCCTGCGCAGCTCCTAGTCCCCGCACCGCCGCTGCAGCTTCTCCCCGTGCGAGGATGAAAACATCCTGTGTCGGAGGGAGGAGCCTCCCTAGCGTAACCCACGATGCTACGGAGGCTCGTCTCCGCCCCCGCCTGCCATTGGCTGCTCCCCCCGACACCGGATGTTTTCATCCTCGCACGGGGAGAAGCTGCAGCGGCGGTGCGGGGACTAGGAGCTGCGCAGGGAGCCAGGCTGGGGTGCACCACCAATGAGGCCAGGTGAGGCAAGAGGGGCAAGAGAGAGGTCATGGGCAATGAGCACTTTCATTGTGGCAAAGGGGTTGGGTTAAGAAATTGGCATGGGGGGGGGGGGGGCGCCGTTTGAGTTTTTGCCTCAGGCAGCAGAAAGGCTGGGTGCACCCCTGGAGCCAGTTAAGTATATTCAGTGTGGGGGCAAGGCCGGTGCAACGATTTTTGCCAACACAAGCGAAGCTACATTTTGGCGCCCCCCCCCCCCCCGCCCCAGAAGTTGAACTCTATGGTTCAGTTAACCCACTGTTTGTTGCAGCCGTAATACAGACGCTAAAATGCTCCAATAGTTCGGCCATGTGAAAGCAGAGAGGTTTTCATGTTTTATGTAAATATGGCTTAAAAATAAGCAAGATAAAAGGCACAATTAAAAAACAAACAAACCAAAATCAATGTAAAGAACCATAAGAAGGCAAATAGCGCGTGCACACAACTGCCATTTTCTGACCCATTCATTTCTATGGGGCTTAATTTTTGCAACTGTTCTGCAAGTTACAGAACAAGTCCTATTCTGGTTCATACTTTCAGACGATAACAGCCCTTGCAATTGATGGGTGTGAGAAAAATACAGAACGCACGCAGAAGGAGCCCCCTCTCAGCTCACCTGGCCCTGGTCCCGTTCTCCTCTGTGTGGTCCTGGTATCTTCTCTCTGCTTTAGACAATCGCTGGTTTGAGGACCGTATTTTTCGCCCTATAAGACGCACCTAGTGTCACGGAACCATGAACCAGACGTACAACAAGAGATAAGTGAAAATAGAAGGCTTTATTGAAAATAAAGCTGTAAAGCAAAAGTCCAAACGGATGGTGAAACCGAGCAGAGTCTTTGCGAAGCCAGAGGTCAGGAACCAGCAGGGTAGTCAGACGAAGCCAGGATCAGGAACCAGCAGGGTAGTCAGACGAAGCCAGGATCAGGAACCAGCAGGGTAGTCAGACGAAGCCAGGATCAGGAACCAGCAGGGTAGTCAGACGAAGCCAGGATCAGGAACCAGAAGCAGCAGCAGTCTTAGAAGCATGTGAACACAAGAGGACCAAGCAAGGAACTGAAGCCACAGACCTCCTATATATATGAGCTAGGCATCCAGCTCCTCCCAGGGGAAGGAGGAGCCGCAGGGTGGAAGGCTACAAGAAACCCAGGACCCAAGATGGCCGCCAGCACATGTCAAACGAAGGAGAGCAGCAAGCAGGTAAGACCATGACAGTACCTCCCCCTCAAGGGCCCCTCCTCCGCGGAGCACAAAACGGTTTCTGAGGGAAGCGTGCGTGGAAGGCTCGGAGCAAGGCAGGAGCATGGACATCTGCGGAGGGAACCCAGGAACGCTCCTCTGGACCATAACCACGCCAATGGACCAAAAACTGCAACCGACCGCGGACCAGGCGTGAGTCCAGGATATTGCTCACCTCATATTCCTCACGATTGCCCACTTGGACCGGACGAGGCCGAGGAACCGAGGAAGTGAAACGATTACACACCAGTGGCTTCAACAGGGAGACATGAAACACGTTGGAGATCCGCATGCCAGGAGGAAGCGCAAGGGCATAGGCTACCGGGTTTACCCTGCGAAGCACTCGGAAGGGACCAACAAAGCGAGGCGCCAGCTTGGGAGTGGGCACTCGAAGGTTGAGGTTGCGGGTGGACAACCATACACGGTCTCCGACCTGGTAGGAAGGAGCAGGCGCTCGTCTGCGATCAGCCTGGAATCTCTGGCGCTGCGCAGAGACCTCAAGGGACTTCTGGATCTGTACCCAAGAAGCACGTAGGACGGAAAGGTGATCCTCCACAGCCGGAATATCCTGGGGAGAGAATACCTCCGGTAACACGGCAGGTTGGAACCCATAATTGGCCATGAAGGGAGACGTCCCAGAGGAAGAGTTCACCGCCGTGTTCCTGGCAAACTCAGCCCAAGGCAGGAGGTCAACCCAATTGTCTTGGTGATCGGAGATATAGCAACGAAGGAATTGCTCCAAGGCCTGATTGGATCGTTCTGCGGCCCCATTGGACTGAGGGTGGTAGGCCGAGGAGAAGGAGAGATGAATCCCCAACTGGGAGCAAAAGGCGCGCCAGAACCTGGACACAAACTGACTCCCCCGATCCGACACAATCTCCTTAGGCAAACCGTGCAACCGGAAGACCTCCCTGGCAAAAATCGTGGCCAACTCTTGTGCAGAGGGTAACTTCTTGAGAGGAACACAGTGGCACATTTTGGAAAACCGATCCACAATCATGAGAATGACCGTATGGCCTCGGGATGCAGGGAGGTCCACAATGAAATCCATCCCCAGGTGTGACCATGGGCGCTCCCCGGTGGCTATGGGTTGCAGAAGGCCCAACGGAAGGTGCCGAGGGGACTTACTCTGGGCACAAACGGAGCATGCCGCTACATATGCGGCGATGTCGGAACGTAGGGAAGGCCACCAGAACAGACGTGAAACAGCCCAGGACAGCTGATTCTTTCCAGGATGCCCCGCGGTCTTGGAGTTATGGTAGGTTCGCAACAACCGAGTGCGCAACTCCTCAGGCACAAAACATCTGCCGTTGGGTCTCCCAGAGGGAGCACCAGATTGAGCCGCCAAAATCTGCTCACCCAGGGGAGAGGTCAGGCTGGTGCGAATGGCGGCCAGGATCTGATTCGGAGGTATGACCGAAGTCGGAATCGACTCCTCCCTGGACAGCTCGGAGTACTGCCGTGATAAGGCATCCGCCCTGATGTTCTTGGAACCGGGTAGGTAGGAGACCACGTAATTAAAACGTGACAAGAACAGAGCCCATCTGGCCTGACGTGGTGTCAATCTCTTGGCCTCAGAAAGGTAGGTCAGATTCTTGTGGTCCGTCAGGATGAGAACCGGAACCACCGAACCCTCGAGCAAGTGCCTCCATTCTTTAAGGGCCTGCACGATGGCCAATAACTCCCTGTCACCAATCTGATAGTTGCACTCCGCGGAAGACAGTTTCCGGGAGTAAAACCCACAAGGAAGCAGAGGACCCTCTGGTGTTCTACGCTGAGACAGAAGGGCGCCTACTCCCGTCTCAGACGCGTCCACCTCGAGGACAAAGGGCAACCCAGGGTTGGGATGCGACAGAATCGGAGCCGACACAAAGGCGGACTTTAGGGCCTCAAAAGCTCGGATGGCCTCGAGCGGCCAGACCTGGGAATTACTGCCCTTCCTGGTCAGATCCGTGAGAGGCTTGGCCAGCATGGAAAAGTCCCTGATGAACTTCCGATAATAATTGGCGAAGCCCAAAAAGCGCTGCAGGGAACGAAGACCACTGGGCTGGGGCCACTGTAAGACAGCCGAAACCTTCTCAGGATCCATGGAGAACCCCTCAGCGGAAATGATGTAACCTAAGAAGGTTACCTGGGATCGGTGAAATTCGCATTTCTCAAGCTTACCGAACAGCTTGTTCTCTCGTAACCGTTGCAACACTCGTCTGACATCCAGAATGTGGGCCTCCATGGATTCAGAATATACCAAGATGTCATCCAAATAGACTACCACACACTGCTGCAACAGGTCACGGAAAACATCGTTGATGAATTCCTGAAAGACTGCGGGCGCATTGCACAACCCAAAGGGCATAACCAAGGATTCGTAATGACCGGTCCTGGTGTTAAACGCGGTCTTCCACTCATCGCCCGCCTTGATCCTTACCAGGTTATATGCCGCCCTCAGGTCGAGTTTGGTAAAGACCGTGGCCCCTTTAAGGCGATCGAACAGCTCGGAAATCAAGGGTATCGGGTAAGCGTTCTTGATCGTGATGCGATTGAGACCCCTGTAATCGATGCAAGGCCTCAACTCACCGCCCTTCTTTTCCACAAAGAAAAATCCAGCCCCTGCCGGGGACGAAGATTTGCGAATGTGTCCGCGTGAAAGCGCCTCCCTCACGTACTCCTCCATGGCCTCATTCTCCGCTACCGACAGTGGATAGACTTTGCCACGAGGAGGAACGGCACCAGATTGTAACTCTATGGCACAATCGTATGGGCGGTGCGGAGGTAGGGCAACTGCGCGCACCTTATCGAATACATCCCGGTACTCCTCGTATTCAGGAGGCAACAGAGAGTCCGAGGAAGTACACAGCAACTTGACAGACCCATGGATGCAACTAGCCCCACACTGCGGTGACCACGAGAGGATCTCGACCGATCTCCAATCGAAAGTCGGATTATGTTTCTGGAGCCAGGGGTACCCCAAGACCACCGAGTAGTGTGGAGACGAAATAACCTGGAGGCAGACCGACTCTCTGTGAACGGCACCAATGGCTATCCCCACTGGAAGGGTCTCATGAGTCACGTGTGGCGGCAGAAGGGGTCTGCCGTCTATCGCCTCAAGAGCCAGTGGGGAACCTCGAGCCTGCAGAGGAATGGAATTGGCGGCAGCGAACACACTATCAATGAACAAACCACCAGCACCAGAGTCCACCAACGCCTGGGTCGTCACCGAGCCCCCGACCCAGGAGAGGACAACAGTGATCAGTGGTTTGTCAACACGGGAAACCGGGGACGAGGAGACTCCACCCAAGATCTGCCCCCGACAGGATCTCAGGGTACGAGCGTTTCCCGGACGGTTCGGACATGCCAACCGAAAATGCCCACCGAGACCACAGTACATGCATCGGCCCTCGCGTCTCCGGAGTGCCCTCTCCCCCTCGGACAGGCGAGCAAACCCCAGCTGCATGGGTTCACCCCCAGACAAGTCATCCCCAGGAGGCGTGGGAGGAGAGGGAGGCACGGGTGGGACAGCAAACGTAGGCACCAATCTGTTAGAAGACCTCCGCAGGTTCTCCTTAAAGGAAGGTCTCTCCCTGAGTCTGGTGTCAATCAAAATCAGGAAAGAAATAAGAGACTCGAGCTCAACTGGTAGGTCCTTAGCTGCAACCTCATCCTTCAAGGCATCCGAGAGACCATGAGAGAAAGCAGCGACCAGAGCCTCATTATTCCAGCCCACCTCTGCTGCCAGGGTACGAAACTCAATGGCGTATTCAGCTACGGATCGTGAACCCTGTCTGATGGACATAAGGAGCTTCGCAGCAGAGGCAGCACGAGCCGGCACATCGAATACCTTCCGAAGAGAAGCAACAAAACCGGAAAACTCGGCAACCACCGGATTGTTGTTCTCCCATAAAGGGCTGGCCCAGGCCAAGGCCTTGTCCGAGAGCAGCGAGATCAAGAAGCCCACCTTTGATCTCTCAGTAGGAAAGGCATGTGGCAGCAACTCGAAATAAATGCCCACCTGGTTAAGGAAACCTCGGCACTGAGTTGGCTCTCCCCCAAAGCGCTGTGGAAGAGGGGCAGAACCGGTCATACCCCGAAACACCACAGGCGCAACAACAGGTGTCGGGGTAGACTCTGGCGCAACAACCGGAGCGGCAGTAGGAGCGAGCCCAGGAGCGACAACCGACCCATCGGCAACGGGAGCGAAATGAGCCGTGCGTTCAAGCAGGGTTTGCAACGCCACAGCGAACCGACCCAACAGGTGATCCTGCTGATCAAGTCTGGCAACCAGCGTGGGTAGCGAGGATGGCCCTGTACCGTCAGAATTCATGGCTTGGTCCTAATGTCACGGAACCATGAACCAGACGTACAACAAGAGATAAGTGAAAATAGAAGGCTTTATTGAAAATAAAGCTGTAAAGCAAAAGTCCAAACGGATGGTGAAACCGAGCAGAGTCTTTGCGAAGCCAGAGGTCAGGAACCAGAAGGGTAGTCAGACGAAGCCAGGATCAGGAACCAGCAGGGTAGTCAGACGAAGCCAGGATCAGGAACCAGCAGGGTAGTCAGACGAAGCCAGGATCAGGAACCAGCAGGGTAGTCAGACGAAGCCAGGATCAGGAACCAGAAGCAGCAGCAGTCTTAGAAGCATGTGAACACAAGAGGACCAAGCAAGGAACTGAAGCCACAGACCTCCTATATATATGAGCTAGGCATCCAGCTCCTCCCAGGGGAAGGAGGAGCCGCAGGGTGGAAGGCTACAAGAAACCCAGGACCCAAGATGGCCGCCAGCACATGTCAAACGAAGGAGAGCAGCAAGCAGGTAAGACCATGACACCTAGGTTTTAGAGTATAATAAGAAAAAAATATTTTCCATTACACCTCAGGTCAGACCAGCAATCAGACCCCCAATGTTAATCAGACCTCAGATCAGACCCCCAATGCCTCAGATCAGCCCCCCATGTCAGCCATCATGCCCCCATGACAGCCATTAGCCCCCCATGTCAGAAATTAGCCCCCCATGTCAGCCATGAGCCCCCATCCATCAGCCCCCCATGTCAGCCATTAGCCCCCCATGTCACATTTCTCCCCCTCCATGTCACATTTCTCCCCCTCCTTTTTACATAATCCCCTCTGTCACATTTCTCCCCCTCCATGTCACATTTCCCCCCCTCAAGGCCTCAATGTCACATTTCTCCCCCTCCATGTCACATCACCCCCTTCGTGTCACATCATGATACATCATTACCCCCTATTGTGTCACATTTCTCCCCCCCCCCCCGGCCGGACCTGGCCCCATCCCCATGTCACAGACTACAGACATTGTCCCCCCTCCCATCATGTCACGGTCACCATCCCGCCCCTCTCCATTTATGATTGTTGTTTGTGTAATATATTTTTTAAAACACATTTATGCCGTGCGCTCTGGCGCTAGTGCGCTCATCAGTGATCACCTACCCACCTGTCCGGCTGCTACGGAAATCTGTCTGTGTGTGAGTCAGACTCACAGACACAGTTAGCTCCAGTCCCTGCTGCCGCTGTGCCACTCGCCAGTCACACCCCCCTGGCCTGACCCCGTGACCGTGTTGCCATGCTGCCGGGCCCGTGCCGCTCTGAGTGAGGGCCGGGGCCGCACAGCGCACGCAGGCTAAGGCGGGCGGCTGGCGGCGCTGCGGCGCAACTCACAAGTAAATGATAAAAATAAAAAAAAGAAGGTTCTTTTTTCCGCCCTCCCCCAGGGTGCGCCCTAAGGCAGCCGTTTGGTAGCACCTGCCCTGTGTGGGGGCCGGGCATATTGGGGGGCTTTTTATAGGATTGGATAACCCCTTTAACCCCTGTTTTCTCTGCAGGATTTCTACAAATTGTTACAAACAGTAACATCTAGAAAACCCTGCAGATGTCTTGCTTCCTTGTGTAACACATTTTTAGATTTTTTGTTCCTCCAAGACGTGCTCCCCCTCATCCAAGGAGTCCACCTCTGAGAAAGATGCCTTCAGCTCAATAATAATGGCCTTTGAACGCATTGAACATGACGGCTTCACCAAGACCATGTTATCATACTGCTATATCTACGAAACCCGAGCACAGCAGCCCAATCATTTAATAATCTACTTACACCCCATAGGAATTTTTACAGTCTTAATGCTAACTACAGTCAGTGGATGATGAGGGACGTAGTCCATTGACCTCTGCTTATAATCATTTCCTAATCAACCTGACAAGATGCTGGAAAAGTTTCTGTTAATTGGGTCAAGCTGAAAAGTGGAACTCGCCTGACAAAGCTACGTATGGGTAAGGATCCAATTAATATCACCTGCCGAAGATGAAGAAGAAAAGTGTTACGGTTCAATTCTTCTCTGTAACAAGCAGTATTATTTGTATATTCTTGTACATAGAGGACAGTATTATAGTAGTTATATTCTTGTACATAGGAGCAGTATTATAGTAGTTATATTCTTGTACATAGGAGGCAGTATTATAGTAGTTATATTCTTGTACATAGGAGCAGTATTATAGCAGTTATATTCTTGTACATAGGAGGCAGTATTATAGTAGTTATATTCTTGTACATAGGAGCAGTATTATAGTAGTTATATTCTTGTACATAGGAGCAGTATTATAGTAGTTATATTCTTGTACATAGGAGCAGTATTATAGTAGTTGTATTCTTGTACATAGGAGCAGTATTATAGTAGTTATATTCTTGTACATAGGAGGCAGTATTATAGTAGTTATATTCTTGTACATAGGAGCAGTATTATAGTAGCTATATTCTAGTACACAGGAGCAGTATTATAGTAGTTATATTCTTGTACATAGGAGCAGTATTATAGTAGTTATATTCTTGTACAGAGGAGCAGTATTATAGTAGTTATATTCTTGTACACAGGAGCAGTATTATAGTAGTTATATTCTTATACATAGGAGCAGTATTATAGTAGTTATATTCTTGTACATAGAAGCAGTATTATAGTAGTTATATTCCTGTACATAGGAGCAGTATTATAGTAGTTATATTCTTGTACATAGGAGCAGTATTATAGTAGTTATATTCTTGTACATAGGAGGTAGTATTATAGTAGTTATATTCTTTTACATAGGAGCAGTATTATAGTAGTTATATTCTTGTACATAGGAGGCAGTATTATAGTAGTTATATTCTTGTACATAGTAGCAGTATTATCATAGTTATATTCTTGTACATAGGAGGTGGTATTATAGTAGTTATATTTTTGTACATAGGAGCAGTATTATAGTAGTTATATTCTTGTACATAGGAGCAGTATTATAGTAGTTATATTCCTGTACATAGGAGCAGTATTATAGTAGTTATATTCTTGTACATAGGAGCAGTATTATAGTAGTTATATTCTTGTACATAGGAGCAGCATTATAGTAGTTATATTCTTGTACATAGGAGCAGTATTATAGTAGTTATATTCTTGTACATAGGAGGCAGTATTATAGTAGTTATATTCTTGTACATAGGAGCAGTATTATAGTAGTTATATTCTTGTACATAGGAGCAGTATTATAGTAGTTATATTCTTGTACATAGGATGCAGTATTATAGTAGTTATATTCTTGTACATAGGGGCAGTATTATAGCAGTTATATTCTTGTACATAAGAGGCAGTATTATAGTAGTTATATTCTTGTACATAGGAGCAGTATTATAGCAGTTATATTCTTGTACATAGGAGCAGTATTATAGTAGTTATATTCTTGTACATAGGAGGCAGTATTATAGTAGTTATATTCTTGTACATAGGAGCAGTATTATAGTAGATATATTCTTGTACATAGGAGCAGTATTATAGTAGTTATATTCTTGTACATAGGAGGCAGTATTATAGTAGTTATATTCTTGTACATAGGGGCAGTATTATAGTAGTTATATTCTTGTACATAGGAGGCAGTATTATAGTAGTTATATTCTTGTACATAGGAGCAGTATTATAGTAGTTATATTCTTGTACATAGGAGCAGTATTATAGTAGTTATATTCTTGTATATAGGAGCAGTATTATAGTAGTTATATTCTTGTACATAGGAGCAGTATTATAGTAGTTATATTCTTGTACATAGGGGCAGTATTATAGTAGTTATATTCTTGTACATAGGATGCAGTATTATAGTAGTTATATTCTTAACCATATTTCTTTTTATTGAGGTAAGAAAACAAGGCCACACGCCTACACAAGACAACTGTTTCATAACATTAAGAGTCACAATAGTTATCCAGCATACAAGTCATGTGTAAGCAATACCAGCTATTATCATCTTCATCAAAAACATACATCAAAAGAAACGAAAAGAAGGAAGGAAAAAGGGAAGGAGAAGTGAGGGAATCCTGCTCTATCATGTGAAATTCCTGTGTGATTTCCACGGGGACCATAGCTTTAGGAAACAATGGCGAGAGTTTGTTTCCCAATGTGCCAGTTCCTCAAAGCGGTAGATTTGATCTACCTTGTCCGTCCACATATCTAGATTTGGAGGGGAATCGGTTTTCCACAAAAAGGGGACTAGTAGTCTAGCTGCTGTAATCAGCATTGTAGGGAGATTATTTTTGGCCGGGGTTATCGTGCTATTAGGGCACCATAGTAAGATAAGTTTAGCATCTAGTACGACTTTGGTTTTGCAAACACTATTAATCATTGATTCTACCAATTTCCAAAACGGTTGAATCTTATGGCAGAGCCACCAGATATGTGATAGTGAACCGGTTTCTATGCCACATCTCCAGCACACCTCAGGTACCTCAGGGTTAAGTTTGTGCAAGAATTCAGGGGTTTTGTACCATCTACTTAGTAGCTTAAAAGAATTCTCCTGAACTCTCACACAACGACCAAAGCCATGAGAATGAGCCAAAACAAAGGCTCTCTCTGGTTCCGTCAGGGTCATAGAAAGCTCTCGCTCCCATGAAGTCAAATACCCAAGTTCTGGTGGTAAGAAGGAAAGCATTTCTTTATACATCTGGGATAATGGCCTAAGAGGAGGCTTAGGAGCCAGGACTTTCTTCTCAAGCCAAGAGGGGGAGCAGCTACTAGTAAAGGTTCCAACGCATAATTTGGTATCTCTCTTAAAATCTGCCAAGTGGAAAAAGGGGGCTGTCTTGATTTCGGGGCGATCCAATATTAAATCCCACTGCAAACTACCATCTGGGAGAAGGACATCCCGCAGGAACAAGCCAGCGAGCCTAGACCAAATCCCAGAGGGGCTTGACACAGAAGGATGAATATAGCTCTGTAACAGTTTAAGAGGCATACAGGGGTTAGGGAAGCTAAACTGCTGGGATTTGACCATTTTAGACCATTCTACTAGCATTCCCTTCCAAACCGGGGATGAGGCGTAATGATTAGCTGAAAAGGGCCTAACACCCCATAGAGTGAGCTGATCCTGGTTGGTGAGTAGTACAGATTCGAGCCGTGAGCAAAGGGAGTTAGATTTACATGTCAGGGTAGATATACATCTACATAACTGAACAGCAGTGTAATATGACTTTACATCAGGCATCCCAAAGCCTCCAAACTTCTTATCTCTTGTGAGAACAGAATATGCAATGCGTGGCGACTTACCATTCCAGAGAAAGCGCGTGAACACTCGGCGGACTTCTGAAAAGTATGAGTTTGGTAGCCATATAGGGATGGCTTGTAGCAAATAAAGAAATTTGGGGAGAATGAAAGTTTTCAGATAGTTTTTCCTCCCTATCCATGAAACAAAAGGGAGTTTCAGATTCAGTTATAGTAGTTATATTCTTGTACATAGGGGCAGTATTATAGTAGTTATATTCTTGTACATAGGATGCAGTATTATAGTAGTTATATTCTTGTACATAGGGGCAGTATTATAGTAGTTATATTCTTGTACATAGGATGCAGTATTATAGTAGTTATATTCTTGTACATAGGAGCAGTATTATAGTAGTTATATTCTTGTACATAGGAGCAGTATTATAGTAGTTATATTCTTGTACATAGGAGCAGTATTATAGTAGTTATATTCTTGTACATAGGAGCAGTATTATAGCAGTTATATTCTTGTACATAGGAGGCAGTATTATAGTAGTTATATTCTTGTACATAGGAGCAGTATTATAGTAGTTATATTCTTGTACATAGGAGCAGTATTATAGTAGTTATATTCTTGTACATAGGAGAAGTATTATAGTAGATATATTCTTGTACATAGGAGGCAGTATTATAGTAGTTATATTCTTGTATATAGGAGCAGTATTATAGTAGTTATATTCTTGTACACAGGAGCAGTATTATAGTAGTTATATTCTTGTACATAGGAGCAGTATTATAGTAGTTATATTATTGTATATAGGAGCAGTATTATAGTAGTTATATTCTTGTACATAGGAGGCAGTATTATAGTAGTTATATTCTTGTACATTGGAGCAGTATTATAGCAGTTATATTCTTGTACATAGGAGGCAGTATTATAGTAGTTATATTCCTGTACATAGGAGGCAGTATTATAGTAGTTATATTCTTGTACATAGGAGCAGTATTATAGTAGTTATATTCTTGAACATAGGAGGCAGTATTATAGTAGTTATATTCCTGTACATAGCAGGCAGTATTATAGTAGTTATATTCTTGTACATAGGAGCAGTATTATAGTAGTTATATTCTTGTACATAGGAGCAGTATTATAGTAGTTATATTCTTGTACATAGGAGCAGTATTATAGCAGTTATATTCTTGTACATAGGAGGCAGTATTATAGTAGTTATATTCTTGTACATAGGAGCAGTATTATAGTAGTTATATTCTTGTACATAGGAGCAGTATTATAGTAGTTATATTCTTGTACATAGGAGCAGTATTATAGTAGATATATTCTTGTACATAGGAGGCAGTATTATAGTAGTTATATTCTTGTATATAGGAGCAGTATTATAGTAGTTATATTCTTGTACACAGGAGCAGTATTATAGTAGTTATATTCTTGTACATAGGAGCAGTATTATAGTAGTTATATTATTGTATATAGGAGCAGTATTATAGTAGTTATATTCCTGTACATAGGAGCAGTATTATAGTAGTTATATTCTTGTACATAGGAGGCAGTATTATAGTAGTTATATTCTTGTACATTGGAGCAGTATTATAGCAGTTATATTCTTGTACATAGGAGGCAGTATTATAGTAGTTATATTCCTGTACATAGGAGGCAGTATTATAGTAGTTATATTCTTGTACATAGGAGCAGTATTATAGTAGTTATATTCTTGAACATAGGAGGCAGTATTATAGTAGTTATATTCCTGTACATAGCAGGCAGTATTATAGTAGTTATATTCTTGTACATAGGAGCAGTATTATAGTAGTTATATTCTTGTACATAGGAGCAGTATTATAGTAGTTATATTCTTGTACATAGGAGGCAGTATTATAGTAGTTATATTCTTGTACATAGGAGCAGTATTATAGTAGATCTATTCTTGTACATAGGAGCAGTATTATAGTAGTTATATTCTTGTACATAGGAGCAGTATTATAGTAGATATATTCTTGTACATAGGAGCAGTATTATAGTAGTTATATTATTGTACATAATAGCAGTTTAATAGTAATTATAAGTATTTAGTATTATGCTGTCCTTTATGTATGTATGCAATGGTTTAATATGGAAGCTTATTGTAGTAGCATAGTTTAGTATATTGGTAAAAATTACTTGATTATTTGCCGTTGGTGACACCTTCATGTCTGTTTTGCATTAGTCTTAATAAACTGCTTGCTTTGTTTCTGATTTCACCACGTTGGGTTGTAGGGGATGACAGTGAATGTCTGCTTACAACAGCTTTTCGTGATTGGGTTTTTTAGACTAAGCAGAATTGCCATCCAGCTTAACAGGACTCTGTAAACTCTCACTTGGTTACCATAGAAACTGGGTTCTCAGATTGGCATGGAAGGTAAGGAGTGAATCTGTTAAGCTTGGCGATAAGGACGATCTAAGTACTCTGCTCATCACTAATAAGCCACGTAGATTCTTTAGAAAATCCTCATTACTTATTAATGTCACCTAGCCGGAGTGTGGACTCAGCAGGATCCATAAACCTCTATTTAGTCTCTGTCACAATGTGTCCAGGTAGAGGGGAAAAAAAAAAATGTAAAGAAATGAAATTACACATAGCGCTATAGAGGGTCACCTGAGGCCGATTCTAGGTGTAGTGGGTTCTGTGGACACCACATCCTCAACTTGAGCACAGTAGACCATGTTTACACAGTCCTCCATGCCCCTCCAAGCCTAGTGGGCCTTGGCACTTGAATAGATTTGCCTGGTCCTAATTTCAGTTATGCAAACCTTCTGCATAAAAGGGTTTTCGGATCTATAATTGACATAAAGCAGTGCATGGAGCTTATATGGCGGTGCATAGAGTCTGTTTGGAAGTGAACCTGTACAGCAGTGCATGGAGCCAATACGGCAGTGTATGTGCAGTGGCCAGTTTGGGGTGGCACCAACGCTATGCTTGGTCCCCTGGACACCATCGAGGTGCCACCATGTGTAGCTGCTCTCTGGAAGGTATGGTAACGCATGGTGCACCCCAATGGGAAATAAGTCCAGAGAGTCAGGGTTTGCAGTGCTCAAGTGCAAAACAATACAGGCAGTGCACTGAACTGGCTTCTCCAGTCTCCCAAGGAAGGGCCTGAGCTAGCTGTTCCTCTCTCTTAGAAGACTGGTACCCTGGCCAAAGGCCTGGTGGCCCATGGTCTGTGGCTCAGTCATCTGGCTGGCTCCCTGACCAAAGGGCTGATGACCCAGGGTCTATGTCAGAATATCTGCATCTCAGTGTCTTCTTCTGGTCACTTGTGCAGTCTGGCAAAGTCTCTCCGACTAAACACTGGTCCCTATCTGCAGACCACTAGGGGCTCTGACTGCTCTCATATACAGTTTCTAACTGAACTAGAACCTTCTAGCGGGAGGGGTTGAGTGGAGAAGCACAAAAAAGAAATAATTACCGGTAATTGGCTTTTCCGATAGCCTCCACAACGGCACTTATAGGAGGATTAAAGAGTAATAGGATCAGGGAGGGACAGCAGCAGTAATAGGATCAGGGAGGGACAGTACCCTGCGCCCAAACGATAAGTCCTGGTTCTTAGGGATGTCCAGTCTATAGGGATTGAAGAATGTCATAGGATTGGCCCAAGTTGCGGGCCTACATATCTGTTCTAGTGACACTGATGCCGCCTCGGCCCATGAGGAGGATACTGCTCTGGTGGAGTGAGCCCTTAGCCCAACAGGGAACTGGAGGTCTTTCTGCAGGTAAGCTAGCTTGATCATATTTTTTATCCATCTGGATATCGTAGGTTTGCTAGCCCCGCGACCTTTGTTGGGCCCTTGGTACTGTAGGAACAGTTGGTCCGAGTGCCTGAAGGATGAAGTTCTGTTGAGGTAGCAGATTACAACCCTTCTTACATCCAAGTTGTGATATTTCTTCTCTTTTTCCGAAGTCGGTGAAGGACAGAACGAGGGCAGCGATACTTCTTGTTCGCAGTGAAATCTAGACACTACCTTGGGTAGGAAGGCTGGGCAATGTTTCAGAATTATGCGGTCATCGAGGATCGTCAGATAAGGAGGTTTATATGAAAAGGCTTGGATCTCCCCAACTCTTCTGGCAGTTATAATGGCCGTAAGGAACACGGTCTTCAACGTGAGAAGTCTCAAGGATATTTCTTCTATTGGCTCAAATGAAGGAGACATTAAGACAGACAGAACTAAGTTAAGGTCCCAGGGAGCAACGGTAGGACGGGCTACAGGGGTCTTTCTCACAGCACCTTTAAGAAAACGCTTTACTAGAGAGGACTCTGACAACTTGATGTCCAAAAACGCACTTAGGGCTGACACCTGCACTCTAAGGGTTGCTGGTCTGAGGCCTTTGTCAAGTCCAGCTTGAAGGAAGTGCAGAATTTGAGGAATGTCTGGCAAAATTACGTCACCCGTGAATTTCTTAAAGGCTTTCCAGGTCTGCAGATAAATTCTGGATGTTATGGGTTTTCGGCTGAGCATAAGAGTGGAGATAACTGAATCCGAGAGTCCCTTCTTTTTTCAGGTACTGCGTTCAGTCTCCAGGCCGTCAAGTTCAAGTGTTTGACGTTTGGGTGATTTACTGGGCCTTGATGAAGGAGATCCGGTACGGATGGGAGAGTCCAGGATTCCCCTGCCGAAAGATGAAGTAGCAGGGGGAACCAGGATCATCTCGGCCAGTGAGGGGCTATAAAGATTACCTTTGCCTTTTCTTCCTGCACCTTTATCAGAGTCTTCGATATTAGGCTGAAGGGAGGAAAGGCGTAAAGAAGACAGTTTGGCCATGGTCGGGACAGGGCATCTATCCATAGTGGCTGGTCCCTTTGGGAGAGGGAACAGAACTGTTTGGTCTGTTTGTTGATCTTTGTCGCAAACAGATCTACTTTTGGAGTCCCCCACTTGAGACACAACTGATGAAATATTTGAAAATTTAGGGACCACTCTCCCTCTTTCAGAGTCTGACGGCTGAGGAAGTCGGCCAAAGAATTTTCTTTTCCTCTGACATGTAAGGCTGTAAGGGAAATAAGGTTGCTCTCTGCCCAGGAGAAGATTTTTTCTCTTACAGCTGCTAGGGAGCGACTCTGAGAAGACTTTTATACTTTTTGGTGATGTAGGCGTAAAGAGAGCGACCATGACGTTGTATACCGCTGAGAGTTCCCTTAAATTGGAGGAGGCTTCTAGCAGATCTGTTCCCCAAGTGCCTTGGACCACTCTTCCATCTGAGTGACCTCCCCAGCCGATGCTGCTGGCATCTGTGGTTATGATCATTTGATCTCCTTGTCTCCAGGAAACTCCCATCTGAAGGTGTTTTCTGATTCTCCACCACATAAGAGATATTTTTACCGACTTCGGGATCATCACTCGCTTTTCCAGGGCCGCGGAGGTGCCATCCCAGGAAGATAGGAGGAACGCCTGAAGCGGTCTTGTGTGGTATTGGGCCCACCTTACTGACTGGATCGATGACGTAAGGATACCTAGAATGGTCATGAGGTTTCTTACCATTGTGAATTTTTTGCTGCAGAATAGCGAGACTTTTTCCTGGAGCTCGATCTGTTTGTTCTGTGGAAGAAAGGACATTAATTGATGGGAATCTAATGTTACCCCCAAAAAGGTCTTCCTTTGTGCCGGATTTAAGTCTGATTTTTTGAAATTTATGATCCACCCTAGAGTGGTAAAAAAATTCCTGAATGTCTGCTAGGTGCGACAGAAGGGTCTCTGCACAGGGAGTGACTACCAGAAAATCGTCCAGGTAAGGTATAATTTAAATGCCTCTTAGGTGAAGGGTTTTGACGACCTCTGCCATGATCTTTGAAAATACCCTTGGGGCTGAGGAGAGCCCGAAGGGGAGGGCTGTGAATTGAAAGTGACAGAACCGTTTTTTTATAAAGACAGCAATTCTTAAGTACTTTTGATGGGTCATAACAATTGGGACGTGGTAATAGGCGTCCTGAAGGTCCATGGTCGCCATGAAGCAGTCTTGAGGCAGGACATTTATGGCGGATTTCACTGACTCCATCTTGAAGCGCTTGTAAACGATAAACTTGTTTAGGCCTTTTAAATTTATAATCAGTCGATAGATTCTGTTGGGTTTCTGGATTAAGAAGACAGGGGAGTAAAACCCCCTGCCCTGTTCTTCCGCAGGAACCTGACGAATTACGCCTTTCTGAATCAGAGACATAATTTCTGACTCTAGGCAAGATTGTTTCTCACGATGAAGCAGAATTTTGTTGATCATGAAACGATCTGTTGGTACTGAAAGAAACTCTAACCTTAGGCCTTAGGGTGTCTACCACCCAGGGAGATGCTCCCATATTTTCCCAGACGGAAGCAAAGCGGATTAGTCTGCCCCCCACTTGACCTCTGGCGTCATTGTTTTGAGGATGAGGCATTTTCGGGGTTAAAAAGAAACCCTCTACCCCTACCTCTGGAGGGCTGCCATCTCTTCGAACTCTCTTTTGTCTTAGGATCCCCTTTGGGCTTTCTGTGATTTTGAAAGGCACGCCTCTGATGAAAATAGCGGTTCTCCATGGGGAAGCCCTTCTTTTTGTCCGCAGCTTTGTCCAGAATATCGTCTAAAGTGGTACCAAATAATCTATCGCCTTCACACGGGATGGAGCATAGGCGGTTCTTTGAGCTCGCGTTCCCTGACCAAGTGCAGAGCCAGACAGCTCTTCTTGTGGCATTTGATAAGGCTGCTGATCTGGCAGAGAGTTTCACTAAGTCCGCTGATGCATCAGCAAGAAAATTAGATGCTTTCTTGAGAGCTGGTAGGGAAGCCAGGATTTCTTCTCGCGGGGTACCAGCCGCCAGGTGATTTTCTAGCTGGTTCAGCCACACTGAGAGTGTTCTTGCAGTACAGGTAGAAGCTATACTTGGCCGCAGCATAGCTGTGTTAGTCTCCCATGATTTTTTTTATAAGGCTTTGTCCATGGGGTCCCTAAGGAGGCTAGTATCCTCAAAAGGTAGCGAGGTTCTTTTAGAGATCCGGGCTACTGGTGCATCTACCTTTGGGGTTTTTTCAGAGTCAGAGTCATCAAAGGGGTATTTGCGTTTAAAGGCGCCTGATATAGCAACCCCTTTTTCTAGATCTTTCCATTCTCTAGCAATAAGAGACTTGACATTATTGTGAATGGGGAAGGTTCTTTTTTTATTCCTTTCCCCTAACCCTTGGTGCATCTGCTCTTGTAGAGAATGAGCCTCCTTCACCTACTCAATATTCATAGTCGCGCTGATGATTTTTAAGAGCCCATCTGTTTCTTCCGGCTGAAAGAGGGGTTTCCCCGAGCCGTCTTCAGAAGAAGAGGAGTCTGACCCGGAAAACACTTCCCCTTCATCCAACTCAAACCCGGTGTCAGAGGCTAGAGATCTTTGAGAGGTGGATGGTCTTGGGGATGACGGCATTCTTAGGTCTACTGCCGCATTAACTTCTTCTTTTATTATTGACCTCATAGACTCGAGAAGGGAAGGAGATTCCTCTGAGACAATTTTTTCTGTGCACTTGGGGCACAGATGTTTTTTTGATTTGGAGGAGAGTGCTTTACGACAAATGGCAAAAAAAATTCGTGCCAGATCTCCACCAGGCGGTTTCAGGGTCGCGGTCTCTCTGGCCTAAGATCAACACAGGAAAACACAATGGGGAGCACATTTAGAGACCAGCAAAAAACTATTTGAGGGGCCAGACCCTTCACCGGTGGTGGAAAGCAGCAGGAACCAAGTGCAGCAATATAAAGTATAGTACAGTATAGCATATACAGCTTTAAGCATATCTCTCCTGTGGAGAGGAGTTTTTTTACCGGGCTTAGGGCAGAGGCAGAGGGATCCACAGGCTTTCTGGCGGTGTCCATGTCTCCAGGGCCCAGCATGGTCTAGCGTAGCACGAGGACGCTGTACTGCTTGAAAAAAACTTTTAAATTCCGCGCCGCTGGAGCTCCGCCTTCTCGCAAGATTCTCTTGCCCAAGGAGAATCTCACCCGCTGACATCGGACGTCGGATCCCGCAATAGTTAACCCGGAAACTATTGCGCGCGCGCCCGGGGATGCCTGCAAGCAGGGCTTATTCCCAGGAACAGGAAGGGAGGCCATGTGTCCCCGAGGACCCGTTCCCTGCTCCAGCCCTCCCACATAAGCGTGAGGCTGGGCGGAAAGAAAAGAGTTTCTCCTGGACTCCAGGAGCGGCTTCCACGTACGTCCGTCGGACAGGAAACAATGACTGACTAGGTAAGGGGGAGGAGGCTCTTAAATCTTCTGCTTCTACGTCGTTGTTTCCTGTCCGGGGCGGGGGCATCCCTCCTATAAGTGCCGTTGTGGAGGCGTTAGGGAAAACAATGTTGCAATTTAAGTCTGCCATAGACTTGTATTGAGCTTCAGTACAAGTCAATAGGGAAAACTAAACAGCTTTCAGATGTAAACAACAGTCTAGACCAGGGATGGGCAAACTCGGCCCTCCAGCTGTTTTAAAACTACAAATCCCATAATTCCCAGTCTGCCTACAGCTATCAGCCTACAGCAGGGCATGATGGGATTTGTAGTTTTAAAACAGCTGGAGGGCCGAGTTTGCCCATCCCTGGTCTAGACAGAACTTAAAAGTGCACTGTGCATGTTTTTCCCTCCAAAACTTAGCTCTGCATATTCTCTTATAATAAGGGTGTTAAATTACTAGGTTCTCAGTGCATAGGTAGAAAGTCCCAAAGTCTCTCAGTATTAGCTGGCTGTGTATTAAACTTTTCTACAGTACAGTGCAAATGAATAGGAAATATTACAATAAACATATAAATGCAGTTCATAAATATAAAATAGTATAAGTGCACACAACAGCATAAATCACAGTGCAAGTTAACCCCTCACAGCGCAATAAAGTAGGGAATTGATGGCTTTGCATAGTAGCAATAGGGGCAAATTTCCACAAACGTCCATAGTCCAAACTTCCCTCGCTACAGGACACTATACATGGAGCCTGTACATCACTGCATGGAGCTTGTATGGCAGTGCGTGAAGCCACAATGGAATTGCATGGAGCCAGCATGACAATGCATGCAGACAGCACAGCAGTGAATGGAGCCAGTATGGGAGTGAATGAAATGGGTGGCCCATGGAACATGTGGTCAGAGCGGTGGGATCCCCACTCATCACAGATCAAGGTCCCCAAGACCGCATGTGAATGGATTGGAAGCGTGAATCAATGACCACTGCTCCATTTACTTCTATGGCAGTGACATAGATAGCACGTTCAATACCAGTTCCGCCAATCCCATAAAAGCGATGGTCACAAGTGACCCCAGAAATCAGACACCTATCCCCTATCCTGTGGATAGTTAGTAAATGTTCTTGGTGATAAAAGCCTATCACTTCTATGTTTTTCTCAATGCCAACCTTTCATTGGACCATCCACTGAAAAATTGGAAAGCTGCGAGGTGTGCACATATTGGTGGCATGACTGGTGCAAAAGAGTCATGGACAAAAAAATAAATAAAAAAATCAGGCAGGAAAACTAGCAGAGGTAGAAGAATCAAAGGCAGGCAGAATGACTGGCAGAATCACAGGGAGGTACTATGACTGGTACAATGGTGGGCAGGAAGGATGACCGGTACAATGGTGGGCAGGAAGGATGACCGGTACAATGGTGGGCAGAAAGAATGACCTGTACACACAATGATGGGCAGGAAGGATGAACGGTACAATGGTGGGCAGGAGGGATGACCGGTACAATGGTAGGCAGAAAGAATGACCTGTAGACACAATGGTGGGCAGGAAGGATGAACGGTACAATGGTGGGCAGGAGGGATGACCGATAGACACAATGATGGGCAGGAAGGATGGCTGGTAGACACAATGGTGGGCAGGAAGGATGACCGGTACAAAGGTGGGCAGGAAGAATGACCGATATACACAATGGTGGGCAGGAAGAATGACTCGCAGACACAATGGTGGGCAGGAAGGATGACCGGTAGACAAAATGATGGGCAGGAAGGATGATTGGTAGACACAGTGGTGGTCAGGAAGGATGACTGGTAGACACAGTGGTGGTCAGGAAGGATCACTGGTAGACACAGTGGTGGGCAGGAAGGATAACTGGTAGACACCAATGATGGGCAGGATGATTGGTTGACACAATGATGGGCAGGCAGGATGAATGTCAGACTCAATAATGGGCAGGATCACTGGTAGACACAATAATGGACAGGCAGGATGAGTGTCGACTCAATAATGGGCAGAGAGAATCACTGGCAGGCACAATGATGGGCAGGCAGAATGAGTGGCAAATAAAAGATTGGCAGGAAGGATGACTGTTAGACACCATGATGGGGAGGGAGGATCACTGGAAGAATACAAACTAGGCAGAATAACAATTGAGCAGGCAGGATGAGAGACGTGCAGAATGATGGGCAGATGGTAGAGAAGACATCAGTATGAAAGGTAGACAGAATAAGGAAGGGGTAGGATGTCATGAGGATGAAATTACTTGTTCATACTTGTTCATTACCAGCATGTCCTAGATCTTGGTAAATGTGCCAATCACCCATACTACCCTGCCCACAACCAGAGGGCGTTCTTGGCAGCTCCAGCCTTTGGCACCACAACACCTCAGGTTGGTGTTGACTGTGAAGTCCAATTCCATAGAACCATCTAATTATTTTTTCCGAGTTCGTGCATTAAAATCCATACACAGAAAATGAAGCAGAGAGCCTGTTTGAAATCCTTTACATGGAAGTTAATGAGCGGCGCAGCCATTCTCACAGATTCAGCTGTGATTAATTAAGAACTCCCCAATTCATTAAAATTTTACCAGCCTAGGGGGCAACTTTCCCTATGGCAAGCCTGCCCACACATTTTTGACACTGCAGTTTTCAGCGTAGACTGCAAGAAATTGATATTAAAAGGGAAAATCTCACAGATGTTGGTAGAAATCTAAATTCAGTGCGGGAGCCTGATTAACTTCTCAAGCGGAGTGTTTACTGGCGGCATACGTGGGCGCGTAATACAGATAACCCAAAGACGGACTATCAGTATGACTGTACAGTGCAGGCTATAGTCATTGAGATGCACAGGAGAATCAGATGACCAGAGAAGGCCTCAGTCACATAATTGCCCCACGGGGTAGCAAAAGACTACGTCATTGGATGATGGAGCCATTCACTTCCCGCCAGGGCCTGTCACCTCTTCTTTGGTGCCTGCTGCCACCACTAGAGGGAGCTTACTGAGCAATTCATCTGCATACAGTAACTTTTAAAGGAAACCTGTCATCATTATTGACCTATAGAGTTAATTACATTTTCCTACTGTGGGGATTTGCTCTGGTAGACAGGACAAGCGGACACAATATAGCGGCAAAGACCAGTTTGTAACTCGAAAAAAAAGTCAGTGTTTTATTCACACTTATGGCAACAAAACAGTACGGCAGTCCATTTGCAGTTTTGGTGTTCGTTCACACCTAGACAGTTTATACTGCAACACACCTGTTATTCTGGGTGTTAGTTCACACCCGATCGGCATTGCTCAGGACAGAGCAGACCTCCCAAACTCAGGCCTTCAGCCCAGCACACGGCTCAGATCCTAATCCAGAGAATTCCAGAGCTCCTCTGTCAGAGAGAGAGGTAATCACACCCAGCTGACACTGCCGGCTGGGTTTTTTATAAGCTAGTCAAGACCCGGCCTGGAACGTGAGGAGTAGTCACCCACCCAGCACTTTGACTACTCCCAGTAAGAGCCGTCCCGGATCAGCTATACAGCTATACTAAATAGCTAGGTGTCACACAGCAACTGCTGCTGACAAATGAAAACTGGCTCTTACTCCACCGAGGCCAGGAACCTCGGTGACACATAGCTTCAGTCAACGACGGACCCTTGCGCCTTCGTACACTACTGTTCACTCGCTCATCATTTATAAAATGGTTATAGTGTGTGTATGTGAAAAATTAACTTTGAAAATGTACCTGACGTCATCAACAGGTAGCTTATGGAGTCATTGGATCATTGCGCTGGATGAGGCAAGTCACGACTCCCCCCCTCACTCTTCCACACAGGGGCGGACTGGGAATTCAAAGTAACCCTGGAAAAAATACTAATTTTGAAGTTGGGTCCAAATTGATGGAGGGCAGGGCCAGCAATACCATATTGTGCACATTATATCTCCCCAACAGAGCCAAATACCACAGTGCATCACAAAATACATTTCCAAAAACTCCCTCTGGCCGCCCCCTGGTTTCGGCCCCCAGGGAAATTTCCCTGTAAGGTCTATGGCCAATCCACCCCTGCTTCCCTTAATCTCATTCTTTCATAGACCTCCCCTCTCCCTCTTCACCCCTTGCCTTCCTGACATCAATGCCTGGTAATGAGAAATCTCACAGAAGACCTCCTTGCGCCTCCGCAAAATGACAAGCCAGGGTATATACACCTCGGCTTCCAGCGCTCACTGCTGTCCGTGGTCCTGTAGCTCCAGATGCTCTTGCGTCACAGAGATCAGCTGACATTGATCTTGGCGCATGCGCAGTGAGCACTTGAGGGCAAGGTATATACACCTCCGCTCACTGTGCATGTCAGGATCGTGGCAGCGCAAAGATGTCTTCTGCGTCTGTGTGATATTTTGCACGGCCCGGCGCTGATGTCATCAATGCAAGGAGATGGGCAGAAGAACGGAGGAATGACTCGTGACTTACTTCATCCAAGCACAAACGCCCAAAGAACTTCATCAGCTACCTGTAGATGATGTCAGGTACATTTCCAAAGTTGATTTTTGAGCATAAAGAAAACGTTTTTATGAATGATGGGAGCATGAACAGTAGGAACCTGTCTATAGCTCTATAGGTCAATTCTGATGACAGGTTCCATTTTTGCTCCCTCTAGTGGTGTCTGATGGAAGTCAGAATCTTATCATTTACTTCTATGGCTCTACAGGTGATTTGGAGCATGTAGAGCGATAGATACTTTACCTTGATGAAACTGATCGCCGAGACAAGGCGCATCATGAGATATTTGATATTTCAAATGTTCATAGCTCTGCAGTATCCAAACTACTAAAAATAAAATAATGGACTGTTGGGTATTCTCCTTGTGTCCTCTAAAAGCTCAATCAGGTAATATCAAGTCACACCGGTGTCACCGCGAGTCATGTTTTATGTCTCATTCAGCCTAATAAAGGGATTTAGACCTCTCACGCATCGAATGTCTCTTATCCGTTCCTTGAAGCGAGGCAGGAAGAAGACAGATGTTAACCTATAGTGTATGCAGCAGCCCGAGATGGCACAGATACCGCAGGAATAATTATAGAAATCGGCAGCGGGCGTCTCATTGGTGACCGGCTTGACTCATGTTCTCACAGTTACCTCCTTTGCCTTTGATCTAAATTCCAAAAGATTTCTCATCAAAGCAGAGCCCTATACACTGTGTAATGTGCCCCAGACAGAAAATCTTCAGACAGCGCAGGCTCTCACGTTAAAACGTCTAGAAAGGTTGCAGAATTGCTGTAATATCTGCAAGGAGCACAGATTTCATACTCCCATTCTCCTGGTGGGATTTCTCCTGCGCTCGCTGCCGCCCCCTGCTGAGCAGTGCACATCATGCGGGCTCTGAAAGGAAATGTTGGCATGACTAATCCAGAAAATTGTACAGCATGCTGCCTCAAAGATGATCACTGCTATAATACTGCCCCCTATAGGCAGAGTAGGCTATCTACAGCACTGTAATTATTAGATCATATCACTCAATGCACAGGAATATATATATATATATGCTGCCATTCTGCTATATGGACGTAGCAAGCACTGTCAGTACGTGTGGAGAGCTACTATTTGTAATGCAATTACTATTAGAATGGTGCACTACGTCAAGGGGAGACATTCAGAGTAGTGGGCTACATCTGTCGCTGGTGGAGATTACAGCGAAAAGAAAGAGAAAGGTCTGATATTATTAACTGTATTATTTGGATACTGTATGGTGGTATTATTTATGCACTGTGAGGCAGTATTATTTGGAGTCTTATTTGGATACAGCATGGAGGTATTATTTATGCACTGTGAGGCAGTATTATTTGGAGCCTAGTATTTAGCTACTGTATGGAGGTATTATTTATGCACTGTGAGGCAGTATTATTTGGAGCCTAGTATTTGGATACAGCATGGAGGTATTATTTATGCACTGTGAGGCAGTATTATTTGGAGCCTAGTATTTGGATACAGCATGGAGGTATTATTTATGCACTGTGAGGCAGTATTATTTGGAGCCTAGTATTTGGATACAGCATGGAGGTATTATTTATGCACTGTGAGGCAGTATTATTTGGAGCCTAGTATTTGGCTACTGTATGGAGGTATTATTTATGCACTGTAAGGCAGTATTATTTGGAGCCTAGTATTTGGCTACTGTATGGAGGTATTATTTATGCACTGTAAGGCAGTATTATTTGGAGCCTAGTATTTGGCTACTGTATGAAGGTATTATTTATGCACTGTGAGGCAGTATTATTTGGCTACTGTATGGAGGTATTTTTTATGCATTGTATTACTGTATAATTTGGAGCCTATTTGGATTCTGTATTGAAGGGTTATTTGGGCAGTAAATGATGGTACTATTTGGAGTTTATTATTTGGATACTGTTGGGAGGCATTACTTATGCATTGTATGATGGTATTATTTGGAGTCTATTGTTTGGATACTGTATGGGGGTATTATTTATGCCCTGTATGATGGTATTATTTGTACTTTTTTATGCACACTGTATAGAGGTATTATTTATGTACTGCATTACAGTATTATTTCGAGTCTATTTTTTTGGTACTTTACGGAGATGTCATTTGTGCATTGTATGATGGTATTCTTTGGACTAAATAATATGACTACTCTACAAAGGTGTTAGTTATACAATATGACCGCATAATATGGACTTTATTTGGATAATGTGTGGTTGTATTATTTGGACTCTATTATTTGCATACTGTATGAAGGTATTATGTGGAGTCTATTATTTGGATAATATATGGAGGTTTTAGTTATGCACTATATTATACTATTATTTGGACCATGTTTTTTAGATACTGTATGGAGGTGCTATTTAGGCATTTTATGATCATAATAGTTTACATAATAGTTTACATTTATAGCTTTTGAAATTACAAAAATCTACCTAAAAATGACAAACAAGGGGCTCACTTTGCTTGTTGGACAGAAAACTAGTCCCGAGCAGGCAGGTAGGGGAATAGAACTATAATGGCCAAAGTGCCCGACACTGAGGTCTCCTGGGATCTGTCTGCTTGGAAGAGGCTGATAAGGAACAATGGCGGGTAAGACGATGTAACAAAACAATCTGGCCGTGCCCTATACATTGTGGCAAGTATTATATCCAATTGTTACAGTATCACCTGGTCTGGTCGAGTAGGTACAACTTGGAGTAACTCAAGCATGGGCGGAAGGGGTCATCCAACCCTGAAAAACCCACCCACAATGCCCCTCGTACAGAGAATACTTACCTGGTCCCCGATGACCGTTGTCCTTGCAGATTCTTCCAAGGCCGCCGCTGCATCTCTCCAGTATGCAGATTAAGGGTCCATTCACACGTCCGCGCAACTTGGGTGCGGATCCATTCCGCAATTTTGCGGAACGGGTTACGGACCTATTCATTTTCAATGGGGCCGGAACGGATGCGGACAGCACACTATGTGCTGTCCGCATCCACATTACCGTATCCGCACTTCTGGATCCGCAATTCCGTTCCCGAAAAAAATAGAACATGTCCAATTCTTGTCCTCAACTGCATTTTCTATTATAGTGCCGGTGGCGATGTACGGTCCGCGAAATGCGGAACGCACATTGCCGGTGTCCGTGTTTTGCAGGACCGCAAAACACCTACGGACGTGTGAATGGACCCTTAAACATCCGTCCATGGGGGGGGGGGCTTAGAAGGCATTGTTGGTGGGTTTTCTAGGTTTGGATAACCCCTTTTAAAGTGTCCCTTGAAAAAAAAAACTCAATTTGGCCCCATATTGCAGGCGGGTCCATATTGACAGGACAACACAAGTAGGCGACGCCTGATATACTGTAGTGCAGCACAAAATACCGTCCTAGCAGAACCAATTATCACAGTGCGGCACAAAATACTGCCATCCCCTCCGTAGTATTCAACTGTATGACTGTCCGGAGGAAGGTGACACGGTTGAGTTCAGGAGGGCACTTGCAGCTCTTGGCCAGGTGGATAAGTACCTGATGCTCCTAGCATTAATTAATGCTGAGAGCATCAAACCATTATGTACCTGGCCAGCGGCCGTGCGGAGGGCTCGGGTGGCCCACTGGGCATCATTGACACAAGGGAGATGTGTATGTCCAGTCCACCCCTGAACTCCAGCACATTATATCCCGATGACACATGGAAACAACTTCCAAAATACGAGAGTTGCAGATCGACAAATGCTGAAATGCTGATGCTTCCCGGAGCGCACATGTCGGCTGCTAATATTTCTGTATGACGATAATAAGTCGGGAATTTATTTAATCGGCTTGTTCTTCTTCCTTCCGGTACAAAGCATTTTCATTTCTAGAGAAACAAGACAGATTCTCAATACGTCGCACAATGGCACATTTCCTCTGTAATTAGGACACTTGCTGAAGATGCAGCTTTCACAAAAGACTTAAAAACAAAAGTGTTACAATGAAACGTCATTCGTTCCATCGTCCCTGCAGCGTCCTGTGCTGTATTTAAAGCCCCCGAGAAGCCTGCAGTTAAAGGGGAAGCAGATCACATAGTAAAGCCTGCTCAGAGCTCCTGTGCTTGCTTGTACTGAGCCGGGGAGGGGGCCACAAGTCTCCACACTAATTTCCGTGGCCCCTAGTTCATGGCTCACAGTTGAAAGTAGACCTGTAGGATGTGATTACAGCCAGTTATTTGGCACTTTGCGGAAGGACATTAAAAAAAAAAATTAAACCGTCCTTGATCTGCCAGTTTAGTCTGGCATGTCGGTGGTCAGATCGTTCATATGTAAGCCGTTTTCCCGGGGTGGGCTCCCCAGAATACAGCAAAGTCACAGACAAGGAAAGCGACACTGACACCAGCTTACTATGCAAGAACAGAAACTTTATTTAGACGAGTGATAACATAAGAACAATACAAACATGCATAGAAAACGCTATATCCCCGGACCCACAGTCAATGTCCCTGCCCACTGGACAGGCCTAGCCGATGGCGGACACAGCAGAGCCTGCAAGTCGTGCTGTGCCGCTACAGAGGACACCCCTAGCCGATGGCAAACGCAGCAGGGCCTGCAAGTCAATAACTGCGCTGCAGTACAGTACAGCCTAGCAAAACGATCTAATCCTAACTAACTACCTAATGCTAGGCCTAGACTAATCTCTGTATCTTCAGGTGCCACACAATGTAACAATCAGTAACCAGGTGTACTGACCTGCGTCCGTTCTGGGCCCGAGGATGCAGCCTACCAGGGATGGCCACCAACCTCTTAGCAACCGTGCGGCCTTGCTTGATGATGAGGCCTTCTGTCCACACACTGAACTGGTCTTCCTGGGACAACCTCTCTTTCAGAAGAGCTGGATTCAGTCAGGGTATAACAGCTACTCTCCTTCTTCTGAGTGTCCATTAACTGCCAGACATCTGCAAGCCAGGATGGAATCGGATTCAGTCCCTCATATCACAATCCTTACACCATTCCAGATCAACACACTTCCTGGTTCACTCACAGGCAGCAGCATGAGTCATCATCTGTTTTGCATATTCAAATCTCAGAGTGTGCTGGCTGTAGCTGCAAAACAGTGGCCTCTAGTGCCTGGAATGCCAAATGACAGTTTAGGTACATACATTATGCAGAAATAGCTGTTTCACAATCTCACACATATTAATGATTCGATGTATGATTATCATTATGTGTATGGCCAGCCTGACATAGACCTTTCCAAACTAGATGAGCAGGAGGCTGGACACAGATTTTGGGCTAAGGCACAGGAGAGGATCTAAGCTACACCTCGATCAGCAGCACGCAGCATGTCACAAGCTCTGCCAACTACAGTGGAGGGCAGAGGCCACTGGTTGGCTATTGATGGTGTGCAGTTCTGTATTCCAGTAAAGAAGCGTACTGGTTTACTGCAGACTCTCTGGACATATTTTTCTTTGGGGTGCACCACGCTTTACCATCCCCTCCAGAGAGCAGAAACACGTGGTGACACCTTGACGGTGTCTGGATCGGAGGGTTCAGCGTAGTGTTGGAGCCACGCCAAACTCTGTCACTGCAGATACACATACTGTGGCAGGGTCAATTGGTGACCGATTAGTTAATGTCTCCCTTTTCCCCGTGGCCATTTGTAGAGCTCCTGCTTCCTTGTATTACAGTATGGGCTCGTTTACACGACCGTTGCCGTTGGTGTCCCTTTCCCGTATTGCGGACCACATTTGAGGATCTGCAATACACGGGCTCCGTTCCATTGTTATTCCGCATCATGGATGCGGACCAATGCATTTCAATGAGTCCGCAAATCCGGAGATGCGGAACGGAAGCACGGAACGGAACACTACGGAGTGCTTTCTGGGGTTCCGTGCCGCTGCACAGCAAAAAGATAGAACTTGCTCTATTTTTTTGCGGAACGGAGGGATCGCGGACCAATTCAAGTGAATGGGTCTGCGATCCCCATGCGCCTGCCCCATGGAAGATGCCCGTGCATTGTGGACCGCAATTTGCAGTTCACAGCACGGGCACGGGACACCAACGGTTGTGTGAACGAGCCCTATGTGACATTTTCATCTGTGTGAAATGTCCAGGCAGGATTATATTTATCCGGGACCCCCCCCCCCAGGACATTTTTCTGGGGGCCATTACAGAGTATGTTCGAGTCCACGCTGCGTTCACCGCCTGGAGCCTGTTTTTCGGTCCCTTCTTAGTTGACATCAGTTAATAATCTTTCGTCCTGCAGTTCTGTACCTGGTGAAAGCTCCACAACGTGACAAATGGCTTGAAAATTGAATCTGGGGATTTCTGATGAACAGGCGAAACACTCTTAAAACCAGACCAATATCCACCTGTGAATCTGCATCATCCAAAGGCTGTGGATGGTCTGCACTGCCCTACTATGGGGTAGACTGAGGGGGCAGTAGAGGTACTATAGACTGAGGGGGCAGTAGAGGTACTATAGACTGAGGGGGCAGTAGAGGGACTATAGACTGAGGGGGCAGTAGAGGTACTATAGACTGAGGGGGCAGTAGAGGGACTATAGACTGAGGGGGCAGTAGAGGGACTATATACTGAGGAGGCAGTAGAGGGACTATAGACTGAGGGGGCAGTAGAGGGACTATAGACTGAGGGGGCAGTAGAGGGACTATAGACTGAGGGGGCAGTAGAGGGACTATAGACTGAGGGGGCAGTAGAGGGACTATAGACTGAGGGGGCAGTAGAGGGACTATAGACTGAGGGGGCAGTAGACGGACTATATACTGAGGAGGCAGTAGAGGGACTATAGACTGAGGGGGCAGTAGAGGGACTATAGACTGAGGGGGCAGTAGAGGTACTATAGACTGAGGGGGCAGTAGAGGTACTATAGACTGAGGGGGCAGTAGAGGGACTATATACTGAAGGGGCAGTAGAGGGACTATATACTGAGGAGGCAGTAGAGGGACTATAGACTGAGGGGGCAGTAGAGGTACTATAGACTGAGGGGGCAGTAGAGGTACTATAGACTGAGGGGGCAGTAGAGGTACTATAGACTGAGGGTGCAGTAGAGGGACTATAGACTGAGGGGGCAGTAGAGGGACTATATACTGAGGAGGCAGTAGAGGTACTATAGACTGAGGGGGCAGTAGAGGTACTATAGACTGAGGGGGCAGTAGAGGGACTATAGACTGAGGGGGCGGTAGAGGGACTATAGACTGAGGGGGCAGTAGAGGGACTATAGACTGAGGGGGCAGTAGAGGGACTATAGACTGAGGGGGCAGTAGAGGGACTATAGACTGAGGGGGCAGTAGAGGTACTATAGACTGAGGGGGCAGTAGAGGGACTATAGACTGAGGGGGCAGTAGAGGGACTATAGACTGAGGGGGCAGTAGAGGGACTATAGACTGAGGGGGCAGTAGAGGGACTATAGACTGAGGGGGCAGTAGAGGGACTATAGACTGAGGGGGCAGTAGAGGGACTATAGACTGAGGGGGCAGTAGAGGTACTATAGACTGAGGGGGCAGTAGAGGGACTATAGACTGAGGGGGCAGTAGAGGGACTATAGACTGAGGGGGCAGTAGAGGGACTATAGACTGAGGGGGCAGTAGAGGGACTATAGACTGAGGGGGCAGTAGAGGGACTATAGACTGAGGGGGCAGTAGAGGGACTATAGACTGAGGGGGCAGTAGAGGGACTATAGACTGAGGGGGCAGTAGAGGTTATATAGACTGAGGGGGCAGTAGAGGGACTATAGACTGAGGGGGCAGTAGAGAGACTATAGACTGAGCGGGCAGTAGAGGTACTATAGACGGAGGGGGCAGTAGAGGGACTATAGACTGAGGGAGCAGTAGAGGGACTATAGACTGAGTGGGCAGTAGAGGGACTATAGACTGAGGGGGCAGTAGAGGTTATATAGACTGAGGGGGCAGTAGAGGGACTATAGACTGAGGGGGCAGTAGAGGGACTATAGACTGAGGGGGCAGTAGAGGGACTATAGACTCAGGGGGCAGTAGAGGTTATATAGACTGAGGGGGCAGTAGAGGGACTATAGACTGAGGGGGCAGTAGAGGGACTATAGACTGAGGGGACAGTAGAGGTTATATAGACTGAGGGGGCAGTAGAGGGACTATAGACTGAGGGGGCAGTAGAGGGACTATAGACTGAGGGGGCAGTAGAGGGACTATAGACTGAGGGGGGAGTAGAGGGACTATAGACTCAGGGGGCAGTAGAGGGACTATAGACTGAGGGGGCAGTAGAGGGACTATAGACTGAGGGGGCAGTAGAGGGACTATAGACTGAGGGGGCAGTAGAGGGACTATAAACTGAGGGGGCAGTAGAGGGACTATAGACTGAGGGGGCGGTAGAGGGACTATAGACTGAGGGGGCAGTAGAGGGACTATAGACTGAGGGGGCAGTAGAGGGGGCAGTAGAGGGACTATAGACTGAGGGGGCAGTAGAGGGGGCAGTAGAGGGACTATAGACTGAGGGGGCAGTAGAGGTACTATAGACTGAGGGGGCAGTAGAGGGACTATAGACTGAGGGGGCAGTAGAGGGACTATAGACTGAGGGGGCAGTAGAGGGACTATAGACTGAGGGGGCAGTAGAGGAACTATAGACTGAGGGGGCAGTAGAGGGACTATAGACTGAGGGGGCAGTAGAGGGACTATAGACTGAGGGGGCAGTAGAGGGACTATAAACTGAGGGGGCAGTAGAGGGACTATAGACTGAGGGGGCGGTAGAGGGACTATAGACTGAGGGGGCAGTAGAGGGACTATAGACTGAGGGGGCAGTAGAGGGACTATAGACTGAGGGGGCAGTAGAGGGACTATAGCCTGAGGGGGCAGTAGAGGGACTATAGACTGAGGGGGCAGTAGAGGGACTATAGACTGAGGGGGCAGTAGAGGGACTATAGACTGAGGGGGCAGTAGAGGAACTATAGACTGAGGGGGCAGTAGAGGGACTATAGACTGAGGGGGTAGTAGAGGGACTATAGACTGAGGGGGCAGTAGAGGGACTATAGACTGAGGGGGCAGTAGAGGGACTATAGACTGAGTGGGCAGCAGAGGGACTATAGACTGAGGGGGCAGTAGAGGTTATATAGACTGAGGGGGCAGTAGAGGGACTATAGACTGAGGGGGCAGTAGAGGGACTATAGACTGAGGGGGCAGTAGAGGGACTATAGACTGAGGGGGCAGTAGAGGTTATATAGACTGAGGGGGCAGTAGAGGGACTATAGACTGAGGGGGCAGTAGAGGGACTATAGACTGAGGGGGCAGTAGAGGTTATATAGACTGAGGGGGCAGTAGAGGGACTATAGACTGAGGGGGCAGTAGAGGGACTATAGACTGAGGGGGCAGTAGAGGGACTATAGACTGAGGGGGCAGTAGAGGGACTATAGACTGAGGGGGGAGTAGAGGGACTATAGACTCAGGGGGCAGTAGAGAGACTATAGACTGAGGGGGCAGTAGAGGGACTATAGACTGAGGGGGCAGTAGAGGGACTATAGACTGAGTGGGCAGTAGAGGGACTATAGACTGAGGGGGCAGTAGAGGGACTATAGACTAAGGGGGCAGTAGAGGGACTATAGACTGAGGGGGCAGTAGAGGGACTATAGACTGAGGGGGCAGTAGAGGGACTATAGACTGAGGGGGCAGTAGAGGAACTATAGACTGAGGGGGCAGTAGAGGGACTATAGACTGAGGGGGCAGTAGAGGGACTATAGACTGAGGGGGCAGTAGAGGGACTATAAACTGAGGGGGCAGTAGAGGGACTATAGACTGAGGGGGCGGTAGAGGGACTATAGACTGAGGGGGCAGTAGAGGGACTATAGACTGAGGGGGCAGTAGAGGGACTATAGACTGAGGGGGCAGTAGAGGGGGCAGTAGAGAGACTATAGACTGAGCGGGCAGTAGAGGTACTATAGACGGAGGGGGCAGTAGAGGGACTATAGACTGAGGGGGCAGTAGAGGGACTATAGACTAAGGGGCAGTAGAGGGACTATAGACTGAGGGGGCAGTAGAGGGACTATAGACTGAGGGGGCAGTAGAGGGACTATAGACTGAGGGGGCAGTAGAGGGACTATAGACTGAGGGGGCAGTAGAGGGACTATAGACTGAGGGGGCAGTAGAGGGACTATAGACTGAGGGGGCAGTAGAGGGACTATAGATTGAGGGGGCAGTAGAGGGACTATAGACTGAGGGGGCAGTAGAGGAACTATAGACTGAGGGGGCAGTAGAGGGACTATAGACTGAGTGGGCAGTAGAGGGACTATAGACTGAGGGGGCAGTAGAGGTACTATAGACTGAGGGGGCAGTAGAGGGACTATAGATTGAGGGGGCAGTAGAGGGACTATAGAGGTACTATATAGGTTCTATAGACTGAGGCATTACAGTCTGATGGGTAGGATACAAAGGTTGTATAAACTGGTGGTATTACACAGAGGTACTATAGACTGAGGAGGAGTATACAGAGGTTCTATAGACGGACAGGGTAGTATACAGAGGTACTATAGACTGACAGTATATAATCTAGACTGAAGGTGCAGACATACCTGTACTGCAAAACAAGTGCATTATACAGAGGTACCATACGGTGCAGTATATAGAGGTACCAGAGGCAGAAGGGACAATATACAGCCATACTATAGAATGGGGTGCAGTATACAAATGTGCCATAGATGGAGGATCCAGAAAAAAAGGAATAATGCAGAATAAAAATATATATGCATCGAGTCCAGAAGGAGCAGCAGTGGAGGATGAGAGTGGTAGTGGCTCTGGCTGTCACAGTCAATCACAGTGGCTTTTCTGCCACCGTTGCTCCATAGGGACATGCAGTAAAAGGAGAGCGCACCTTATGATGTTAGTTGGGGTTTCTTTGATGTTAAGTGTTTGCATGGGTGCAAGGCATGGGGCGTGGAGAGTACAATGGCTGATGTATGGAGTATGAGTCAAATCAATGTAAAGAAATCTGCAGCACTCGCCAGTATGAAAAAATCCAATAGTGGTTTTATTCCAAAAACATCAGGATAATGCAACGTTTCGACCTTCCTTGGTCTTTTTCAAGCAATACCAAGGAAGGTCGAAACGGTCGAAAAGACCAAGGAAGGTCGAAACGTTGCATTATCCTGATGTTTTTGGAATAAAACCACTATTGGATTTTTTCATACTGGCGAGTGCTGCAGATTTCTTTACATTGATTTGACGTCGGGACCATCTGCCAAGATCCCCATCTGCTTGCACCACCACTACCTGTAAGGTATTTATTCATGGTTGTCCCTATTTTTTGGGTTCAGTAGTGCTGCCAAACCTCTGCATATATGGAGTACGAGTCAGTTACCAGGCCAGATTTAACATAATAAATGTCTTTTTACTGTAGTGCAAAATGGGAGTTGTAGTACAACCATTGATAGCATAAACACAGTTCCCACAGTATACAGTGTGAATGTACCCTAAAGTCACTTCCTGCAGAATCTATGGCTGGCAATCTCACTTTTGCAATTGTGCCTGTAATTTGCAACTGAGGCGTAAGGCCTCTTTCAGATGGGCGTTGTGGGAAAATGTGCGGGTGCGTTGCGGGAACACGCACGATTTTTCCGCACGAGTGCAGAACATTGTAATGTGTTTTTCACTTGCGTGAGAAAAATCGCGCATGTTTGGTACCCAAACCCGACCTTCTTCACAGAAGTTCGGTTTTGGGATCGGTGTTCTGTAGATATTATTATTTTCCCTTATAACATGGTTATAAGGGAAAATAATAGCATTCTGAATACAGAATGCATAGTACAATAGGGCTGGAGGGGTTAAATTTTTTTTAAAATAATTTAACTCACCTTAGTCCACTTGATCGCGAAGCCGGCATCTCCTTCTGTCTTCATCTTAGCTGTGGAGCAACAGGACCTGTGGTGACGTCATTCCGGTCATCACATGATCCATCACCATGGTAAAAGATCATGTGAATAGTCTCATAGAAATGAATGGGTCGGTATTCAGTGCGGGTGCAATGCGTTCAACTCACGCATCGCATCCGCGCGGAATACTCGCCCGTGTAAAAGGGGCCTAAAGGTCTCAGAGACATGACCAACCAAGTTGTATCCGAATGTGAAGGGTGACTTAGGCTACTTTCACACTAGCGTTAGAAGAATCCGTTGCCGGAGCTGCCTGCCCCATCCGGAAATCCGTATGCAAACAGATATCTTTTTTTTCCGGAGCCATTAGACTTTTGCATTGAAATACCGGTATCATCCGGAATAGCGGATCCTGTATTTAACTTTTTCACAACAAGAAAGAACTGCACATGCGCAGACCAGAAAACCGGATCCGTCGATTGGGGCGATTTCCGGAACACTTGGTATCAGATCCGGCATTAATACATTTCAATGGAAATTAATGCCGGATCCAGCAAGTGCGGTAGTGGGCGGGAAAAAATACTGCAGCATGTTGCGGTATTTTGTCCGGTCACATACTGTACAAGGGACGGAACGGAAGACATCCTGATGCATACTGAACGGATTGCTTTCCATTCAGAAAGCAGTGGGACAAAAATGATGTGTTTTTTTCCGGTATTGAGTCCCTTTACCGGATTTCAATACCGGAAAAGAATGACGCTAGTGTTAAAGTACCCTTAACCGTATTGAAAAAAAATAAACACTAACACAATAGATGCAAACATTATATATGGACTAAACTGTATCGACTTAATCATATTGCCCTCACTGCAATAAAGTCTAAATAGCTTAGGTAGCAGGATACCTTACTGATCGAACACTCTGCCATGCAATCACTTTCGGACACTACCATACGGAGTATACATAAATAGCATAAAATGATATTAAATATCATGACAAGCAATAAACAGCAAAACTATTTGCAAGTAGCCCCTGCTCTAAGGTACTGCATTCACAGACATACCATTGACTCAGGGTCTAAAGATGATGGGTACAATATTAAGAAGTGCTGTGGACTGAGGCTGTAGAGGGTACTACATATAGAGGGTGCAGTCTAGACAGGTGCTACAGTCAGGTCCATAAATATTGGGACAAGGACACAATCTAACATTTTTGGCTCTATACACCACCACAATGGATTTAAAATGAAACTAACAAGATGTGCTTTACCTGCAGACTGTCAGCTTTAATGTGAGGGTATTTACATCCAAATCAGGTGAACGGTGCAGGAATTACAGCAGTTTGCATATGTGCCTCCCACTTGTTAAGGGACCAAAGTAATGGGACAGAATAATAATAATTATAAATCCAACTTTCACTTTTTAATACTTGGTTGCAAATCCTTTGCAGTCAATTACAGCCTGAAGTCTGGAACGCATAGACATCACCAGACGCTGGGTTTCATCCCTGGTGATGCTCTGCCAGGCCTCTACTGCAACTGTCTTCAGTTCCTGCTTGTTCTTGGGGCATTTTCCCTTCAGTTTTGTCTTCAGCAAGTGAAATGCATGTTCAATCGGATTCAGGTCCGGTGATTGACTTGGCCATTGCATAATATTCCACTTCTTTCCCTTAAACTCTTTGGTTGCTTTTGCAGTATGCTTTGGGTCATTGTCCATCTGCACTGTGAAGCGCCGTCCAATGAGTTCTAAAGCATTTGGCTGAATATGAGCAGATAATATTGCCCGAAACACTTCAGAATTCATCCTGCTGCTTTTGTCAGCAGTCACATCATCAATAAATACAAGAGAAGCAGTTCCATTGGCAGCCATACATGCCCACGCCATGACACTACCACCACCATGCTTCACTGATGAGGTGGTATGCTTAGGATCATGAGCAGTTCCTTTCCTTCTCCATACTCTTCTCTTCCTATCACTCTGGTACAAGTTGATCTTGGTCTCATCTGTCCATAGGATGTTGTTCCAGAACTGTGAAGGCTTTTTTAGATGTTGTTTGGCAAACTCTAATCTGGCCTTCCTGTTTTTGAGGCTCACCAATGGTTTACATCTTGTGGTGAACCCTCTGTATTCACTCTGGTGAAGTCTTCTCTTGATTGTTGGCTTTGACACACATACACCTACCTCCTGGAGAGTGTTCTTGATCTGGCCAACTGTTGTGAAGGGGGTTTTCTTCACCAGGGAAAGAATTCTTCGGTCATCCACCACAGTTGTTTTCCGTGGTCTTCCGGGTCTTTTGGTGTTGCTGAGCTCACCGCTGCGTTCCTTCTTTTTAAGAATGTTCCAAACAGTTGTTTTGGCCACGCATATTGTTTTTGCTATCTCTCTGATGGGTTTGCTTTGTTTTTTCAGCCTAATGATGGCTTGCTTCACCGATAGTGACAGATCTTTGGATCTCATCTTGAGAGTTAACAGCAACAGATTCCAAATGCAAATAGCAGACTGGAAATGAACTCTGGACCTTTTATCTGCTCATTGTAATTGGGATAACGAGGGAATAACACACACCTGGCCATGGAACAGCTGAGAAGACAATTGTCCCATTACTTTTGGTCCCTTAACAAGTGGGAGGCACATATGCAAACTGCTGTAATTCCTGCACCGTTCACCTGATTTGGATGTAAATACCCTCACATTAAAGCTGACAGTCTGCAGGTAAAGCACATCTTGTTTGTTTCATTTCAAATCCATTGTGGTGGTGTATAGAGCCAAAAATGTTAGAATTGTGTCGCTGTCCCAATATTTATGGACCTGACTGTATATTCTGAGGAAACATTCATACTATAACCTGGGGATATAAAAGCCTGAAACATGCAGTAGAATGAACTTCAAATTCAAGCTCATATAAAAGCACAGGATAGAGAAAAGCTCTGCCAGCTTCTAAACCCGCTAATTAAATCCTTACTTCTCCTGCATTAATACCTGCGGAAAGGCTTCTCTTCATTCTCTGGGAATTTGTTAAAATGCTTTTATTGATTTTCGCGAAAGGTACTTGCAAAAAAAATGTCTTTGAGCCAGTGATGCCGACAGGTCTAGCAGATGAGCTCTCAAATACATATCACAATGGGAAAGAACTGTGCAAAGGAAATGAGTCATTATTTGGAAGACATCTGAACAAAGAATTTAATTGTATCCCTGCACTGAAAAAGCTGGAGCCTCCTACAACCAGGATCTCAAACACAAATTAAAGTAAGTGGTAAAGCTAAAGTGGTGTGGAGGTGCCAGTTACACTCCAACCTTAGGGCCTAAGGCGACCACAACGATTGGGCTCGGGCAAGGATTGCATATTGGGGTCTAAAGCTTCAAGTCATACTTTGTGCCAAAATGATCAAGACTATGAGTACTGTAACAGCGGCTGCTGTTCCCCTGCTTACCGCCGCGGTCCCAGGCGCCATGTTCAGCGGTGATCTGTGGCCGGTGCTTCCCATTCACCGCTGCAGTCCTGGGCTCTGTCTGGGTGGGTGCTGTGGTTCTGGGATCCGCTCCACAGTTTCCTCACAGCCCTGGCCACAGCATGCTTGCTGCTTGTTTCCTGCAGCACTTCCTTAAAGGGGTTGGCCATAAAAAATAAATAAATGGCCCCAGATAATAACTAAAGCCAAGAGGTATTAGTATAATGAGAGATATACTGTGTATGTATTACTTTTCTAATGTGTTCAGCATAGCATGCTCCCATAGATGAGAGGCTGTGTGGGCGGAGCAGCTGCAAAGTGAAAGTAAAATCCCAGCATGCATCACAGCAAGCATCTTCGGAGGAGTGGTCACATGACATCCCTGGCCAACTGTGATACCAAGTCAGCATAATGGTTTTTGGACACCATGACCCATTTGAAGCGCCCCTGATGCATCCTACAGTAGAAGATCCCAAAAAGTGACCCCATTTTGGAAACTACAGGAAAAGGTGACCGGTTTATTGATACTATTCTGGGTTACATATGATTTTTAATCGCTCTATATTATGTTTTTTGTTAGGCAAGGTTACCAAAAATGGCCACAGTTTATATTTTTCATTTTTGCGTTCATCTGACAGGTTAGATCATATGCTATTTTTACAGAGCAGGTTGTTACGGACGCGGTGATATGAAATTTGTCTACTTTCTTTGTTTGTTTGTTTGTTTCACTTTTACATAGTAAAGCATTTTTGAAAGAAAATCATGTTTTTGTGTCTCCATTTTCTGAAAGCCATATTTTTTTTTTATTCTTTGGGCAATTGTCTTAAGTAGGGTGTTATTTTTTGCGGGATGAGGTGACAGTTTGATAGGTACTATTTTAGGGGGGAATATGACTTTTTTGAACGCTTGGTATTACACATTTTGTGATGTACAGGGAGTGCAGAATTATTAGGCAAGTTGTATTTTTGAGGATTAATTTTATTATTGAACAACAACCATGTTCTCAATGAACCCAAAAAACTCATTAATATCAAAGCTGAATATTTTTGGAAGTAGTTTTTAGTTTGTTTTTAGTTTTAGCTATTTTAGGGGGATATCTGTGTGTGCAGGTGACTATTACTGTGCATAATTATTAGGCAACTTAACAAAAAACAAATATATACCTACTTCAATTATTTATTTTTACCAGTGAAACCAATATAACATCTCAACATTCACAAATATACATGTCTGACATTCAAAAACAAAACAAAAACAAATCAGTGACCAATATAGCCACCTTTCTTTGCAAGGACACTCAAAAGCCTGCCATCCATGGATTCTGTCAGTGTTTTGATCTGTTCACCATCAACATTGCGTGCAGCAGCAACCACAGCCTCCCAGACACTGTTCAGAGAGGTGTACTGTTTTCCCTCCTTGTAAATCTCACATTTGATGATGGACCACAGGTTCTCAATGGGGTTCAGATCAGGTGAACAAGGAGGCCATGTCATTAGATTTTCTTCTTTTATACCCTTTCTTGCCAGCCACGCTGTGGAGTACTTGGACGCGTGTGATGGAGCATTGTCCTGCATGAAAATCATGTTTTTCTTGAAGGATGCAGACTTCTTCCTGTACCACTGCTTGAAGAAGGTGTCTTCCAGAAACTGGCAGTAGGACTGGGAGTTGAGCTTGACTCCATCCTCAACCCGAAAAGGCCCCACAAGCTCATCTTTGATGATACCAGCCCAAACCAGTACTCCACCTCCACCTTGCTGGCGTCTGAGTCGGACTGGAGCTCTCTGCCCTTTACCAATCCAGCCACGGGCCCATCCATCTGGCCCATCAAGACTCACTCTCATTTCATCAGTCCATAAAACCTTAGAAAAATCAGTCTTGAGATATTTCTTGGCCCAGTCTTGACGTTTCAGCTTGTGTGTCTTGTTCAGTGGTGGTCGTCTTTCAGCCTTTCTTACCTTGGCCATGTCTCTGAGTATTGCACACCTTGTGCTTTTGGGCACTCCAGTGATGTTGCAGCTCTGAAATATGGCCAAACTGGTGGCAAGTGGCATCTTGGCAGCTGCACGCTTGACTTTTCTCAGTTCATGGGCAGTTATTTTGCTCCTTGGTTTTTCCACACGCTTCTTGCGACCCTGTTGACTATTTTGAATGAAACGCTTGATTGTTCGATGATCACGCTTCAGAAGCTTTGCAATTTTAAGAGTGCTGCATCCCTCTGCAAGATATCTCACTATTTTTGACTTTTCTGAGCCTGTCAAGTCCTTCTTTTGACCCATTTTGCCAAAGGAAAGGAAGTTGCCTAATAATTATGCACACCTGATATAGGGTGTTGATGTCATTAGACCACACCCCTTCTCATTACAGAGATGCACATCACCTAATATGCTTAATTGGTAGTAGGCTTTCGAGCCTATACAGCTTGGAGTAAGACAACATGCATAAAGAGGATGATGTGGTCAAAATACTCATTTGCCTAATAATTCTGCACACAGTGTAAGGTAAAAAAAAATGGCTTTTTTGGCACAGTTTTTATTTTTTATTTTTTTATGGTGTTCATAGGTCATGTGATATTTTTATAGAGCTGGTTGATATGGATGCGGCAATATCTACTATGTATACTTTTTTTATTTTATTTCACTTTAACACAATAAAAGCATTTTAGAAAATAAATCATGTTTTTTGTCTCCATTCTCTGAAAGCCATATTTTTTTCAGTTTTGGGCAATTGTCTCATGTAGGGGCTCATTTTTTGCAGGATGAGGTGACTGTTTGATTGGTACCATTTTGGAGTACATACAACTTTTTTGATCACTTTTAATACCTTTTCTGGGAAGTGAGGTGGGAAAAATTTCAATTCCATCATAGTTTTCCTCTTTTTTTTTATGGTGTTTACTGTGCGGGGAAAGTAACATGATCCTTTTAAAGATCAGGTCGTTACGGACGCAATGATACCAAACATGTGTAGTGTATTTTTATTTATTTTTTATCAATTATAAATGTGTGGCTATAAGAAGAAATTTGATTTTGTTTTTTACTTTTTTCAAACTTTTTTATTTTTTCACCCAGACCCACTTGGTTCTTGAAGAACCAGTGGGTCTGATGGTTTACAATACCCTGCAGTACACTGTGTACTGCAGTGCATTGTCACTCACTGTAAGGCCTCTTTCACACGACCGTATGGCTTTTTCTGTGTTTTGCAGTCTGTTTTTCACAGATCCGTTGTTCCGTTTTTTTGTTTCCGCTGTGTTTCCGTTTCTGTTCCGTTTTTCTGTATAGCATATACAGTTTACAGTAATTACATATAAAAAATTGGGCTGGGCATAACATTTTCAATAGATGGTTCCGCAAAAACAAAACGGATACGGAAGAAATACGGATACATTTTCGTATGTGTTACTTTTGGAGCCACGGAATGTGATTTGCGGGCAATAACAGGACATGTTCTACAGTATCTTTCAATGGAACGAAAAAACGGAAATACGGAAACAAAATGCACTGGCACCATCATGGCACTGTTTAGGGGAGGGGGGATCTGTGGATGGCACTGTTTAGGGGGGATCTGTGGATGGCACTGTTTAGGGGGGATCAGTGGATGGCACTGTTTAGGGGGGATCTGTGGATGGCACTGTTTAGGGGGGAGATCTGTGGATGGCACTGTTTAGGGGGGATCTGTGGATGGCACTGTTTAGGGGGGATCTGTGGATGGCACTGTTTAGGGGGGAGATCTGTGGATGGCACTGTTTAGGGGGGATCTGTGGATGGCACTGTTTAGGGGAGATCTGTGGATGGCACTGTTTAGGGGGGATCTGTGGATGGCACTGTTTAGGGGGGATCTGTGGATGGCACTGTTTAGGGGGGATCTGTGGATGGCACTGTTTAGGGGGGGATCAGTGGATGGCACTGTTTAGGGGGGAATCTGTGGATGGCACTGTTTAGGGGGGAGATCTGTGGATGGCACTGTTTAGGGGGGATCTGTGGATGGCACTGTTTAGGGGGGATCTGTGGATGGCACTGTTTAGGGGGGAGATCTGTGGATGGCACTGTTTAGGGGGGATCTGTGGATGGCACTGTTTAGGGGGGATCTGTGGATGGCACTGTTTAGGGGGGATCTGTGGATGGCACTGTTTAGGGGGGATCTGTGGATGGCACTGTTTAGGGGGATCTGTGGATGGCACTGTTTAGGGGGGGAGATCTGTGGATGGCACTGTTTAGGGGAGGGGGATCTGTGGATGGCACGGGGGGGGCCCATACATTTTCTTGCTATGGGGCCCATGCATTTCTAGCTACGCCCCTGCTCAGCCCCCTTCCCAGATGCCTCAATGTCAAGGTCCTTGTGTCCTGCTAAGGTTCCTGATATCTGCTTGTGTTCCTGACTCATACTTGTATTCCTAGACTCTGCTATCTGTTTGATCCCTGCCTGCTTGCCTTGACTCTCCTGTTGCCGATCCGGATTGCCTGACCTGTACCTGTGCTGCCTGCCTTGACCTATTGTCTGTCTGACTTCACTTCTGCCTCATCCTTCGGTCTTGCACTGTTGCTGTTCGATTGACCTTCTGCCTGGTCCACTCCTTCTCACGGTCCAGTCTACCCACTCTCACTTCCCGAGACCCAAGCAATGTCTGATTACATCAAGGAGGAACCTCGAGAGGTGGTTTATCCAAAAATCTTCACCAGCTGGTGCCGGGTTCAGAAAAAAGATGGATCTTTACGGTCCTGTATCGACTATCGAGGTCTGAATAAGGTCACAGTCAAGAATAAATACCCTGTTCCGCTAATCTCCGAACTCTTTGACAGGATCCGGGGATCTAAGGTCTTCACAAAATTCGACCTGCGCGGCGCATACAACCTTATCCGCATTCCAAAGGGAGATGAGTGGAAGACTGCTTTCAACACTTGTGATGGACACTACGAGTATCTCGTCATGCCCTTCAGTCAGTGCAATGCTCCCGCAGTATTCCAGGAGTTGGTAAACAATATCTTCTGGGACCTGCTCTATGTCTGCGTGATAGTTTACCTGGACGATATACTGATCTATTCTCTAGATTTGACCACTCACCAGAAGCATGTACGTTTGGTTTTACAGCGGTTGAGAGAATCAACTTTATGCCAAACTAGAGAAATGCATCTTTGAAAAGTCTACCGTACCGTTCCTCGGATACATAATCTCGGATGCTGGGTTGCAGATGGATCCTGAAAAATGTAATGCAGTGATGGACTGGCCCCGCCCACAGGGTCTTCGTGATATACAGCGCTTCCTTGGATTTTTCATCTCTTACATCTCCGATCTCCGCTCCTACAAAGAAAGGGGTAAATGCCAGAGTCTGGACTCCTGAGGTGGAGGCCACCTTTGTCCAATTAAAGAGGTCATTTGCTTCTGCATCTCTTCTGCGTCATCCCGATGTCTCCTGCCAATTCTTTTTAGAAGTGGACGTCTCCTCCATAGGAGCCGTTGCTGTTTTACTACAGAAAGATTCCAAGGGCAAGATGTTTACATGTGGATTCTCCTCCAAGCTCTTCACCCCCTGCTGAGAGGAATTACTGTATAGGAGACAGAGAGCTTCTGGCCATAAAACTTGCCTTAGAGGAGTGTATTATCTATTGGAGAGGGCCCAGCATCCAGTGATAATCTCCACTGACCACAAGAACCTTACATATCTGCAGATGGCCCAGCGTTTAAACCCTCGCCAAGCCAGGTGGGCACTCTTCTTCTCCTGTTTTTATTTTGAGCTTCACTTTCGCCCGGCCAAGAAGAACATCAAGGCGGATGCTCTGTCTCGGTCATTTGACTTCTCCGACCAGCAGGAGGAGCTCCAGTACATTGTAGATCCTGCTCACTTGATCACAGTGACTCCTGTCCTGGTAAAAGACATCCCTGCCGGGAAGACATTTGTGCCATCTGCCAAGAGAAAACGTATTCTAGCTTGGAGACACAACTTCAAACTGGCTGGTCACCCAGGGATCCGCAAGACCACATAACTTTTGTCTCGCCACTACTGGTGGTCCACACTGTCTAAGGATGTGCGTGATTATGTGTGTCTGCCTGCATCGTCTGTGCTCAGAATAAAGTCTTCAGGACCAAACCACCCGGGCTGTTGTTACCCCTTCCTGTTTCTGATGCCCCATGGCAACACATTGCCATGGACTTTGTTACAGATCTGCCCTCTTCTGCCGGATGTACAGCTATCTGGGTGGTTGTGGACCGCTTCTCCAAGATGGCACACTTTGTTCCTTTGGCTGGACAGCCCTCGGCTGCTGAACTTGCTAAACTGTTCACAAGACATATATTCCGCTTGCATGGTCTACCTTGCCATATTGTTTCTGATCGCGGAGTCCAGTTTAACTCTAAGCTCTGGAGAGCTCGTTGCCGGCTACTCGAAATTGAGCTGGACTTCTCTTCTGGTTATCATCCCCAGACCAACAGGCAAGTAGAGCGGGTCAATCAAATATTAGAGTACTATCTCCGGCATTTTGTTTCAGCCCAACACGACAACTGAGTACAATTGCTACCTTGGGCTGAATTCTCCTATAACAACCACTCTAGTGAGTCCACTGGATCCTCTCCATTCTTTGTTGTTTATGGACAACACCCTCGTACTCCTCTCCCTGTTCTTACATCTTCTGGGGTACCAGCTGCGGATTCCTCTTGTAGGGATATTTTAGAAAATTTGGCGTGACACCAATAACTGCATCAACAAAGCAATGACCCGCATGAAAGCGAATGTAGACAAGAGAAGAAGAAAACCTCTTCAGTTCTTGTCTGGAGATAAGGTATGGCTCTCCTCTAAAAACATTCGCTTAAGGCCCCCTGCACACGAACGTGTGCACCCTGTGGTCATGCTGCGGGCCGCAATGCACGAACACAATCCGTGGGGCAGCCACAGCGGATCGCGGACCCATTCACCATGCGGAACGGAAGTACGGGACAAAACCCCACAGAAGCACTCCGTAGTGCTTCCGTAGGGTTCCGTTCCGTGCTTCCGTTCCGCACCATTCCGCATCTCCGGATTTGCGGACCCATTCAAGTGAATGGGTCCGCATCCGTGATGCGGAATGCCCACGCAATGGCACCCGTGTATTGCGGATCCACAAATGCGGTCCGCAATACGGCAACGGGGTGCACACGTTTGTGCGCAGGGGGCCTAAGTGTTCCCAGTTTCAAGTTTCCTCCTAGGTTCCTTGGACCCTTTGAAGTATTGGACCAGCTGCCTCGTGTGCCTATCCTCCTCAAGAGGTAGCGACCTGGTGTTCCCCTCTGGAAAGTCTATCCCCACCATCAGGGGTACTGTGAAGATCCAGGGGTTCACTTAGACAACACCCTTAGAGGAGGTAGGACACCTGGCACAGTGGGTTCACACCCGCTGGTTCGTGACATTACTATAAGACTGCTCCAATGTACAAGAATATAACTACTATAATACTGCCTCCTATGTACAAGAATATAACTACTATAATACTGCCTCCTATGTACAAGAATATAACTACTATAATACTGCTCCTATGTACAAGAATATAACTACTATAATACTGCTCCTATGTACAAGAATATAACTACTATAATACTGCTCCTATGTACAAGAATATAACTACTATAATACTGCCTCCTATGTACAAGAATAGAACTACTATAATACTGCCTCCTATGTACAAGAATATAACTACTATAATACTGCCTCCTATGTACAAGAGTATAACTACTATAATACTGCCTCCTATGTACAAGAATATAACTACTATAATACTGCTCCTATGTACAAGAATATAACTACTATAATACTGCTCCTATGTACAAGAATATAACTACTATAATACTGCTCCTATGTACAAGAATATAACTACTATAATACTGCTCCTATGTACAAGAATATAACTACTATAATACTGCTCCTATGTACAGGAATATAACTACTATAATACTGCCTCCTATGTATAAGAATATAACTACTATAATACTGCCTCCTATGTACAAGAATATAACTACTATAATACTGCTCCTATATACAAGAATATAACTACTATAATACTGCTCCTATATACAAGAATATAACTACTATAATACTGCCTCCTATGTACAAGAATATAACTACTATAATACTGCCTCCTATGTATAAGAATATAACTACTATAATACTGCCTCCTATGTACAAGAATATAACTACTATAATACTGCTCCTATATACAAGAATATAACTACTATAATACTGCTCCTATATACAAGAATATAACTACTATAATCTTGTTGACCGTTCCTTCGATTTCTTTCTTCACTTGGGCCGTCTTTATTGTGATTTCTTTCTGGAGTCCTGATCTGACCTTGAATACAAAGCTGTTGGTGAAATATGAGAAATCAATTGACTTTTATTGGCTGCATAATGATATCTTGGGAAAAGAAACGTTTGACACCTTTAGCGGTGGATTTAACATCTTATCCTCTAAACTATAAAATTGAGGACATCGGGTAGGATTTCCAGGGAACAGGTCAGAATTTCCGAGGTGAGGCTCCATACGATATATATTTATTACTCATTGACGTCTAAGTATTTCTTCCAGCCCTGGTTGCTCCCTTTGCTATATACTGTATGAACCTGTATGGTGGACTAGGCCATCAGACTATGAGAAAAAAGAGGTGTACGCTCCTCTTTGCTATTTGGTAGACAGTTTTTCTTTTAAAAATACTGCCATACTATTCCAAGATAATACTGTCATATGCAGTCTACACAGGGGTGCACCACCAATGAGGCCAGGTGAGGCGATCGCCTCAGGCAGCTCCAGGTAGGGGCAAGAGGGGGGCATGGACAATGAGCGCTTTCATTGTGGCAAAGGGGTTAGGTTAAAAAATGGGCATGGGGGGGCGCCGTTTCAGTTTTCGCCTCAGGTAGCAGAAAGGCTGGGTGCACCCCTGAATCTACATAGTACTGCCATATGGTGCTCAAATGATTTACAGTGTGCAAATAATATCTCTGTAAAGAAATCATGTAATACTGCCATATGCGTTATACATACCATACAATACCTAATACCAGTTTGCTCATGTGGAGGCCCCAGAAAAATGCGCAGTTTGCAATCCCATAAAAACAGCCAGAGGAAGAGCAAGCATTGTTAGCATGCAAGTGGTTAAGGAACTGGCCCTAGGATTATGGAAAGAGCATAGCCAGACCAATCTTACTATATAAATATATACTATATAAAGATAAAAATATACAGTATCACATATAGCACGATACAAGGTCACTTTTTTGGTGGTGGGTCCTTTCTTTTGCCTGGGGCCCAGTTTCCCCTCACACTTCAGTACTAATGTGCAGTATTCTAGTATATGGGATGTGTATACTTCTGCATCAGGCAGGTCATCGCATGTTATGATGAGAGAAGTCAATATTGAAAATTTGCCTTGCAAAGTCAGCGCCATCTGGCAGCTTTGACAATACTGCCATGGTGTGCGTCGTCCTGCGATCTTGTTTGTTGCCATGTTGCACATTAAGAAGAAACATAATCATTATCTTTTACTGGAACATAAAAGTTACCATGGAAACCTGGTTGTTTGGTGAAGCTGCAGCTGCTGATATTATGTCACATGATATTAAAACAATATATTTTTGATAACACGTTATAATTATAACGTACATATGGCATGTCGTGCTGCACGCCGCCGTCATCTGCTGCTCAAAGGAACCACATATGAGAGATGAATGGAGCACTTATTTTGTGTACGCTCCCAAACTCCAGCTGATGGGGAACCTCTTGATCCCATGGGTCGGGGTTGGGGATTTCCTCCACTAGGCGAATTTCAAAACTCAAGAGCATTCTGACCACCACTATGACCATAAACACAGGGCTCACGACAGTTGTCACCCACATTTCCATAAGAATCCTCACTCATTCTGTTCTGTCAGTCTTTACTATATCTTGTGACATTGTATTCATGAAACAGGAATCAGGATGATTACTGCTTTAAAGGGGTTCTCCGGGAATAATGATTGTCTTGTAGGTGCTCCCAGCCTGCCTCCATAAACACAGGATTCATACTTACCTGCTCCCCACCGCTCCGATCCTCCACACTGCCGCCCACATGTCCATGTTCCAGTCTCATGTTTACATCGACCACAGTAAGGGCATGTTCATATGACTGGCTTCAGCAGTGGAGTGCCATGTGTGACCACGTCACCGCTAAAGGAACTTGCAAAAAACTCTTTATTCCCGGAGAAGCTGCTTGATACTGTTATGGGAGGCCTCTCCTTTGACTGGCTGCATTAGTTAAAGAGGAGATTATTATTTTTCTTCAAATGGTAATTACTTTCAGTTCACGCTTATAGGCACAGACTCTTGACGGTTGGTATACACTCTAGGTGGCACTTTACTCTTAGCGGTTACCGGTGGACCATGGCTGCAGATCACTCAAACATTTCACCACAAAAAAAAGCTTTGAGATGACCATCAAATGGTTGAAAAAATAAACTATCACATACTCCCCGCCACTGCCATTCTGCTTGGTTCAGCGGCAATCCCAACCATTTTTTCCTGCGTTGAGGCATCAGCCGATAGAGAAGCACAGTAGGGACCTGGTACTGGCGGAAGCCACTTCACCGTAAGGTATCAGTTTCTGGGCCTAGTTTCCTCCTCAGGTTATCATTTAACACTGTCCTCCAAGTCCCAGTGATAGCTTCCTTGGTTTCTCTCCAGGTTGACATATCTCATGATCCCAACCAGACTCCTCAGAACTGGCTCTTACCAGGCAGTGATGAGAGCACTTCGCTCACATCACTTCCACAAGCTGTCCATTCCTGTGGTTAGACTACCCAGGCCCAGGGAACCTTTCCATAGGTCAGATCACTGTCTGCTCCTCAGTGACCTTCTGGGGTAGGTAGATGTGTTTTGTGCCTTGCTAGATGATGCCACAAGAATACCTCTCGCAATTGCAAAGTCCCCACAAGCACCTCACACCTAATAGTTACAAAGGCCAATTGAAGGGTTTCCATGCACCATACACGGATCATCCACCCTCAGCCACTTGGCACCCAACTGCCCCCTGCTATTAGCTGTCCCTACTATCAGTGTTGAAGCACAGTTTCCCAAGGTCACAACACATGCAACAGCCTCCTAAGCCATCTCCTTCTAATATTTGACAGCTGAGGAAACCATCATCCTTACTGCCAGCTACTATAAACAGGCATGGCGGTGCAGAGGAGCACCACACCCCTCTAATCCTAACAACCCAGGACCCAAAGGTGCACATCAGAATTACACTTGATAGCAGAGTGTAGTGAGCAAAGGCATATACAAACACGTTTTTCCAGCTCACCATATCTTTTCCCATGCACAGAACAGACCGGACCAGTCCTCACTTGAAACATGAAGAAAAAGAGAAGTTCCAGCATTCAGGATAAAAACCTAGATGTTTTCTTTATTCATAATGGTCACAATTCACATACATGGACAGCTTCTCCCTCCACCACTAGGTTGACATGTTTCGGACTTGTTAGTCCTTACTTGTAACCTAAGGAAACCATCATCCTTACTGCCAGCTACTGTGAACAGGCATGGCGGTGCAGAGGAGCACCACACCCCTCTAATCCTAACAACCTAGGACCCAAAGGTGCACATCAGAATTACACTTGATAGAAGAGTAATAGAGAGAAATTTTTTGGGTACACACACGGGCCTTTTCCATGCCCCTTTTAGGGAAGCACCACAGTCCCCTAGGGCACCAGGGTTGAGTCTCATGACACAGCATCCTGGCCCACATACCTTTTAGAGCTCATGGAGGGCCACTTTCTTGGAGAAGGCAGTCCTCCATGTGCTGTGTGGGAGATTTGCCAGCTCTTCCAGGAGTCCGGGAAGTCTCCCTTTTCTCTAGTGGCCTCCTGGACATCCGGGAGAATTGGCAAGTATGCAATTACATACTTGCCAACAGTCCCTGGACAATCTGGACCACAGGGGTTTAGGCAATGGTCATTTTGGGGATGGTCCTGAGCATTTTGGGTGCATTCATGGTAGGTGGGCTTACTTGTCCAGATTTTATCCATTTATTATTGATACCAATGGAAATTCCAAAAACATTGAGAACACAAAGTCAAACAAGTCACTTGAAAGACCACTGTGGACCCCTGCACTCTACTGATTGTGTGTGTGTGTCACCGCCAGTTCTGTGAGAAGGTCTGACAGACGTCCTTCTCTACCTCTTGCATGATGTTCTTTGTTTTGGTTTCACTTTCTCATCTCATTTCCTTCTCCCAGGTGTCACCTATTTAGACTAATCCTCTTTCCTTTATATTCCCTCCCATACGGCCTCACTTAGCGGTTTATACTACTTCCTGGATTGAAGTGTTCACTGCTGGAGGCTTCTGCTGCTGCTTGTTCAGATAAGTCCTTTCATGTATTGTGTTTCCTTGCTAGCTTGATTCTAGGTGACCCTGACTCCCTCCGTATGAAGTGCAGGGAGCCGGTGGTCGTGTCCCCTCATTTTTATAGAGTTTTCAGGTGTCACACAGTCTTAGGTACGTGGGCATACAATCGTCTACCTCTGAGACCCTTGTATGTGCTTAGCAGTCAGAGTGAGCTCTTAGGGTTTTATAGGGGTCACCTATATGCTCCTTAGTTTGGGATCAAGCCAGTTGGACGTTTATTCATAACTTCCAGCTATCTGCAGCATCATCCGTGACAGTGTGGGAATCAAAACTCATGAACATCTCCCCCATATTCTGACTCCAGTCTATTTCCAATAGAAGCCAATTTGGCTGTGCGGTAGCTATCATGAGGAGGCGTTAGTGGCCAAGCTGCTCAGGTTGGGGCCCCACTATAGGAAGCAGCTCATTCGCTGGTTAAACCTATAGATAATAATTTATGTACTTTTTAATGGTTGCACCTCTCATTATAAATACAATGACTTCTCTCTCCGCTCTCTAAATTACAGTAAATTTCTCCTAGAAAGCCATGTATCACGGGCTCCGCATGTGACGCTCATGCCTCGTGGCTCAACATGACACGTGAAGTTGTATTTAACTCATTGAATTAAATAAGATTACGGTAATTGCTAAATGCCGTTACACGGAGCGGATAAATATGTGTGACTGCAGGGGGCCAATACAATCAGTAGACACAATCAATAATCATCCTGCTAACGACGTGGCGGAGAGCTTCTGATTGACTCTTACAGGCACGAGAAAATTCGAAGGGTAAAATGGAAATGTTGCCGTCTTCTGAACTATCAATGGGACGAGGTCGGAGGTGGCAGATGCAGAATCTTGGGAAGAGGCCAACCTCCTGGAGCTGTGATGGTCCAGCATTCAACAGCCTTCATGGAGGTTCGCTACGTTGTGGGAACCTCTCATGTATTAGATCTCCAGCTGCCCATACACGCAAGATAATTGTTGGCCGATGGTTCACAATGGCCGACAGCAGCCTATGGTCAGTCAGAAACGTGGATTTTTTCCAGCGTGTACGGCATGAATTCGAGGACCATTTGCCACCTTGCATAAGTCCACTGTGTTGGTTAAGTCTGGAGGCCAGATGGTTCTTACAAATGTTAACACGGACCATTGATCAAAATCTTATGTTTATGCCGACTTTATAGGTTATTTGTGAATCGTCCCAAAAGAAAAGGACCCTAGAGGTAACTGATTGGTTCTGAAGTCTCCTCCAAATGGAGTTGACTTCTGCTGGACCATTGAGGTCTACTATTGTTTCAGAACCTGGCCCCACAGAGGGACCACTGATGCTCAGACTAGTCCAACCCTGGATGATAGCTAAAAACCTCCAAATAAGTTAAAGGGAGTCTCTCACCAGGAAAGTTAAGTGCACTAAGGGCAGTCCTAAGGCACTCTGTGCACCCTTGCTCCTCATGCTTCCTATGGCAGCCTCTCATGCTTCTCCACTGACAGAGCCGGGTTCCTGCATAGTCATCTCACCTGGCCCTGTCAATCCAGAAGGAGAAGGAGGGTCTGGCAGAGGAAGCAGGAGGAGCAAGGGTGACCAGAGTGGCTTTGGTCCGCCCTCGGTGGTCTTAACTGCTCCCTTGGATATGGATTAAAAGTCCTTTTTCTCCAGAATGAAGCAACAGATCAAAAAATGAAAGGTATCATTACATTCAGCTGATCTACCCCTATAAGGGACTGTGCCTGAATCAAATTCTTATTGACCGGTTCTCTTTAAGACTGGGTTCACATTTGCGTCCCTAATTCCGTCAGTCTGTTCCATCGGGGGAACAGACTGCCGGAATTCACTGTATCCGTCGTACGTGTCGGCCCTTGGCCGGACACCAAATGCTACATGCTGAAAGCCGGCACGTACACCGGTAAGCGGCCGGATCGCCGCCGGATCCTGTTGCATTGAATGGGGATTCAGCAGTGCGTGGTGGTATCCGGCTGTGCCGGATACAGTAAACTCCGGCAATCTGTTCCACCTGCCGGAGACAAAACTGAAGATGTGAACCCAGCCTAAGCTGGCCATCTGCATTCGTATACTCACAGAAGGGAGTTTCTTATGCACCACCATACTGTCCAGCCACAGGATTTGTGGCCACTTGTGGGCACCACTGCAAACTATGGGCAGACTGAGACGAAGCACAAATTCTTATTTAAAATGGTAAAAGGTCACGTGACCGAAGATGCTGCTGTGCTGCCCCCTAAAGGTGCACTGCACATTTTACCCTTTTTGGATCGATATTGGATACATTCTTCAACTTTTTTGTCTGACTTCACTTTTCCGATATATTCTCTTCCTTTAGGCCTGACACCCTCAGCACCAACATCAGGAATCCTGCCATTGCCGATTACAGCCTCGGGAACAGTTTGGAGATTTGGGATGCAAATTATTGTAAAAACCCATCACATTTGCATTCGGGGCTGTCATTATTTTTACAATCCTACCAGGAAAATAATTTCCTTCAACCTGAGCTGAGGCGCCATAAACATGTCTGTGTCACACGCAAGAAATTGAATGAGAAAAGGTTTTAATGCCGTCTGTGAGACTGAACCACAAGACAACATCAATTTTTAAGATCAAGTGCTTAAAGGGTTTTTTCTTAAGAAAAATATTCTGCACCAGCACCTGGATCCGAATACTTTTGTAATTGCATGTAATTAAAATTTTATTATAGCCAGTTATTATAGTTATTCAATTAAAGCTAACTGTATAGCGCCACCTGCTGGTGGATCTTTTTCTAATTTCTCTGTCCTGCTCACTGAGATGGAAGCACATGCTCAGTTCCATCCAGGAGACAGGACATGTACCTAAACTGCCAGCCTAGCAATTAAAGCAATAAATGGGGAGATCTCTGGATCCATGTGAGGTTCACGGCTGGTTCTAGCTTTGTTAGAAAGAAGTTGTCATGTTCGAGATTATTTATGATTTTAATTTTTTACATTAATCATGGGAGAACCTCTTTAAGGGGTTGTCCAGGATTTTAATATTGATAACCTATCCCCAGGATGGGCCAACAATATCAGTTCAGCGGAGGTCCGGACCAATCAGCTTTTCTGCAGTAGCTCCGATTTTGAATGTTTTTTTTCCAATGATTGTCCATTAGAGAAGCACGTCATGACCACTTAGAGATCTAATATGCATGGCAGCCTCATGACTATCCCATGCCAAACCTGGCGGAAGAGAAGGATTGGACATGCTGAATTTCAACATGTGCAGTGCACTAGAGCAAAGGTAATTTGGAGTATGGACTTTGTGAACAAGCTTCTAACAGTAGATACATCTGGTGGCAGTTGAAGGATGGAAGTGAGCATGTGCGACCACCTCACTGATGTTACTTAGGAGAACAAAGAAATAAGGAAAAGAACAAACAGCAAGTGGCGCGATGCAAATACATTTTATTGAATTACTCCGTGACTGTACAATTTTTTTTATTACATGCAATTACAAAAGTATTCAGATCCAGGTGTTGGTTTAAAACATGTAGAATATTTTGGGACACAAACCCTTTCAATTTATTACAATCTTGGAATATTATATTACATTATAATAGCAGTATATATTGTGGGGATTCGCTCTGGTAGACAGGGTGTGCGGACGCAGAACAGAGGCAAATTACCAGTTCTTAAATCAAACTTCCGGGGGGGCAGGACACGTGAGCGCCGAGCTCCGCCACAACATTAGGGGCCTTGAGTCCTCAGCACAGACCCCCACATGGGCAAGAAGCTGCCCAAGAAGCCCCCACAAGGCTCAGGACAGAGCGCGCCGCCATCTTTCCCGCCTGACCTGGCTGCCCCTGCAGAAGCGCTCCCTCAGCGCTGCAGGGAAGGACGGGACCGCGAGACACCAGGCACTCCGGCTGCACAGGAGCCCCCAGCATCGGCTAACGTGGCCACAGAGACCTACCAGCCTCCAGCCTCTCCACCTCTTCTCCTCCTTACAAAATGGAAACCCCTATACATATCATTGCTAGGCCGCATTGCAGCGGTGAAGATGTCCCTCCTCCCAAAATTGCTTTATTACTCTGAGACGCTCCCAGTGGCAAGGTAAACGTCACCGCATCCCCCGTAAGGTTATGTTCGCGGCCACAGATAGAGGCGGCCTATCGGTCCCTAATATTATGCACTATTACTGGGCTTCTCATTTGCGTGCCGTTCCTTTTTGGGCGTCCCAACAGGCATACACCAAATGGTTAGAAATTGAAAAACTCTGGATTGCCCCGGTTCATCTGAACACCCTGCTATGGCAGCAGGCCCCCGTAGCTCCCCACACTCCCCTCATGGGGCCTATGGCCTTTACCAAACACATACAGTATAGGGGCACCTGCCACCGACTGTTTGCCTTAGCTTCTCAGCACTCCTCTATGATCTCCTTTCTCTACAACCCAGCTATTCCCTCTAGCTTGACCGCCCCCATGGTCCGGACCTGGTCATCGTTGGGTCTCTTACATCTGGCGAACATTGTAGATGCCTCTACTCTGACATTGAGGTCCTTTGCGCAACTTCAGGACCAATCAAAATTACCGGCGACGGAGGGACTCCACTACCTTAAGGTTCGTCACTATGTGAGCAGCACTTTTGGTTCGCTTAAGGTGTCACTCCCTACCCCATTTGAGTGCTTGAGCCGACTGGGCACAGGGACGAGAGGTCTGATCTCTCTTATCTACCGCCTTCTGGCCACAATTGCAGAGGGCGAGACCCCACATCATGCTTACATGGAAAAATGGGCTACCACCCTCGGATGGCCTCTTTCTCGCAGTGCCTGGCAGACTGAATGGAATAGGGCAGCCCAGTCATCTATTTGCACCATGTATAAGGAGACGCAGTACAAGCTGGTAATGCACTGGTACCATACCCCTGCACTCGTACATTCCATAAACCCCACTGTTCCGTTCAGTCTGCTGGCGGGGCTTGAACGCCGTGGGTTCTTTGTATCATATTTTCTGGACGTGCCACAGTATCATCCCATTCTGGCGGGCGGTGAGGGACGTGGCTCATTCCCTTTTTGGATCCCCTGTACCGCTAGACGAAAAAAGGTCTACTTACTTAACCTGCCACCTCCGGGGTTGAACAAGCACTCCTCCAGGCTGTTTCTCTCACTATGTACTGCAGCCAAATCCTTGATCACTAAATCCTGGAAGCAGACTACCCCTCCCACTAAGTCCATGCTTATATCCAGGGTCCGTGACTTCAGGTCTCACGGCGTCCATTGACAACACCATGGATCAATTCCAAACAATATGGCTACCCTGGGATACATACCTGGCATCCCCCTAATGGTATCCCCTCCTACCCTACAATCGCCACTCTTACTCCCCCCTTACCTGTTTCTTTCCTTTTGTGTCTTGTCATTTGTCTTATCCCTAGTCCTGAGTTTTACGTGCTACATCTTTGGACAGGCAGCCAGGACACAGCAGAGCGGGCCCTGAGAAGAGCGAGCAGGAGGAGGGGTAAGTACTGGACAGCGCTTCTCTCCTCCCTGCAGACTAGTGAGCGCTTACATTATGGAAGCGCTCGCTAGTATTCCCTTTATAAGATGAACTGCATCTTATAAAGGAAAAAGTACAGTACCACTGGCAGTACAGTACCCTCTGGGCCCCCCTGGCAATCGCGACCACTGCGACCCCTATAGTTACGCCAGTGGACAAAGTAACCAATGTCAATGGGTCATACGATTGCTATTTATTGCACTTGATTTATGCCATTATTGTGCCACATGATGAATATTGTCATACCAGGGTCACCTTGCAGATCTTTCCATTAGTATCCGGCATATAAGAAATTCTCTGTCCTGCGAGGGGAATCATAGCTGCTCCCCGGGGATGCAATTGACATTTCATACATAAAAGATAGCGGCAGATAATATCGACCTATCTTAATTAAATCTAATTGCTGCCGAGATGTACATGACAAAAATATGATATAAGCCGGAGATACAACCTATATGGGGAAAACAAAATCCCAATATCATAAATGTGGCATTTTTTTTTTTAGATTCTTTAGAAACTGAACTGGGGTTGACGTTTGATCTCTGCAGAACGTATCTGAGCTGGAAGAGAAGTAGAAGACCTTTTAAGCATTTTTCTCCATTCTGAGTATGAAATAAATGATACAAAATACCCTAAATAGATATAATAGATATTTATAAATGTGAGTGGCAAAAAAATGTGAGAGGGTTTTGCGTTATGTGGGCATGGCTTACAGAGCGAACACGATTCTTTATGGTAATGGGTGGTGAGAACCTTTGCAGAGACCCACCACCACCACAAGGAAATAACAGGGTTAGCCAAGGTAAGTAAAGGGCACAGAAGGAGGAAAGTTGGTTTCAGGGGGAATAGATTTGGCAGGAGAGGAAATGGGCAGAGTGTACAAATTGGTACCTAAAGTGGCCCTGGAAAAAAAAAAAACTTTAGAGTGGCCCCATATTGTAGGTGTGTCCAAATTGACAGAAGGCAAGAGGCAACACAAGTAGGCAGGGCCAGCAATACCATATTGCGGCACAAAATACCACCCCAGCAGAACCAAATACCATAGTGCATCATACAATACTGCCCCTATGCGGTGGTGAGTGCCAGCTGACTCATACTATCCTCTTGCTGCAGTTGCTTCAGGATGACAATACAGTCGAATTTAGGAGGGGAGCGTCAGATTGTCACTTACCTGGCCAGTGGCTGGAAGGAGGGCTCAGGAGACCCCTGGTATCGGCCCACCGTAGAGTCTATGGCCAGTCCACCCCGGAGACATTTATCAGTCCCCCCATGCCAGTTTTCTGGTGTGTTTGTGACTTAACAGTAGCTTTTCTGAAATCTATGCCAGTTAGGGGCTAGGGTAGCTTTTATTTTAGGCACAGGGACTACCGGAGACGAGGGGTGAGCCTCATCATATATTGAGCGCGGCCTCCGGCAGCACAAGAGATGTCATAGACCATGAACCATTACAATAACAGTTTTTTACTGAGTTATATCCATCACCTCCAGGATTTTCTAATTGGATCAGAACCCGATGAAATGGAGAATTAACCATCATTTGCTGCTCTAACAATCTCCTTGTTGGGCCGTGGTGTCGGTCAGCCGCTCGGTTCCTTGGCTCCATAGCAAAGAGTTTAGTTCTGCTGCAACTGCAGCCAGCCCCTGAGGAGCCGGAGCAGAGGATGGGAGTGGTAGTGGCCCTGATAATGATGTGTTATGGTGTACTCCCTCAGGCCATCCCCTTGCACTGTAATCAGGCTCGGACTGGCCCACAGGGGTACAGGGGAATCCCCCGGTGGACCCCTGAGCAAGGTGGGCCCCTAGTCTCCCACCCCCTGCACAAGTGGAACATAACACATTAGATTTACGGCCCTACATACATATATTCAGTGTACAGCACCTCAACCAGCCTATGTTCATATAAAAAACTTGCTAGATTATTTATTATATTTGAATGTATCCGTAAGGTGGGCCCCAAAAATAAATTTTACTGGTGGGCCCTAGGTACCCCAGTCCGACACTGACTGCAATACTGCACTATTAGTGTCCAGATTTATTCTCTTTTATCCATTTATTTTCTCACCTGCTCCATGTTCTGCACCTGCGCTCGGCGCGACGACGCGGCGTCCGGGGAAAGTTTGTTGAACCCTTCAAAGAGATTGCACAGATGAGACGTTCACATTGGAAATGCCCTATGAAAACATTACCTTGTAAACAGATGAACTCGACTGCTTTCCTTGTCCCATTGATTTCTCCTGGGCGAAGGAGTCATATGTTTCCCTCCAAGACGAAGCCTCATTTACGGAGATGGATGAGGCGGCGAATTTGGCTTAGTAAACGGAATGTCCACGTAATATCCTATTGGTTCAGAGCTGAGCGATATGGACTATCCCCTGGAAAAGTGTCTGATCAGTGTGCGTCCGGCTGATCCCACCAGTCTGAATGGAGCAGTTGAGCATGCCCACAACCGCTCCATGCAAAGTCTATGGGACAGCTGGAGATAGTGCAGCATTGGCGCAGCTTTCTCCGACTGGAGCGGCAGTGCACATGCTCTACCGCTGCTCCATTCAAATGATGGCCCCAGCCCAGTTCTCATGATCAGTAGGTGTCCCCATGCCCAGACCCCCACCAATTAGACACATCCTGTGGGTAGGAGATACAATGTTACCGGAATACCGCTTAAGTCCACGTTCGTGCTGTGGTATTATTGGGAAGTTTATAGTGCGTTTACAGTGGTGCATTATTATGTAGACATTATATGGCAGTATTATGTGGGCACTGTGGTTGATGTACTTTTATTTGCCACTGAATGGTAGTTTTAAAGGGGTTGTCCGGGTTCAGACCTGAACCCGGACACAACCCGATCTGCACTCATTTACCACGAATGAGTGGAGCATCGGAGCTTTTGAATCGGGGATTTTCTTGAGATCCGGTGACATACTGGGCTCTCAATGGGTAAGCTAGGCTGAGGCTTCTGCCTAGCAGTGAGCCCGGTGGCGTTACTGGCACTAACGGGCAGGTTTTAGCGCTGCCCTAGCCTTTTTTTACAGGCTAGGGCAGCGCTGAAGCCCGCCCACCATCAGAGTCGGTGACATCACCGAGAGGAGCCTCCGCCTCAGGGGGAGCATAAAAAGCTCCAATGCTCCCCTTATTCATTGTGAAAGAGTACGGACCGGGTTGTGTCCAGGTTCAGCTCTGAACCCCGACAACCCCTTTAATAGTCTTACAGAGTATGGCATCATTATCGGGGCCGCATTACCCTAGAGTGTCACCTATCTCCCCATATGTTCTGCTGTACTATGAAATGAGACGCGTTATTTGCAGGTTTAGATATAACATTCAACATTTTTCTAAACTTAGCGAACGAAACAATAGAACATTTCTTAGGTGTCTCACCTGAACGGACTGTTCGTCTGCCAAGTCTCTGTAGCTGGCGGCACATTCCCGGTGTCAGATTCAATGATGAGCTCCATATAATATTATCACTGTACCGCTCATGTTTTCTGCAAGAAAATCCCTTGTGCAATGTGAAAGGTGAGGCCCGTATAGAAGGTGGAATAATTGGGGTTCATTGACTTATGTTGGGCTTAATTAAAGCCCTCTCTAGTGTATTGTTCGCGGCTCTCTGCTCCTTTCTCCTTGTTTTACCCCACATTTAAAAATCTGACCACCAAAGATGTGCCCTATGGATCTTACTTCTATATTGTATATATCACCATATATTAGGACTTTTTTTTTTTCCTCCAGGCTCCTTTGGTTATTCTCTATGAAGCAGTTATTTTATGTTTTGTGCTTTTCTATGTCACATAAGGCACCGTTAACAGTGAAGGCCAGTTCGCAGTGTTCGCCGACGAACACATGCGATCTGCCATCTTAAATCACAAGTCCGGCGAGGCACAGGCCACTCTAAAACACATGCGGTCAATGGGAGCAGGCAGTTCTGAGAACAGCCACCGGGGGCCTTTATCGGGCTGTTCTCGGGACTGCCTGCTCCCGGTGACCGCATGTGTTTCAGAGCGGCTCGCGGCGCAGACACAGGTAAGGACTTACCTCTGCATCGCTGGGCTTGGGTATAAAGATGGCCGATCGCATGTGTTCGTCGGCGAACACGGTGAACTGGCCATCACTGACCGTTAATAGTTGACTGGGTGACCAAAATGGCTATGTGTTACAAAGCAGATGTGGGTCCTCTGCGTCACTTGAACAGATATGGTTTAGGGCTACTCCTAAGGGTGTTATCTAAGTCAGTGTTTCCCAACCAGTGTGCCTCCAGCTGTTGCAAAACTAAACCTCCCAGCATGCCCGCACAGCCAAAGGCTGTCCGGGCATGCTGGGAGTTATAGTTCTGCAACAGCTGGAGGCACACTGGTTGGGAAACAGTGATCTAAGTGGCTCTCCTGGCGTTCACCCTTTAACCCCTATATAGGGATCTGGACTTCGCTGCAGGGGAATCACCAGGCCACCACCTCCTGGAGTTGTCTCTGTTCAGTGGCTCCTGACTAGTGCTGAGCGAATCAAAGTGTCTGAAGTGGACTTCAACTCCGAATTTCAGGGAAAATTTGATTCACCACAAAGCCGCATTTCCTCATGCTTCATGGTAAACAAATCAATTTTCACTAAAATGGCGGTAAAAAAAAATCATACCCACCTCATCCATTTGAATGTGAAGATCCTGCACAAAATCTCCTTCGCAGTGACGTATCACACACAGGATCTTCAATCAAGATGGCCGCGAAATGGATAAGGTGACTATTTTATTTTTTTAACCAATTAACCCTTGAAAGCCCTCATTTTTTATCTCAGATGCCACAATCACCAATGAATGTGGCATCTGAGGGGTTCAATGATGGGGGGGGGCAATCACCATTCCCCATCATTGCGCCCGCTACTTACAAAGAAATGCGCCTCATGATGAATTGCTTACTTTCTTCGTGAAATTCGGCAAAGCAGCCAAATCAAATTTTTTTAAACTTCACTTATCTCTACTGCTGACCCATGGGGGTCAAGAGACACGGTTGTAGAGCACCAAGGGAACAGGCAAAAATAGTAGCCATGGACACGCCGAGATTGGGGCAGGCAGATTTTGTGTGATCCAATGTACAATCTGAGGTCAGGGCAGGCAGCTTAGGGTCAGAACGGAGCTCAGACAGAAGTCCAGCAAAGAGTCAAAATCCAGGAAACAGGCAGAATTTGGTACATGGGCAGACAGACATAATCAGCACACCCTTGCAGAAACTAGCAGACTGGAACCTATTGCTCAGGCACCTTTCCACAGGAGAAGATGCACTAAGTACCTGGGGGTGACCAGACATTGCCTGGCCAAGGTTAGGGTGCATGCACTGGCTCATTATCAGTGTGGGCGTGCACCCTATGGGCAATGAGGGGCGACTCTGGCAGGAAGTAGGCTGCAGTCTGTGTTAAGAGGACCGCAAGCTACTCACAGGAGCCAGTGAGCAGAGCGGCGGCCGTGCCCGCCATGACATTATGACTATGGCATATCTTCTTCTCCAAACATGGGAATTTATGGCATATCTACAAGGTTCACCATAAATGCCGGATAAGTAGGGGTTCCGGGTCATTATCTAGTTAAGATGCTGGTAAATTGTTAACATTTAAGCCCCACCCATAAACATATGGTAATGCCCACTTGTGGGTAGAGATTACACAAACCCCACTCTGGTCAAGCCAAATTTTGAACTGTTGACAACTATGTAACAGAAATCAGTGGGAATGCACAGAGATGGAGGAAAGGAAGAGACATTTTAAGGTACATACATTATCATTTTTCTTTTTGAAAATAGGTTTCCAGTTGTTGGAGAAACCCTTTAATATGTCTCATCCTTTTGCATAAGGATCTGGTACTAATCGTCTTGTCTACCGGGGTCATGTCCCATGGAGAGGGTTCATATTCCCCACCGCTCCCCTGTCAGCCGCTCCACAGACAGAATACACACTGATTATACTGACAGATTCCCAGGGCACGGGATAGGAATCCTAATTCCCTCTCCACTGCCGTGGTCTTTGATCCTGCTTCTCCAATTCTAGTTGTATATCTACAAATTGCTGTTTATGGTAATTCTGCAAATGTCAGTCATACTAAGATCTAGCCGAGAAAACAAGAGCTCATCTCCTAGTGGGGGGGTAGCTAAAATATGGGCTTTAAATTGACATCGGGGGTGGAGGAAGGTTTCTCCAAGTCCAAGACAAAGCAGCATAAGCCTCTCCCCCTTTTTTTTTTTGTACCGAATAAATTCCCATTCTTGAACACTTTTTATTTATTTATTTAAATATATCCAAAATTCTGTGCTGAGTAAATTCTTAATTCTTTTCCATGAGGGTTGTAGCCCAGTTTTTTATTATACAGATCTCCAAATCATAAGTACAAATCTGCTGACAGATGCCCTTTAAAGGGGTTTTCCTATCTCAGACAATTATGCCCCCATTGTCTGATAGGTGCGGGTCCCACCTACAATGAGAATGGAGCCGGGAAATGAATGGAGGGCGCACTGCGCATGCGCAGCCGCCCTCCATTTATTTCTATGGGGCCGCCGAAAATAGCCAAGTACTGGCTCGGCTATTGCCGTCTGCCCCATAGAGATGAATGGGAGCATGGGGCGATCCAATTCATTTCTATGGGAGCAGCGCTTGGTGGTGGACGGACTCCAGGAAATCTGGGATCCTCCAGCCACAGCGCTCCCCGCTTTGTTCTCATTGTAGGCATCTATCAGACAATGGGGGCAAATCCTAGCGATATGCCCCCATTGTCTGAGATGGAAATACCCCTTTAACAAAAGGAGCAGCAGCATGGATGACATTATACAGCAGTAATAAGCAGTGTAGCTGTGAATCCACCACTGGGGTGAGACAGTTAACCAAACCAGTGTGTTTCTATTACTGTAGCGCTTCTCTGCCTTCCCTCTTGCATAGAATTCTATGGGCAGAATTTGTAACCTGATCCCTCAGGGAACTTATAACCTGTCTCTCAAGATAGATTTTATTCATCGACATAAATTTAAAATGCACAATTCGAGCTTCCTACAGCCACCACCACAAGAGGGAGTAAAGAGGCTTACTGCATACTGTCTATACATTGCACTCAATGGTTATAAAGTAGGCTGCAAGCTCATAAGCTCCCTCTAGTGGTGACTTCAGGTAGAAGGAAAGTAGTTATTTATCTCTAGGTCTTTGCAGGGGATTTTGCTCTGTATCAGACGAGCTGCTCTACGAGTATGACGGCTATAAAGATATACTGAGAAATTAATCGGCACAGAATCCTGGACACAAAAATTACATTGTAAAAGGTGGAGATTCACAATAACTTGAAATATAATTATTCTAAAAAGAGAGAAAGATATTTCTAATTATCACTAGACGACAGTGCAGCACGTATTACCTTACACCTTTAATTACTCCTCGGTAATCATAGCGGTTTACATTACAGTATCCAGAAGACAAGTTGTATTTGCTACGTTTGATGTCAATGATGTTTACAGGAGCTTGTAAAATTACTGTTAATGACTTTGGAGATAGCGCAGGGCAGAGATCAGCGACGAGAAGAGAGAAGACACGCACCGCCATCCACCAGCTGTGAGCAGAATATAATGCTGTGGAATTTGCAGGCTACACTGAACCTCACCTTGACTTCAAAGTCACTCTGATGATATAAGAATTTTTTCACAGTTGAATGGTAATATAATTTTCAGATAATAATAAATGTGCTGCTTACATTACCTGATATTCCTGTAAACATTTCGCATCAGCTCCAAGCTTCATTATCACAACCTTCCACTTTATGACATTCTCTTCAGAGTATTATAGTAGTTATATTCATGTACATAAGAGCAGTATTATAGTAGTTATATTCTTGTACATAGGAGCAGTATTATAGTAGTTATATTCTTGTATATATGAGCAGTATTATAGTAGTTATATTCTTGTATATATGAGCAGTATTATAGTAGTTATATTCCTGTACATATGAGGCAGTATTATAGTAGTTATATTCTTGTACATATGAGGCAGTATTATAGTAGTTATATTCTTGTACATAGGAGCAGTATTATAGTAGTTATATTCTTGTACATAGGAGGCAGTATTATAGTAGTTATATTCTTGTACATAGGAGCAGTATTATAGTAGTTATATTCTTGTACATAGGAGCAGTATTATAGTAGTTATATTCTTGTACATAGGAGCAGTATTATAGTAGTTATATTCTTGTATATATGAGCAGTATTATAGTAGTTATATTCTTGTATATATGAGCAGTATTATAGTAGTTATATTTTTGTACATAGGAGCAGTATTATAGTAGTTATATTCTTGTATATATGAGCAGTATTATAGTAGTTATATTCTTGTACATAGGAACAGTATTATAGTAGTTATTTTCTTGTACATAGGAGCAGTATTATAGTAGTTATATTCTTGTACATAGGGTGCAGTATTATAGTAGTTATATTCTTGTACATAGGAGGCAGTATTATAGTAGTTATATTCTTGTACAAAGGGGGCAGTATTATAGTAGTTATATTTTTGTACATAGGAGCAGTATTATAGTAGTTATATTCATGTACATAAGAGCAGTATTTTAGTACTTATATTCTTGTACATAGCAGGCAGTATTATAGTAATTATATTCTTGTACATAGGAGCAGTATTATAGTAGTTATATTCTTGTACATAGGAGGCAGTATTATAGCAGTTATATTCTTGTACATAGGAGCAGTATTATAGTAGTTATATTCTTGTACATAGGAGGCAGTATTATAGTAGTTCTATTCTTGTACATAGGAGCAGTATTATAGTAGTTATATCCTTGTGCATAGGAGCAGTATTATAGGAATTATATTCTTGTACATAGGAGGCAGTATTATAGTAGTTATATTCTTGTACAAAGGAGGCAGTATTATAGTAGTTATATTCTTGTACATAGGAGCAGTTTTATAATAGTTATATTCTTGTACATAGGAGCAGTATTATAGTAGTTATATTCTTGTACATAGGAGCAGTATTATAGTAGTTATATTCTTGTACATAGGAGCAGTTTTATAGTAGTTATATTCTTGTACATAGGAGCAGTATTATAGTAGTTATATTCTTGTACATAGGAGCAGTATTATAGTAGTTATATTCTTGTACATAGTAGGCAGTATTATAGTAGTTATTTTCTTGTACATAGGAGCAGTATTATAGCAGTTATATTCTTGTATATAGGAGGCAGTATTATAGTAGTTATATTCTTGTACATATGAGAAGAACTATAGCAATTATATTCTTGTACATAGGAGCAGTATTATAGTAGTTATATTCTTGTACATAGGAGCAGTATTATAGTAGTTATATTCTTGTATATAGGAGGCAGTATTATAGTAGTTATATTCTTGTACATAGGAGGCAGTATTATAGTAGTTATATTCTTGTACATAGGAGGCAGTATTATAGTAGTTATATTCTTGTACATAGGAGGCAGTATTATAGTAGTTTATAATATAAATAGCTCAATGGCGCTCTGTGGGTTTCACTGTACTGTGGCAGCGGTATCGAAGCAGAACCGCAAAATTTGCTGCACTGGGGAAGACACTAAATGTAAAAGATAGTGATACCGCGCACTAGGACTAGGTTTAGTTAAAAGTTATAGGGAACGGCAGGGTTAAATACCGTACTACCTGTTGTGTAGCACACAAGTATACACCAACACAGTTATTTCCTTCATAGGCAGTGTACCTGTATCTTTGTTAGTGGATTCCTGCTCGATGCGGATGTTGCACCTCTCTGGAGTCAGGGATTGCCGATTCACTAATGCCAGAGTCCAGGATGTAAGCCTGTTAGTGCTCCGCTGTAGGTGGCGTGCCGCACTAACAGGCTTACATCCCGGACTCCGGCATCAGTGAATCGGCAATCCCTGACTCCAGAGAGGTGCGACATCCGCATCGAGCAGGAATCCACTAACAAAGATACAGGTACACTGCCTATGTAGGAAATAACTATGTTGGTGCATACTTGTGTGCTACACAACAGGTAGTACGGTATTTAACCCTGCCGTTCTGTCACGGATGGTGTTACAGAAAACCAGAAGACACAAATGAAGATCCGACTGACTTGATCCAAAACTAAGGAACAAAAGGGTAAGCCCTGTAACAACCCTAGCTCTCTCCCTTACTGCTCAGCCTATGCAAAAATCTCAATGGTAGAAAATTGCATACCCTCGTTCCTCGACTGTATGACACCTTAACACCCTATAATAGTGAGGGGACACGACCACCGGCTCCCTACACTTAATACGGAGGGAGTTAGGGTCACCTAGGATCAAGCCCACAGGAAAACAGAAATAAAGAAACAGACTTATCTTGTGGATGCTGCAGTAACAGCTTCTAGCATCAGCACACTCCAGGAAGTTGTATAAACCGCAAAGTGATGCAATATGGGAGGGGATTTAAAGGGATGCAATCAGTGCAACTAGATGACAGCTGAGAGAGGGAAACGAGATGACAAAACGAAAGCAAAACAAAAGAACCTCAAGCAGGAGGTTCTGAAGAACGTCTGTCAGAGCTTCTCAGATGTCTGGCGGTGACACGTTCCCTATAACTTTTAACTAAACCTAGTCCTAGAGCGCGGTATCACTATCTTTTACATTTAGTATTATAGTAGTTATATTCTTGTACATAGAAGGCAGTATTATAGTAGTTATATTCTTGTACATAGGAGCAGTATTATAGTAGTTATATTCTTGTACATAGGAGCAGTATTATAGTAGTTATATTCTTGCACATAGGAGCAGTATTATAGTAGTTATATTCTTGTACATAGGAGCAGAATTATAGTAGTTATATTCTTGTACATAGGAGCAGTATTATAGTAGTTATATTCTTGTACATAGGATCAGTATTATAGTAGTTATATTCTTGTACATAGGAGCAGTATTATAGCAGTTATATTCTTGTACATAGGAGCAGTATTATAGTAGTTATATTCTTGTACATAGGAGCAGTATTATAGTAGTTAGATTCTTGTATATAGGATCAGAATTATAGTAGTTATATTCTTGTACATAGGAGCAGTATTATAGTAGTTATATAGTTGTACATAGGAGCAGTATTATAGTAGTTATATTCCTGTACATAGGAGCAGTATTATAGTAGTTATATTCTTGTACATAGGAGCAGTATTATAGTAGTTATATTCATGTACATAGGAGGCATTATTATAGTAGTTATATACTTGTACATAGGAACAGTATTATAGTAGTTATATTCTTGTACATAGGAGCAGTATTATAGTAGTTATATTCTTGTACATAGGAGCAGTATTATAGTAGTTATATTCATGTACATAGGAGGCAGTATTATAGTAGTTATATTCTTGTACATAGGCACAGTATTATAGTAGTTATATAGTTGTACATAGGAGCAGTATTATAGTAGTTATATTCTTGTACATAGGAGGCAGTATTATAGTAGTTATATACTTGTACATAGGAGCAGTATTATAGTAGTTATATTCTTGTACATAGGAGGCAGTATTATAGTAGTTATATTCTTGTACATAGGAGCAGTATTATAGTAGTTATATTCTTGTACATAGGAGCAGTATTATAGTAGTTATATTCTTGTACATAGGAGCAGTATTATAGTAGTTATATTCATGTACATAGGAGGCAGTATTATAGTAGTTATATTCTTGTACATAGGCACAGTATTATAGTAGTTATATAGTTGTACATAGGAGCAGTATTATAGTAGTTATATTCTTGTACATAGGAGGCAGTATTATAGTAGTTATATACTTGTACATAGGAGCAGTATTATAGTAGTTATATTCTTGTACATAGGAGGCAGTATTATAGTAGTTATATTCTTGTACATAGGAGCAGTATTATAGTAGTTATATTCTTAACCATATTTCTTTTTATTGAAAGAAAAAGCAGAGGCTAAACGCCCATACATGACTACATCACAGTGACAAGGAATCACAATATGAGTCCCACATTTACATCATGCATAGACATCATATACAATCACAATTATCAAACATAAAATAAAATTCAGTCAAGGGTTGGGAGACAAAGGGGGGGAACACACAAGAGGGGAAGGAGCGGGGAGAACAGGGAGATGGGAGATTCTGCTCTGCTAAGCAAAGTTTCTGTAAGTTTTCCATGGAGACCATAGTTTTAAGAAGCGGGAACGTGAGTTAGTTTCCCAGTGTGCCAGCTCCTCAAAACGGTAGATCTGGTCTACCTTGTCTATCCACATTAGGGTGGTCGGGGGAGAGTCAGTTTTCCATAGAAAAGGAATAAGCAGCTTAGCTGCCGTGAGCAACATGGTCGGGAGGTTATCCTTAGCAGGGGTGAGGGTTGTATTTGGGCACCATAACAAAATAAGTTTAGCATCCAGAACTATCCTAGAATTGCAAATTTGGTTGATCAATGGCTCAATTGATTTCCAAAATGTCTGGATTTTCCGACAAGACCACCAAATATGCGACAGGGAACCAATTTCCAAGCCGCATCTCCAACAAGCTTCTGGAACTTCCGGGTTCAACTTGTGTAAGAACTCAGGCGTCTTATACCATCTACTGAGTAGTTTGAAAGAGTTCTCCTGAATCCTCACACAGCGGTTAAAGCCATGTGAATGTGCCAAAATAAAGGCTCTTTCCGGCTCCGTGAGGCACAAAGAGAGCTCCCTCTCCCAGGAGGTCAGAAAACGGAGCTCCGGGGGGAGTGAGGAGAGTATTTCTTTATACATCTGAGACAGCGGTCTAATGGCGGGTTTAGTGGCCATGACCTTCTTTTCAAGCCAAGATAAAGAGCTGTTAACAGGTAGGGACCTAACACCCCCTGTAATATCTCTCTTAAAGTCAGCCAGATGGAAAAATGGCGCAGTCTTGACCTCGGGGAGGCCCAGCAACAAATCCAAATTCAAGCTGCCATCCGGTAAGAGGACATCCCGCAGAAATTTGCCAGCGAGCCTAGGCCAAATACCGGAGGGGCTTAAGATGGATGGATGGAGGTAGTTTTGTAGCAGTTGCAGTGGCATACCTGGGTTAGGAAAGTTGAATGTTTGAGACTGGACCATTTTAGACCACTCTACCAGCATACCCTTCCAGACCAGGGAGGATGCATAATGGTTAGCCGAAAAGGCTCGGACACCCCACAGGGTGAGCTGATCTTGGTTAGTGAGCAGCGCAGACTCCAGGCGAGAGCAAGGGGAGTTGGATTGACGAGACATAGCTGCTACGCATCTACAAAGTTGTACTGCAGTATAATAAACCTTAACATCTGGCATCCCAAAGCCTCCAAGCTTCTTATCCCTAGTGAGGACTGAATAGGCAATACGAGGAGATTTGCCATTCCAGAGGAAGCGAGTGAACACCCGGCGTACTTCTGCGAAATATGAGTTTGGTAGCCAAATAGGGAGGGCCTGTAGCAGATATAGGAATTTGGGGAGGATAAAGGTTTTAAGGTAATTTTTCCTACCAACCCACGATACGAAAGGTAGTTTCAAGGTCTGGAGGTGGGTACGAACTGACTGAAGCAGCGGCGTGTAATTGAGTGAGGCCAACTCATGAATATTGGCCGATATACGTGTCCCTAGGAACGTAATGTCCCTGGATGCCCAAACAAATGGAGTGTCGCGCTTAAGCGTATTAATCACAGCTTGGGAGCATGAAATATTAAGTGCCATAGACTTCCCATAATTAATTTTAAAATTAGATACGAACCCAAAGTTCTCAAATATATTCAATAACTTAGGTAAGGCCTCTCTGGGGTTAGATATTATAACCAAAAGGTCGTCCGCAAATGCTGCAGTAACATGGGTGCCGGCGCCCACTTGGAGGCCCTTTATATCTGGGTCCGCCCTAATCTTGCACAGAAGAGTCTCCATCACCAACACAAATAATGCCGGAGACAGGGGGCACCCCTGCCTTGTCCCATTAGTGATGCGAAATGGAGGGGATAACGTACCATTAACTTTGACCACGGCAGAGGGGGCCGAGTATAAGGTGTAAATGGCAGCAATAAACTGATCAGAGAGACCAAACCTCGCCAGGGCCCGAGACATAAACTGCCAGCTGACCCTGTCGAAGGCCTTCTCCGCATCAGTGCTCACCAACACTAAAGGTTTCACAGATTTCTTGGCCCTGTGAATAAGGTGAAGAAGCCGAATCGTGTTTTCCGACCCCTGTCTGCCGTGGACAAAGCCCACTTGCTCTCCATGGACAATGTCAGGAAGTACATCCTGAAGTCTGGTAGCTAAGATTTTCGCCCACCACTTCACATCAGTATTGAGCAAGGAGATCGGCCTATAATTACTGCAGCAAGTCGGGTCCTTATTCTCCTTATGTAAGACTGTAATGTGCGCCATTAAGGAATGAGGGGCAAGGGAGCCTCCAGAGAGGAGGTGATTGCACAAATTCTTAAAACGGGGGATAAGGATATCCTGGAAGGATTTGTAGTAAATAATGGGAAACCCATCCGGGCCCGGGCTTTTACCCGAGGGGATGGACCTGAGCACCTTATGGATTTCAGAGTCAGTAACCGGTCTAGTTAAGTGGGCCGCTTTTGTTTGGGATATGGAAGGAAGGTCCAGAGACTGTAGGAATTTGTCCGTGGCGTCTGAGAGGACACCAGGGGTGTCCCCGTTGGGGGGAGGTAGGTTATACAGAGCCTCATAAAAGGTGCAGAAAGCCTTGGCGATATCAGGGGTGGATTTATGCACCTTCCCGTTCGGGTCTTTAATAGAGGAAACAAAGGAGTCAGAGAATTGCTTCTTAACTATGGCTGACATCAATCTGTTTCCTCTATTTCCATGGGCGTAGGCCTTAAACCTGGAACGCAGTACCAGCTTTGCCGAAGTGACATTTAGCATATTTTTTAGATGTGTCCTAGCATCCGTGAGTTCTGCTAAGGTATGAAGGGCCTGTGATTCCTTGTGCGAGGATTCAAGGCGGGCAATTTTTGTCAATAGAGCATCTAAAGCCTGCGTCCTCTGTTTTTTCACATAAGCCCCTAAGGCAATGAGTTCCCCCCTTAACACTACCTTATGAGATTCCCATAATATGGAAGGGGAGGGAGGGGAGTCGGGTGTATCATTTAGCGTAAAAAACTCAGAGATGGAGGCTTTAATCTTAGAAGCGTGAACGGGGTCCAAAATCAAAGTGTCATTTAGACGCCATAGACGTTCCTTTTTCTGAGGGTCAGACAGGGAAAAGTGGATGATAACAGGAGCGTGGTCAGAAAGTGTAATGGGACCTATACGGGCTCCGGAGACATTACGCAGATGTGACTCAGAGAGGAATAAGTAATCTAACCTGTGAAAGGAAGTCTTGGCATGGGAATAATAGGAAAAATCCCGGCCGTTGGGGTTTAGTGAGCGCCATACATCTAAGACCTTCAGTTTCTTCAGAGAGATTTTCAACCGTCTCAGGAGCCTATAAGAAACAGAAGGTCTGCCTGTGGAAGTATCAATGGCAGGGTCTAGGGCCACGTTGAAATCACCCCCCAGAACAAGCAATCCCTCTGTGAATGAGGAAAGAAGGCTTAAGGTTTGAACGAGCCATGGGACTTGGCCTCTATTAGGGGCATACAAATTGGCAAAAGTCACAGGAGACTCACCTAAAACACCTTTCACAAAGAGGTATCTGCCCTCTGGGTCCACAGCAGTAGCAGAGTGTTTGAAGGGGAGGTTTCCGTGCACAGCCACACTAACCCCCCTGCTGGCGGTGCTATAGGTACTGTGAAACCATTGGGCAAACTTCCTAGGGGGAAGGTTAGGAACCTTGCCCGATTTAAAGTGAGTCTCCTGTAAGAAAGCCACTGAAACTTTGTCCCTCAAAAGAAGGGAGAGAGTCTGGGACCTTTTGCATGGCTCGTTCAAACCATGTACATTTAAAGAAGCAACTACAATAGATGCCATTGCATTAGTAAATCACACAGATGCCTACACAGAATAACCATGGAAATGCTTAGTAGCACACAGTGGTTCAGAGCAGAGAAAGGGAAGGTAGAAAGGAGGGATAGACAAAACACAACAAAATAATAAAACAGTGAAATAACAAACCGGTAATAAACCAGCACAGAAAACATGAGATCTGTAGAGAAGTAAATGCTTCACTTATCGTCAGCTCGGACAGGGTTGAGCTGGCGAGGGGGCAAGTAAAGCACCTTGCGGTCTCTAACAATGGACCAACAAAAATATGTCCAGCACAGGAATCTTGCCGGTCCCTGCCCTGCATAGGGGTAACGATACCTGCAACAACAGGAGCAATGTCCAGAAAAAACAAAGGAGAGTTTCCTTATCGTCCTGTCATGTAAAACAGATCAGTGGACATAGAACAGCAGGAGAGGAAAACTCTTCCTAGGTCGTCATGCGTTTAGGAAATGGCGATCAGGTGGGGCTCTTATCCATCCTACCCCTTCCCAGACGGTCAGACTTTCCAGCCGACACCTTCTGCCAGTTAGCAACACGAGGGGGAGCTGGTAGGGGGCCATCCTGGTCGGCCGGGAGCCATGAAGGAATGTCCACAGGGGGTACTCCAAGCGCTTCCCAGACAGAGGCCAGATCTTGAGGAGAACGAACGGTAAGTAATTTACCATTTCTGGAAATCGCCAACCCGAAAGGGTACAACCAACGGAAAGGAATCGCTGATTTCTTCAAGACATCTAGAAGAGGCCGCAACAGGCGCCGTTTGGCCAAAGTAGACGGAGCCAGGTCTTGAAACATCTGGATCGGTGCATGTTCGTACTCCAAGGCTTCCGATTCCCGCTGTTTCTGTAGGAGGGCCGCAGTGTCGACAAAGCTCAGTAAGCCACAGATCACATCCCGCGGTGGTTCCTGCGGCTTTGGTCTAGGGCGTAGTGCCCTGTGTATACGCTCGATCACTATTACGGCCGCCCTCTCTGCGCCCAGTAGGCTTGAAAATATTTTGCGCGCAACCGACGGCAAGGCCTCCACCGCATGCGATTCCGGTAGGCCCCGTATGCGGATATTCCGCCTGCGACTGCGGTTCTCCTGGTCTTCTAGTTTCAGGTATGCTTCATTCAATAAGGCCTTGTGGGTCGCTAACACATCTGCGGTTTTACTTTCGTACGCCATGATGTCTTCTTGAGCAGACTCCAGGGAAACGACTCTCTGGCCTAAGTGTTTCAAGTCGTCTTTAATGTCAGATAAGCCTTGCTTGAGAGGTGAGAGAGCTGAATCTAGGACTCTCTTAAGGGTCCGTTCAGAAAGCGGTGGGTCGCGTGGGCGTCTGTCTGAAATATCAGAGCCACTTCCCGCGTCCGAGAGGTCTCCTGCATCGGAGTCGTGGGTAATGGATGCCGCCATGTTAGGGCCTCTCTGCACCGCGAGCCTCGGAGTTTTCCTGAGGAACTTTTCCATTTCTGGCTGCTTAGAGTGTAGTGGGGTCGTCTCTGAACTGCCTCTGGACTTGTCCTTGCCAGTCTTCCCCATATTAGTGCAAATTATAGCTTAATTTAGGGCAAATGAGCCGGAATGCTGGAGGAGCTCAAGCTCGTGCGGCCATTCAGCAGCGTGGCTCGGCTCCGCCCCTATAGTAGTTATATTCTTGTACATAGGAGCAGTATTATAGTAGTTATATTCTTGTACATAGGAGGCAGTATTATAGTAGTTATATTCTTGTACATAGGAGCAGTATTATAGTAGTTATATTCTTGTACATAGGAGCAGTATTATAGTAGTTATATTCTTGTACATAGGAGCAGTATTATAGTAGTTATATTCTTGTACATAGGAGCAGTATTATAGTAGTTATATTCATGTACATAGGAGGCAGTATTATAGTAGTTATATTCTTGTACATAGGCACAGTATTATAGTAGTTATATAGTTGTACATAGGAGCAGTATTATAGTAGTTATATTCTTGTACATAGGAGGCAATTTTTATTGTGAAAACAAACAAAAAAAATACAATTAAAATACATTCTTACAAAAACAAAAAATAACAGGCATTGTACACACAATGACTACTCAACTAAAATGACTATAGAATCATATTAAACTTAGAAAGTCCACATTTGCTGGGGAGGAAAAAGAAGAGAAAAAAACACACAAAATAACATCATATTTTCTGTTTTAAACCAAAGACACATTTCTCCATAATTTCCTATTATTCGGGTTACTCCGTATCTCTAATGACTTAACCCACTGGAGCTCAGACATTATTTGGCTTACGGCTGTGGTGTGGTGGAATGGCTCATTGTGTATAGACACGCGGGTTCTCATGTGCCAATGGTAGTATTTTATGACAGATATGATCAGGTACATTGTCCCCCTGTCTACATTCCTATTTCTGGATGGAACAGCATAGACTATTTCAGCATAAGTCAGGGACTGCAGTAATGGGATGTTTAGCTTTTGTGACACTTCTTCCCATATTCTCCTCCCACCCCTGCAGTCAGATATTAAGTGCTCCATCGTCTCCTCCTGCTGACAACCGAGAGGACAGTTCCTATCTGAAACACTTAAAAATTTCAGGTTACCCCTAACAAATAGCTTTCCATGTAATGACAACCAAGCTATGTCAAATAATTTGGCGGGGAGTCGTTTCCCATTGAGGAGCTTCAGACTTTCTTGTAAAGTGCTAGTCACACAATCCCTCAAGACAAGTGGAGAACAAAAGAAAGCCCTACAGACCCTCACGTATAGATCTTTCCTTGGCTTACCCTCAATGTAGGACTTCTCTATCTTCCACCTTCTCACACACTTCAGCCCATAGTCCAGGTACTGGGGGAGGTAGTCACTCGTCCATCGACCCCTCTTGAGACTGCCGCCTCGCACCCAAGACTCTGCAAAAGGCATTATCCAGTCCCTGATACTATTCACCCACAGGAAGCTGTTTTCTGAGTCCAGGCAACCAAAATTAACTTTTAGAAACATGGAGTCAAAGAACACCCTTGGATTCAACATATCCAACCCACCCTCTCTTCTCTGTAGGTAGGTGATCCCTCTTTTTATCAGGTTCAACCTGTTCCCCCACAACAGTTGGAAGAACAGGCTAAAGAGCCTAGCGGAGAAAGATTCCGGCAAAGGAAAAACGACAGAGACATACAAGAAGACAGGGACCAGGTAAGTCTTCAACATTTTAACCCTTTCTCTATAGGTCAGCCTCCAGTTCTTCCATCGCTGAACCTTTGCATTTCCGGCTTCCAACTTCTCTTCCCAATTTAGTTTGGCGTTATCATTCCTCCCAAATTTGACCCCTAGGATTTTAATATAGGTGGAGGCTCTCACAAATTGTGGCAGATCAAAGTCTGGATCACTGTCTGATATCCAGAGAGCTTGACTCTTCTCAAGGTTGACCAGAGACCCTGAGGCCTCCGAGTAACTTCTGATGGCCGTAGACAACATCTCCACCTCACGAGGCTCAGATATCACCACAGTCACATCATCCGCATAGGCAACAACACTCAGGGGCAGGCAATGGGGGACTGGCACCCCCTGAAAACCACACTCCTGCAGTGACCTCAAGAATGGGTCTAAGGCAAATACATACAGCAGCGGACTCAGTGGGCAACCCTGTCTCACCCCTGCCTCAACCCTGAAGGTATCACCCTGCCAACCATTGACCAGAGGAAAGCTCTCAGCCTCGCAATACAGAGTCTTCAGCCAATCGATGAATTGCCCCGGAATACCGTACTTTGACAAAGTGGCCCATAGATACTCATGATCTACTCTGTCAAAGGCTTTAGCCTGGTCAAGACTCACAACATATCTCCCACACCTCAGGGATTTACATCTCTCAAACATCTCCCTTATCGAGAGGACTGCTCCAGAGATGTTCCGCCCTTTTACTGTGCCAAACTGACAGCCTGACAACAGTGCTGAGGACAGACAAACTAATCTAGAAAACAGAATTTTTGCCAGAATCTTTCTGTCGACATTCAAGAGGGCAATCGGCCTCCAGTTCTTGATGTCACTCGGCTCTTTACCTTTGGACAGCAGAATCAGCGAGGACACTCTCATGGATGGAGGCATCAGGTGACTTTCTAGACAATTTGTATATACATCCACGAGGATTGGGGCCAAGAGGTCTCTGAATGTCCTATAGAATTCTGCTGTTATCCCATCTGGACCTGGTGCCTTCTTCAGATGTAACTTATCAATTGCCTCTTTAACCTCCGCCACTGTCAAATCTGCTGTCAAAGGAGAAAAGTCCAAATCATTAGTATCAGGGAGCGGAGTTGCCTCCAAGAATTGGGTCATCTTGTCTCTATCCAAAACCTTCCTCTGAAACAAGTCAGCATAGTAAGATCTCACCACCCCCAGGATACCCTCCCGAGATTCTTGCAAAACACCCTGGGGGTCAGTGAGACCGGTGACAGATTTATTTGCCACTCGCTCCCGGCAATTCTCAAAGGGATCAGGAGACCCTAAAGTCCCATAATCCCGTTCAAGAACCAGGGAGGTATACCTGCTGTACTGATACTGCCTTATCTCAGATTTCAGCCGGTCTATCCTTTGTTGGTCATCCCCTCCCGCCGAATATAGTGACTCCAATTCTTTCCGCAGCTTGAGATACTGGCCATACTTACTCTTCCCCTTTATAACTGACAGTCTCTTTAAGAGGGATCTGATCTCATCCTTGACATCCTCCCACCAGTCGGCCATATTGTCAAAAAAGTCCACTCTCTCTAGCTGACTCTGTATAAGAGAGTGAACATGACTCTGAACCGAAGGGTCTTCTAATATACTGGAATTAAGTCTCCATAACCCTCTACCTGTCCCAGAACACTTTGTGACACCCAAACAGAAATATAAGGCCAGATGGTCTGAATAAGGGACGATCTTCTCATCTTTCTCACCAATGGTCTCTGTAGGACTCACCAGAGCTAAATCTATCCGACTTCTTCTTTCACCACAAAAATAAGTAAATTTTGGTTTCCGACCACCCTGCACAAACACATCTGACAACCCGGCCTGTTGAATAATTCCGTTTAAGACCTTGGAGTCTCTGGTAAGAGGCCTATTAGAGGTCCTGTCACAAGATGTCCTGGTGGCATTAAAATCTCCAGCCATGATGACAGGGATAGATGTGAAGAGATATGGCTTCACTTCATTATAAAGGTTAACCCTTTCAGTCACTGTCTGCGAACCATAGATATTTATAAGACGGAGCCTCCTACCCCGAATAGTAACTTCCAGAATTAGGCACCTTCCCATCAATACCTCTGTCAACCTATGTATATGTACATCATTGGTGTTAAAGAGGATAGAGACCCCGGCACTTGGTTCTACAGCCAGTGACCAAAAGGATGGACCAGACCGCCATTCACGCTCGGCTTCCCGTAAGAGTCCTAAAGTATTCAAACGTGTCTCTTGTAAGAAAAAGACATCAGCATCAAGAGACCTTAGATGTTCATAAACCGCATGCCTGGTCCTCCTCACTCTGACACTGTTCACATTACTGGAGAACACTTTAAGGGTAAAGTCAGCCATCAAAGCAAAGCAAAGTACAAGTAGCAGAGATATTCCCCCCATCATCATAGATCTGAGTCTGAGCCCACCTGCCGACCACCTGTCTCCATGTCTGATTCGGACAGACGTTTAGCTCGCGGGGGTTTCCTTTTTGTGGGGGGATCGCCCTCTTGGTCCTCATTAAATTCATCTACCACCCTCTTTAACTCTCTCTCCATCTCTTCCTCAGCGTCTGACTCTGATAGGACACCGTACCTATTTGTGATAGTCATGACACCTGACCCGGGGTCTACTTTCTTTTTGGAAGGTTTTTGGACAGTGGTCCATTCCCCCTCAGGCTTACGGCTGGTTTTGTCCTTCTTCCGTTTCTTCTGCGGATTTATTGATGCAGGGGCAGAAGACGACGTGCCCACAACCTGCTCAGTGACCTCCCCGTTCCCCTCAGTGGCTCCTGGCTGGGACTGGTCAGGCACTATGTCACCCATATTGTCACCCATGTTGTGCTGAGGCTCGGGCGGTGTCACTGCTGACCCTGACAACAGCGTCTCCTCCTCTAGGTCATCTGCCACTTCCAGCAAGTCCTCATCAGGGAAGTCCTTACAAACATTATGCCAGGCGTCTGGACAGTCCCTGTGCGAGTGACCGATCCTACCACAGAGGTTGCACCGGATGTTCTGGCAGGTGGCGCTGACATGGCCGATCTCCCCGCATAAATTACATTTTACCAGGGTGCACACACTCGCAATATGACCGGCCTTTCCGCATTTAACCACCTCCGGACCGCCTAACGCAGGATCGCGTTCCGGAGGTGGCAGCGCTGCGCACAGTCACGCATATACGCGTCATCTCGCGAGACGCGAGATTTCCTGTGAACGCGCGCACACAGGCGCGCGCGCTCACAGGAACGGAAGGTAAGAGAGTTGATCTCCAGCCTGCCAGCGGCGATCGTTCGCTGGCAGGCTGGAGATGTGTTTTTTTTAACCCCTAACAGGTATATTAGACGCTGTTTTGATAACAGCGTCTAATATACCTGCTACCTGGTCCTCTGGTGGTCCCATTTGTTTGGATCGACCACCAGAGGACACAGGTAGCTCAGTAAAGTAGCACCAAGCACCACTACACTACACTACACCCCCCCCCCATCACTTATTAACCCCTTATTAGCCCCTGATCACCCCTAATCACCCCTGATCACCCCATATAGACTCCCTGATCACCCCCCTGTCATTGATTACCCCCCTGTCATTGATCAACCCCCTGTAAAGCTCCATTCAGACGTCCGCATGATTTTTACGGATCCACTGATAGATGGATCGGATCCGCAAAACGCATCCGGACGTCTGAATGAAGCCTTACAGGGGCATGATCAATGACTGTGGTGATCACCCCATATAGACTCCCTGATCACCCCCCTGTCATTGATTACCCCCCTGTCATTGATTACCCCCCTGTAAAGCTCCATTCAGATGTCCGCATGATTTTTACGGATGCACTGATACATGGATCGGATCCGCAAAACGCATCCGGTCGTCTGAATGAAGCCTTACAGGGGCATGATCAATGACTGTGGTGATCACCCCCCTGTCATTGATCACCCCCCTGTAAAGCTCCATTCAGATGTCCGCATGATTTTTACGGATGCACTGATAGATGGATCGGATCCGCAAAACGCATCCGGACGTCTGAATGAAGCCTTACAGGGGCATGATCAATGACTGTGGTGATCACCCCATATAGACTCCCTGATCACCCCCCTGTCATTGATTACCCCCCTGTCATTGATTACCCCCCTGTAAAGCTCCATTCAGATGTCCGCATGATTTTTACGGATGCACTGATAGATGGATCGGATCCGCAAAACGCATCCGGACGTCTGAATGAAGCCTTACAGGGGCATGATCAATGACTGTGGTTATCACCCCATATAGACTCCCTGATCACCCCCCTGTAAAGCTCCATTCAGATGTCCGCATGATTTTTACGGATGCACTGATACATGGATCGGATCCGCAAAACGCATCCGGTCGTCTGAATGAAGCCTTACAGGGGCATGATCAATGACTGTGGTGATCACCCCCCTGTCATTGATTACCCCCCTGTAAAGCTCCATTCAGATGTCCGCATGATTTTTACGGATGCACTGATAGATGGATCCGATCCGCAAAACGCATCCGGACGTCTGAATGAAGCCTTACAGGGGCATGATCAATGACTGTGGTGATCACCCCATATAGACTCCCTGATCACCCCCCTGTCATTGATCACCCCCCTGTCATTGATTACCCCCCTGTAAAGCTCCATTCAGATGTCCGCATGATTTTTACGGATGCACTGATAGATGGATCGGATCCGCAAAACGCATCCGGACGTCTGAATGAAGCCTTACAGGGGCATGATCAATGACTGTGGTGATCACCCCATATAGACTCCCTGATCACCCCCCTGTCATTGATCACCCCCCTGTCATTGATTACCCCCCTGTAAAGCTCCATTCAGATGTCCGCATGATTTTTACGGATGCACTGATAGATGGATCGGATCCGCAAAACGCATCCGGACGTCTGAATGAAGCCTTACACGGGCGTGATCAATGACTGTGGTTATCACCCCATATAGACTCCCTGATCACCCCCCTGTCATTGATCACCCCCCTGTCATTGATCACCCCCCCTGTCATTGATCACCCCCCCTGTCATTGATCACCCCTCTGTAAGGCTCCATTCAGATATTTTTTTGGCCCAAGTTAGCAGAATTTTTTTTTTTTTTTTCTTACAAAGTCTCATATTCCACTAACTTGTGTCAAAAAATAAAATCTCACATGAACTCACCATACCCCTCACGGAATCCAAATGCGTAAAATTTTTTAGACATTTATATTCCAGACTTCTTCTCACGCTTTAGGGCCCCTAGAATGCCAGGGCAGTATAAATACCCCACATGTGACCCCATTTCGGAAAGAAGACACCCCCAGGTATTCCGTGAGGGGCATATTGAGTCCATGAAAGATTGAAATTTTTGTCCCAAGTTAGCGGAACGGGAGACTTTGTGAGAAAAAAATTAAAAATATCAATTTCCGCTAACTTGTGCCAAAAAAAAAAAATTTCTATGAACTCGCCATGCCCCTCATTGAATACCTTGGGGTGTCTTCTTTCCAAAATGGGGTCACATGTGGGGTATTTATACTGCCCTGGCATTCTAGGGGCCCCAAAGCGTGAGAAGAAGTCTGGTATCCAAATGTCTAAAAATGCCCTCCTAAAAGGAATTTGGGCACCTTTGCGCATCTAGGCTGCAAAAAAGTGTCACACATCTGGTATCGCCGTACTCAGGAGAAGTTGGGGAATGTGTTTTGGGGTGTCATTTTACATATACCCATGCTGGGTGAGAGAAATATCTTGGTCAAATGCCAACTTTGTATAAAAAAATGGGAAAAGTTGTCTTTTGCCAAGATATTTCTCTCACCCAGCATGGGTATATGTAAAATGACACCCCAAAACACATTCCCCAACTTCTCCTGAATACGGCGATACCACATGTGTGACACTTTTTTGCAGCCTAGGTGGGCAAAGGGGCCCATATTCCAAAGAGCACCTTTAGGATTTCACAGGTCATTTACCTACTTACCACACATTAGGGCCCCTGGAAAATGCCAGGGCAGTATAACTACCCCACAAGTGACCCCATTTTGGAAAGAAGACACCCCAAGGTATTCCGTGAGGGGCATGGCGAGTTCCTAGAATTTTTTATTTTTTGTCACAAGTTAGTGGAAAATGCTTATTTTTTTTTTTTTTTTTTTTTTCATACAAAGTCTCATATTCCACTAACTTGTGACAAAAAATAAAAACTTCCATGAACTCACTTTGCCCATCAGCGAATACCTTGGGGTCTCTTCTTTCCAAAATGGGGTCACTTGTGGGGTAGTTATACTGCCCTGGCATTCTAGGGGCCCAAATGTGTGGTAAGGAGTTTGAAATCAAATTCTGTAAAAAATGACCTGTGAAATCCGAAAGGTGCTCTTTTGAATATGGGCCCCTTTGCCCACCTCGGCTGCAAAAAAGTGTCACACATCTGGTATCTCCGTAATCGGGAGAAGTTGGGGAATGTGTTTTGGGGTGTCATTTTACATATACCCATGCTGGGTAAGAGAAATATCTTGGCAAAAGACAACTTTTCCCATTTTTTTATACAAAGTTGGCATTTGACCAAGATATTTATCTCACCCAGCATGGGTATATGTAAAAAGACACCCCAAAACACATTCCTCAACTTCTCCTGAATACAGAGATACCAGATGTGTGACACTTTTTTGCAGCCTAGGTGGGCAAAGGGGCCCACATTCCAAAGAGCACCTTTCGGATTTCACAGGTCATTTACCTACTTACCACACATTTGGGCCCCTAGAATGCCAGGGCAGTATAACTACCCCACAAGTGACCCCATTTTGGAAAGAAGAGACCCCAAGGTATTCGCTGATGGGCATAGTGAGTTCATGGAAGTTTTTATTTTTTGTCACAAGTTTGTGGAATATGAGACTTTGTATGAAAAAAAAAAAAAAAAAAAAAAATCATCATTTTCCACTAACTTGTGACAAAAAATAAAAAATTCTAGGAACTCGCCATGCCCCTCACGGAATACCTTGGGGTGTCTTCTTTCCAAAATGGGGTCACTTGTGGGGTAGTTATACTGCCCTGGTATTCTAGGGGCCCAAATGTGTGGTAAGGAGTTTGAAATCAAATTCAGGAAAAAATGAGGAGTGAAATCCGAAAGGTGCTCTTTGGAATATGGGCCCCTTTGCCCACCTAGGCTGCAAAAAAGTGTCACACATCTGGTATCCCCGTACTCAGGAGAAGTTGAGGAATGTGTTTTGGGGTGTCTTTTTACATATACCCATGCTGGGTGAGATAAATATCTTGGTCAAATGACAACTTTGTATAAAAAAATGGGAAAAGTTGTCTTTTGCCAAGATATTTCTCTCACCCAGCATGGGTATATATAAAATGACACCCCAAAACACATTCCCCACCTTCTCCTGAGTACGGAGATACCAGATGTGTGACACTTTTTTGCAGCCTAGGTGGGCAAAGGGGCCCATATTCCAAAGAGCACCTTTCGGATTTCACAGGTCATTTTTTACAGAATTTGATTTCAAACTCCTTACCACACATTTGGGCCCCTAGAATGCCAGGGCAGTATAACTACCCCACAAGTGACCCCATTTTGGAAAGAAGAGACCCCAAGGTATTCGCTGATGGGCATAGTGAGTTCATAGAAGTTTTTATTTTTTGTCACAAGTTAGTGGAATATGAGACTTTGTAAGGAAAAAAAAAAAAAAAAAAAAAATCATCATTTTCCGCTAACTTGTGACAAAAAATAAAAAGTTCTATGAACTCACTATGCCCATCAGCGAATACCTTAGGGTGTGTACTTTCAGAAATGGGGTCATTTGTGGGGTGTTTGTACTGTCTGGGCATTGTAGAACCTCAGGAAACATGACAGGTGCTCAGAAAGTCAGAGCTGCTTCAAAAAGCGGAAATTCACATTTTTGTACCATAGTTTGTAAACGCTATAACTTTTACCCAAACCATTTTTTTTTTACCCAAACATTTTTTTTTTATCAAAGACATGTAGAACTATAAATTTAGAGCAAAATTTCTATATGGATGTCGTTTTTTTTGCAAAATTTTACAACTGAAAGTGAAAAATGTCATTTTTTTGCAAAAAAAACGTTAAATTTCGATTAATAACAAAAAAAGTAAAAATGTCAGCAGCAATGAAATACCACCAAATGAAAGCTCTATTAGTGAGAAGAAAAGGAGGTAAAATTCATTTGGGTGGTAAGTTGCATGACCGAGCAATAAACGGTGAAAGTAGTGTAGGTCAGAAGTGTAAAAAGTGGCCTGGTCTTTCAGGGTGTTTAAGCACTGGGGGCTGAGGTGGTTAAAACATTTTCTAGGCTGACCCGCATAGAAGCATACCCCTTTCTCCCGGCCAATAAAGAATGAGTTGGGCAGATGTTGGGTGATGTTGTTAACCTGCCGTAACTTTACCAGGACCTTCCACCCCCCAGTCCATATGCCATCCTCGTCCCTGGTCTTGGTCAGATCTGACATTAGGTCACAGTGTCTTTTTAGCCATACAACAATATCCTGGTGTGGTACTGACTCGTTCCAGAATATTATGGTGACATTTGCTGTGTCTGGTCTAGAGATGGGGATGAGGCTGAACTTATTCCAGCCATCAGCATCTCTAACCCGGGCGAAATGAGCCCAGAAGCGGTCCAGGTCAGACATGAGTTTAAAACTGACGTCATACCCCTGCCTGTCAGGAAGGTTTATCACTGCCAGGATGTTAGATGGCAGGAAACCCATTTGGTGGCACAGAAGTTCACGGACCACAAACCTCCTGTCAGGCAACTCCTCCTTGGCCCCTCTATGCCTGAACCTGACCACGTTCCTCCTCTTAAAAGCCTGACCTGTATAGTTTACATTAGACCTGAAGGATGGTGACCCACGGCTCCAGGCATTACCAGAGGAGACACCACCAGTTCCACCCTCCTGCTGTACTTGGGGGCGCTGTGGTGGCTGCTGACCGCCTGCACTATGGGGGTCTGACACTTCTGGTGTAACTAAAGGGGGGAAGTGCTGTGCATCAGACTGTACAGCCCCCTCCCCACCATCATCCATAATACTCTGCGAGTCACAAGCCTCTGAAGGCTGATCTAATGGTGGACCCGACTCTAGAGATGACCCCAAATCCCACACACACTGTGAAGCGCTCCCCTCTGCAGAAACATCATCAGAAATATCACATACATTCATATCAGTGCAGTCACTAGCAGTATGATCCTGCTGTACAGAGCCCAGACAGTCCTGCTGAGCCATGACCTGTGAGCTCTCTGCTGCACTGCTGCCTTCAGGCAAGAGCCCACAGTCCTGCTGCTCTCTACTGCCCCCCAGGGCTTGTGGTGACTGCACTGCTACTGCAGAGTTACCTTCAGGCGAGAGTCCACAGTCCTGCTGCTCTCTACTGCCTCCCAGGGCTTGTGGTGACTGCACTGCTACTGCAGAGTTACCTTCAGGCGAGAGTCCACAGTCCTGCTGCTCTCTACTGCCCCCCAGGGCTTGTGGTGACTGCACTGCTACTGCAGAGTTACCTTTAGGCGAGAGTCCATAGTCCTGCTTCACATCACAAACTGCTAGGACTTGTGGTACCTTTTGAGGAGTCTCTGCAGGTCTTTGCTGTTGCTGGACACTTTCTCCCACTTCTTTGTACAAATTCCCTTTCTCAAAAGGGAAGCTGGCTGGTCTGAGGACTGGTCTTGCACAGGCCTGCTGGGTGTCATCTGGACAGGTTGGAGACTTGGGTTTAGATGGAGATGGTTCTGGCGCAGGTCTTCCCCCATGTCCCTCAAGTCTTTGCTGGTTCCTGAAGGATTCAGCGACTGGTCCCATCTGCTCCAGTACGGCCTCCATGTCCTGCACAGTCTCAGCGAGCTGCACAGCGAGGGAGCTCAGCTTCTTGTCATGGACAGCCTGATTGTTGGGGTTTGCTGCCTTTAGCTTATAGACACAATCTATCTGTTTCTGCAGCTGTAGTTTTGTTCTTTTTAATGTTTCTAGCCTCTTGACCAGAGCTGGGATCCGCTCGGCCAGACATAGTTCTGGTGCACGCTGAGTATTGGGGGGTTGTGTACTCACAGAATGGCTCCTTACAGGCGTCCCTCTGCTTGGTCCTTGCACTGGACCTGGTGCAGCCGTGGTCACTGCTGCGAGGTCGCTATCTCCAGATTGGGGACGGGGCCCCTGGTTCTTCCCAGTGACTGCACTTGTGGCCCCATGAAGCCTTCCTTCAGTATTCCCTCTGGTCTCATCTGTCGTGTTGGCGACTTTTGCGCTGTTCCCACTCCCGTAGCGTGTGCGGTCAGACCGTATCAGGACAGGCTGTTGCAGGTTCTCCTGCATGGTCTGCTTCTCCAGAGATGTTCTCCTCTGTCTGCCTGCGGGTGGGGTGGATTGCACACCTGCAGCCATGCTCTTACTCAGTGATGTCTCTTTCTTTACTTCCAACATTTTCTTTTCATCTTTGCTTCCTGCTGCACTGGGACTGGCAACACTCGGAACATTCCTTCCTTCCAAAGAAACTTCTGGATAATTATCCATAGTGTGAGAAGTCTGGGAATTATCTCCCAGAATAGGCCTTGGAGCCTGGGCCTTGCTTGGGGAGCATCCCCACCCAGAGTGGCCCCGCCCTGGGCTTTCTCCAGACATCCAAAGCCTCAGGAGAGCTACTGACACACGTCCTCACAGCTAGGAGGCAGTATTATAGTAGTTATATACTTGTACATAGGAGCAGTATTATAGTAGTTATATTCTTGTACATAGGAGACAGTATTATAGTAGTTATATTCTTGTACATAGGAGCAGAATTATAGTAGTTATATTCTTGTACATAGGAGCAGTATTATAGTAGTTATATTCATGTACATAGGAGGCAGTATTATAGTAGTTATATTCTTGTACATAGGAGGCAGTATTATAGTAGTTATATTCTTGTACATAGGAGCAGTATTATAGTAGTTATATTCATGTACATAGGAGGCAGTATTATAGTAGTTATATTCTTGTACATAGGAGCAGAATTATAGTAGTTATATTCTTGTACATAGGAGCAGTATTATAGTAGTTATATTCATGTACATAGGAGGCAGTATTATAGTAGTTATATTCTTGTACATAGGAGGCAGTATTATAGTAGTTATATTCTTGTACATAGGAGCAGTATTATAGTAGTTATATTCTTGTACATAGGAGCAGTATTATAGTAGTTATATTCTTTGAAAATTCTCTTTTTATTGAAAAGTATATTGAAAATACATACTACAACATTATGCAGTGACATATACAAAGTGGTTGATATTGTACATTGCTTTGAGTATACATAACAGCTTGAAGGACTGTAGATATGGACCTAAACAGAATTCCGTATATAAATAACGGAACAATACTAATTTCCCATTTTTCACATATAGACAGAATAATCATATCCCATTATACAAGTATTATGCAAAGGTTACAGATGCATCTTACCAGTATATAAAGGTCTTGTAGTATGACTGGTGAACATAATGACGCAGAAATAGAGGAAAAAGGGGAGGGGAAGGATATGGGGATAGGGACAAGGAATAGGAGGGAGGGAAGGATAAAGAGGAATAACCAAAAACAACAATCCATCCATGACACTCGTTCGTATGCAGCATATTAGATATCTAAAGTGCATATTGAATGTATTCATATTCACAGGTATTATTTTGTCAATGACTCAGACATGGTCTAGAACGCGTACCATTAATGCGCATATATACCCTCTACCCGTGAGCTCATAATGTACCACTACTAGCAGACCCGTGAGCCGTCTGACTATTCGGAGGGTCATCCCTAAACATGAGCCAGGGTGTCCAAAGCTTCACATATTTATTGTGATTCCTGTCCTCCCAACTCGCCAGTTCCTCCATACGACAGATATGGTCCACCTTGTTCAGCCATGCCTCCACAGTGGGGGGTTCTGTACTCAACCAGTGCTGCGGGATGAGCAGCCTTGCCGCCTGGAGTAATTGGGTGGTTAAGCATCTTTTTGAGGGAGAGAAAGAGGGAGTCGGGAGCCACAGGAGCACAAGAGTAGGGGGCACCTCCACAACTACATGTGTTATTTTCTGAATAGTGGATAAGACACCTTCCCAGAATGGACGGATCCTAGGACAAGACCAGAAGATGTGAGACAGAGTACCTGTGTCTTCCATACACCTCCAGCATTTATCGTCCTGTCTCATACCCCTGATAAACATCTGCTTTGGAGTCATGTACCACTGGGTGAGGACTTTGTATGTGTGCTCCTGTATCCTGGTACACCTTGAGAAACCGTGGGAGTGCGCATGTATCCTCATAATGTCAGTCTCATTCAGTTCCACCTCAAGTTCAGCAGCCCAATGCCTCAGGTATTGCGGTGTTCCAGGGGAGCGGGGAGTAACCAAAGCCAAGTAACACAGAGAGATTAGTTTACGTGGGATGGACTCAAATGTTAAGAGTTTCTCAAACCAAGACTGTGTAGGTTTATGTCTATTACTCTCTATTAGTGGTCTGGATACTGAGTTAAGTTCAATCAGTTCTAGAAAATTACACTTTTTTATAAGGTTGTGTAGTGGGTGTTGATCAGATAAGTCCCCCGAGGTCGCCCCCAGGAATTCCTCTGTTGTAAACTTGCGTAGTTTATGCCAGGTCGTTGCTATTTGTTTGGTATTCGGTCGTATAGTGAAAGGAAGAAGATCCGCTGGCATAGATGGAGAGGGGTTATTTAGGAGGTTAAGTTTGCCATTTAACTGTTGAATTACTGAGGCGGTTCCCCTAAGCAGAACTTGCGACCTAAGATTATATAGTAGTTATATTCTTGTACATAGGAGCAGTATTATAGTAGTTATATTCTTGTACATAGGAGACAGTATTATAGTAGTTATATTCTTGTACATAGGAGCAGTATTATAGTAGTTATACTCTTGTATATAGGAGCAGTATTATAGTAGTTATATTCTTGTACATAGGAGGCAGTATTATAGTAGTTATATTCTTGTACATAGGAGCAGTATTATAGTAGTTATATTCTTGTACATAGGAGGCAGTATTATAGTAGTTATACTCTTGTATATAGGAGCAGTATTATAGTAGTTATATTCTTGTACATAGGAGCAGTATTATAGTAGTTATATTCTTGTACATAGGAGCAGTATTATAGTAGTAGTTTTATAGTTGTACATAGGAGCAGTATTATAGTAGTTATATTCCTGTACATAGGAGCAGTATTATAGTAGTTATATTCTTGTACATAGGAGGCAGTATTATAGTAGTTATATTCTTGTACATAGGAGGCAGTATTATAGTAGTTATATTCTTGTACATAGGAGGCAGTATTATAGTAGTTATATTCTTGTACATAGGATCAGTATTATAGTAGTTATATTCTTGTACACAGGAGGCAGTATTATAGTAATTATATTCTTAACCAAATCTCTTTTTATTGAGACAGCAAATAGTTAGAAAGTGCAACAGTACAGCATACGCCATACGCAGATGGCGTCAAATTAGTGCAATCATATATAACCGCAGCCAAATAAATGAGGGGGGGGGGTAATAAACCAAAATAGACATACAAGACATCGGATAGAGATAACGAAAACACAAACAAGAAGAGGGGAGGAAAAAGGGGGTGGGGGGTGGGAAGGGAAGGGGGTAGGTACAATGATGGCAGTATCAGTCAGACCCCTATAAGGTTGTTCAAGGCGTTAGGTGACGATATGCTTTCCAGGGGCTCCATATCTCTAGGAAACGAGGGCGAGTGTGAGATTCCCAGTGAGCCAGCTCTTCAAAGCGACATATCTGATCCACTTTCTCTTGCCACATCAGCAGCGTAGGCGCAGAATCGTTCTTCCACAGCAAAGGGATTAGCAGACGGGCAGCAGTAAGAAGTAATGTTGGTAGGTTGTTCTTAGAGGGAGTAAGGGACACATTGGGGCACCAAAGCAGAACTAATTGTGCATTTAGACTTATATGGGAGTCACAGATGTGCCTGATTAAGCTCTCAATCTGTGTCCAAAAGGGACGGATTAGACTGCAGGACCACCATATGTGAGAAAGTGACCCCTTCTCTGTTCCACACCTCCAGCACCGATCGGGTATTTCCTGATTGAGATTATGAAGGAACTCAGGCGTTTTGTACCAACGTGTGAGTAGCTTAAAGGAGTTTTCCTGTATTTTGATACAACGACTGAATCCATGAGAATTGGAAAGGATAAATGCCTTTTCAGGTTCTGAGAGGTGAAACGAGAGCTCCTTTTCCCAGGCAGTTAGAAAGGACAGTGCCGGGGGTGTGGAAGAGAGAAGTTCCTTGTAGAGAGTCGACAAAGGCTTCTTCGGGGGGACCGGCATAACTATCTTCTTTTCTAGCCATGTGGGTTCCTTCGAGCAGAAGGGAGGGAGTTTCAGGTTCGCCGTATCTTTGCGAAAGGCCGCAAGAGCCAGGAAGGATTGCTTTTGAACCTCCGGTAAGGCCCAAATTGTGTCCCATGCCAAGTCCCCAGCCGCAGATACAATGTCCTGCAGTTTGTGGTTAGACAATTGACGCCAGACCCCGGTAGAAGTAGTGGATTCAGGGTGAGCTAAGTTTTGTAGTAGGTGCAGAGGGAGGTGGGGATTGGGGAATATAGTAATTATATTCTTGTACATAGGAGCAGTATTATAGTAATTATATTCTTTGTCAATTTTCTTTTTATTAAACAGCAAGTCAGAAGAAATGTAAACATACATAATGCACATTTCAGGATGAGTACAAACATGTCCAGAGCATATTTGACAGTATAATGCATAGGATACATAGGACATATATAAAGTGCAGATCTTCAAGGCAAAGTCATCTAGAACCAGCTGAGTTGACATTTGACATGTGACCTAAGGTAGGTAGGTCAAATGAACATATAAGGAGGGGGGGGGGGAAGGTGAGGATGGGGAGGGATGAATGTGTCCTTAGAACTGGACAGGTACGGTCGGAGGTTGTTAAGATATCTTTGATGATTCCAAAGGGAGAGAGAAGGCTAAGCACCCTCTGTACTCACTAATGTGTCAGTCCTATCTGAGGGACATTCTCAAGGTTGTCTGTCAATTGAAAATTACTAAGATGTTGGTGTATCGATCGCGTATCTATATGCAATCCAGGGGGCCCATAACTTCTTGTGCTTCTCGTGTGCCCTAAGTTCCCAGCCCGCTAGCTCTTCCATACGATGAACGTGATCTAGTTTGCTTAACCACTGAGAGGTGGTGGGGGGTTCTTTACTCAGCCACTTTTGGGGGATAAGTAGACGTGCAGCCTGAATCAAGTGTGTAACAAGTTTGTTCTTTGATGGCGACAATTCTTTTGTTGGAAGCCATAAAAGAACTAACATTGGAGTTAATGTCAGGTTAGTGTTTAGAATTTTATTAATGGCCCGTGAGATGTCATCCCAGTATCCTCTTATTTTGGAGCATGACCAAAAAATGTGCAGAAGAGTGCCACTCTCCTCTCCACACCTCCAACACTTATCATGATCGCTCAAACCACTGAGAAATAGTTGCTTGGGGGTAAGGTACCACTGTGTGAGGACCTTATAAGAGTGTTCTTGGATCTTCACACATCGTGAGAAGCCATGCGAGTGTGCGTGCATACGGAGAATATCCGTCTCCGAAAAGGTGGTTTTAAGGTCATTAGCCCAAGTTTGAACATATTGTGGGGTCGTGCGACGTAGTGGTGAGATCAAGGCCACATATATAGTTGATATCAGTTTGCGTTGGGGTGAAGGGGGAGATGCTAGCTTTTCAAACCATGTCTCGGACATTACACATAATTTCTGAGTGGTTAGCTGTTTCTCAGCAGATTTTATGGTTATTAGGTCTAAGAAGTTAAACGTACCCCAGGCCAAGCTAAGGGGATGCTGATCCGGCAAAGTGTTGTTTACCTTTTCTATAAATTCAGCTGTGGAGAAACCTCTTAATCTGCGCCAAATCTGAGAGACATGAGATCCTGGAGGCTGAATCGAGTATGGTATAAGATCTGCTGGCATTATACTAGGGGGGTTCTGTAGGAGCCCGTATTCCTTGTTGAGCTGTTTAATGACTAGGCTGGTGCCCTTTAGAAGGACATGTGAATGGAGTGATGTATTTGCCTGGCCCCATAGGGCTGCTTTCTGTGGTTGGGTGAGCTGCATTAGCTCCAAATCCGTGCCCAATGTGCGGTAGACAGGGGAATAAAGCTGCAACCACCTCCTCAGGTGTATGGCCCTGTAATATGTTTGGACATCCGGCAGTGCTATACCTCCGTGACCACGCCCCAGTATCAGTCTCTGGTGAGAAGCCCTAGCCTTCTTACCGCCCCATAGGTAAGTCATAAAAAGTCTGCGTATCTTCGTAAAGTATGAGTTAGGTAAAAATATTGGCAACATCTGTAGTATATACATGATTTTGGGGAGGACAAACGCATTTAGGATATTCTTCCTTCCCATCCATGAAGAATAAGGGAGGCGTAGCGACTGAAGCAGATTTTGTACCTCTGATAATAGGGGAGTGTAATTAAGCCGGAATAAATCTTCCGTGGAAGCAGAAATCTTAACTTCTAGATAGGAAACACAGGAGGACTGCCATTTAAATGGCGTATTCGATTTCAAAATGGCTATGGAGCTCGCTGGAGCATTAACATTTAAAGCTTCTGACTTGGTATAATTCATTTTGTAGTTTGACAGCCTACCATACTCTTCAAACCTAGTAGTTATATTCTTGTACATAGGAGCAGTATTATAGTAGTTATATTCTTGTACATAGGAGGCAGTATTATAGTAGTTATATTCTTGTACATAGGAGCAGTATTATAGTAGTTATATTCTTGTACATAGGAGCAGTATTATAGTAGTTATATTCTTGTACATAGGAGGCAGTATTATAGTAGTTATATTCTTGTATCTAGAAGGCAGTATTATAGTAGTTATATTCTTGTACATAGAAGGCAGTATTATAGTAGTTATATTCTTGTACATAGGAGCAGTATTATAGTAGTTATATTCTTGTACATAGGAGCAGTATTATAGCAGTTATATTCTTGTACATAGGAGCAGTATTATAGTACTTATATTCTTGTACATAGGAGCAGTATTATAGTAGTTATATTCTTGTACATAGGAGCAGTATTATAGTAGTTATATTCTTGTACATAGGAGCAGTATTATAGTAGTTATATTCTTGTACATAGGAGCAGTATTATAGTAGTTATATTCTTGTACATAGGAGCAGTATTATAGTAGTTATATTCTTGTACATAGGAGCAGTATTATAGTAGTTATATTCTTGTACATAGGAGCAGTATTATAGTAGTTATATTCTTGTACATAGGAGGCAGTATTATAGTAGTTATATTCTTGTACATAGGAGCAGTATTATAGTAGTTATATTCTTGTACATAGGAGCAGTATTATAGTAGTTATATTCTTGTACATAGGAGGCAGTATTATAGTAGTTATATTCTTGTATCTAGAAGGCAGGATTATAGTAGTTATATTCTTGTACATAGAAGGCAGTATTATAGTAGTTATATTCTTGTACATAGGAGCAGTATTATAGTAGTTATATTCTTGTACATAGGAGCAGTATTATAGCAGTTATATTCTTGTACATAGGAGCAGTATTATAGTAGTTATATTCTTGTACATAGGAGCAGTATTATAGTAGTTATATTCTTGTACATAGGAGGCAGTATTATAGTAGTTATATTCTTGTACATAGGAGCAGTATTATAGTAGTTATATTCTTGTACATAGGAGCAGTATTATAGTAGTTATATTCTTGTACATAGGAGGCAGTATTATAGTAGTTATATTCTTGTATCTAGAAGGCAGTATTATAGTAGTTATATTCTTGTACATAGAAGGCAGTATTATAGTAGTTATATTCTTGTACATAGGAGCAGTATTATAGTAGTTATATTCTTGTACATAGGAGCAGTATTATAGCAGTTATATTCTTGTACATAGGAGCAGTATTATAGTAGTTATATTCTTGTACATAGGAGCAGTATTATAGTAGTTATATTCTTGTACATAGGAGCAGTATTATAGTAGTTATATTCTTGTACATAGGAGCAGTATTATAGTAGTTATATTCTTGTACATAGGAGCAGTATTATAGTAGTTATATTCTTGTACATAGGAGCAGTATTATAGTAGTTATATTCTTGTACATAGGAGCAGTATTATAGTAGTTATATTCTTGTACATAGGAGCAGTATTATAGTAGTTATATTCTTGTACATAGGAGGCAGTATTATAGTAGTTATATTCTTGTACATAGGAGCAGTATTATAGTAGTTATATTCTTGTACATAGGAGCAGTATTATAGTAGTTATATTCTTGTACATAGGAGGCAGTATTATAGTAGTTATATTCTTGTATCTAGAAGGCAGTATTATAGTAGTTATATTCTTGTACATAGAAGGCAGTATTATAGTAGTTATATTCTTGTACATAGGAGCAGTATTATAGTAGTTATATTCTTGTACATAGGAGCAGTATTATAGCAGTTATATTCTTGTACATAGGAGCAGTATTATAGTAGTTATATTCTTGTACATAGGAACAGTATTATAGTAGTTATATTCTTGTACATAGGAGGCAGTATTATAGTAGTTATATTCTTGTACATAGGAGCAGTATTATAGTAGTTATATTCTTGTACATAGGAGCAGTATTATAGTAGTTATATTCTTGTACATAGGAGGCAGTATTATAGTAGTTATATTCTTGTATCTAGAAGGCAGTATTATAGTAGTTATATTCTTGTACATAGAAGGCAGTATTATAGTAGTTATATTCTTGTACATAGGAGCAGTATTATAGTAGTTATATTCTTGTACATAGGAGCAGTATTATAGCAGTTATATTCTTGTACATAGGAGCAGTATTATAGTAGTTATATTCTTGTACATAGGAGCAGTATTATAATAGTTATATTCTTGTACATAGGAGCAGTATTATAGTCGTTATATTCTTGTACATAGGAGCAGTATTATAGTAGTTATATTCCTGTACATAGGAGCAGTATTATAGTAGTTATATTCTTGTACATAGGAGGCAGTGATATAGTAGTTATATCCTTGTACATAGGAGCAGTATTATAGTAGTTATATTCTTGTACATAGGAGCAGTATTATAGTAGTTATATTCTTGTACATAGGAGCAGTATTATAGTAGTTATATTCTTGTACATAGGAGCAGTATTATAGTAGTTATATTCTTGTACATAGGAGCAGTATTATAGTAGTTATATTCTTGTACATAGGAGCAGTATTATAGTAGTTATATTCTTGTACATAGGAGGCAGTATTATAGTAGTTATATTCTTGTACATAGGAGCAGTATTATAGTAGTTATATTCTTGTACATAGGAGGCAGTATTATAGTAGTTATATTCTTGTACATAGGAGCAGTATTATAGTAGTTATATTCTTGTACATAGGAGCAGTATTATAGTAGTTATATTCTTGTACATAGGAGGCAGTATTATAGTAGTTATATTCTTGTATCTAGAAGGCAGTATTATAGTAGTTATATTCTTGTACATAGAAGGCAGTATTATAGTAGTTATATTCTTGTACATAGGAGCAGTATTATAGTAGTTATATTCTTGTACATAGGAGCAGTATTATAGCAGTTATATTCTTGTACATAGGAGCAGTATTATAGTAGTTATATTCTTTGTCAAATTTCTTTTTATTAAACAGCAAGTCCAAAAAAATTGTAGACATACATAATGCACAATTCAGGATGAATGAGTACAGACATGTCCAGAGCATAATTGACATTATAATGCATATGCTACATAGGACATATATATAGTGCGGATCTTCAAGGCACAGTCATCTAGAACTGGTTGATTTAACTTTTGACATGAGACCTGAGGTAGTTAGGTCAAACAAACATAAGAGGAGGGAGGGGGGGGGAGGGGTGTGGGGTGAGGAGAGGGAGGGGTGAATGTGTCCTTAGAACTGGACATATGCGATCGGAGGTTATTTAGGATATCTTATGATGACTCCAAAGGGAGAGATAAGGCTAAACACCTTCTATACTCATTAATGGGTCAGTCCCATCTGAGGGACATTTTCAAGTTTGATTGTCGATTAGAGATCGCTAAGGTGTTGGTGTATTGGTCGCGTGTCTATATGCAATCCAGGGGGCCCATAACTTCTTGTGCTTCTCGTGTGCCCTAAGTTCCCAACCTGCAAGCTCTTCCATGCGGTGCACATGATCTAATTTGCATAACCACTGAGAGGCGGTGGGGGGATCCTTACTCAGCCATTTTTGGGGGATAAGTAGACGTGCAGCTTGAATCAAGTGTGTGGCCAATTTGTTCTTTGCTGGCGACAATTCTTTTGTTGGAAGCCATAAAAGAACCAATGTTGGAGTTAATGTCAGGTTAGTGTTTAGTATTTTGTTAATGGCCTGTGAGATGTCATCCCAGTATCCTCTTATTCTGGAGCATGACCAGAAGATGTGCAGAAGAGTGCCACTCTCCTCTCCACACCTCCAACACTTATCATGATCACTCAAACCACTGAGAAAAAATTGTTTAGGGGTAAGGTACCACTGTGTGAGGACCTTATAGGAGTGTTCTTGGATCTTCACACATCGTGAGAAGCCATGCGAGTTTGCGTGCATACGGAGAATATCCGTTTCCGAAAAGTTGGTTTTAAGGTCATTAGCCCAGGTTTGAACATATTGTGGGGTCGTACGGCGTATTGGTGTGATCAAGGCCAAATATATAGTTGATATCAGTTTGCGTTGGGGTGAAGAGGGGGTTGCTAGTTTTCCAAACCATGTCTCGGACATTACACATGATTTCTGAGTGGTTAGCTGTTTCCCTGCAGACTTTATGGATATTAGATCTAAGAAGTTAAACGTACCCCAGGCCAAGCTAAGGGGATGTTGATCCGGCAAGGTGTTGTTTATCTTTTTTATAAATTCAGCTGTAGAAAAACCTCTTAATCTGTGCCAAATCTGAGAAACATGAGATCCTGAAGATTGAATCGAGTATGGCACAAGGTCTGCTGGCATTAAACTAGGGGGGTTCTGTAGGAGCCCGTAATCCTTGTTGAGCTGCTTAATAACTAGACTAGTACCCTTTAGAAGGACATGTGAATGGAGTGACGTATTTGCTTGACCCCATAGGGCTGCTTTCTGTGGTTGGGTGAGCTGCATTAGTTCCAGATCTGTTCCCAATGTGCGATAGACAGGGGAATGAAGCTGCAACCACCTTTTCAGGTGTATGGCCCTGTAATATGTCTGGACGTCCGGCAGTGCTATACCTCCGTGACCACGCCCCAGTATCAGTCTCTGGTGTGAAGCCCTGGCCTTCTTACCGCCCCATAGGTAAGTTGAAAAAAGTCTGCGAATCTTGGTGAAATATGAATTAGGTAAAAATATTGGCAACATCTGTAGTATATACATGATTTTGGGGAGGACGAACGCTTTTAGGATGTTATTCCTTCCCATCCATGAAGAATAAGGGAGGCGTAGCGACTGGAGCAGGTTTTGTACCTCTGTCAATAGGGGAGTGTAATTAAGCCGGAATAAATCTTCCGTGGAAGCAGGGATTTTAACTCCTAAATAGGAGACACAGGAGCACTGCCATTTAAATGGCGTATTCAATTTCAAAATGGCAATGGAGCTCGCTGGCGCATTAATATTTAAAGCTTCTGACTTGGTATAATTCATTTTGTAGTTTGATAGCCTACCATACTCCTCGAACAATGCCAAAAGATGCGGGAAGGCCTCGACCGGGTTAGAGACCATGATCAGTAGATCATCGGCATATGCCACGTTAATGTATTCTATGGCGTTATTTTCTGTTTTCACACCACGTATATTTACATGATCCCTAATGGCCTGAAGAAGGGTCTCCATGACCATTATGTATAAGGCAGGAGATAGGGGGCAGCCCTGACGCGTCCCATTACAAATAGGGAAGGATGGGGACAATGTGCCATTGACCCTAATTCTAGCACTCGGATCCTTGTACAACGACATGACTGCCTCCTGAAATCTCGTCGGGATTCCAAACTTCAATAAAGTCCTCTTCATAAAGTCCCAGCTCACCCGGTCGAAGGCCTTCTCCGCATCCACACTGAGCAGCGTCAAGGGGAGGTTTTTCTTTTTAGCCCACTGTATTGCCGTAATCAATCTACAGGAATTATGATTCCCTTCCCTCCCTGGAACAAAACCAGATTGGTCAGGGTGTATAAGTTTAGGGAGTAGTTTACCCAGACGTGTCGCCAGAAGTTTAGCCCATATTTTTATATCTACGTTAAGTAACGAGATTGGCCTAAAACTACCGCAAAGAAGAGGGTCTTTCCCTGGTTTGGGGAGGATGGTTACCGTGGCCTCCAGTGATTGTTTATGAAGGGTTTCACCATTCAGGAGTGCATTGCACCACGTTACCAGGTGGGGTATTAGTATATCTGAGAATTTTTTGTAGTATCCCACTGGGAAGCCATCTGGGCCAGGACTTTTACCCATTGGCATGGAGGACAATAACTTTTTCACTTCTTTTTCAGTAACTGACTCTAATAAGGTGTCACTTTCTTGGGAAGATATCTGGGGTAGATTGAGACCTCTCAAAATATAGTAGTTATATTCTTGTACATAGGAGCAGTATTATAGTAGTTATATTCTTGTACATAGGAGCAGTATTATAGTAGTTATATTCTTGTACATAGGAGCAGTATTATAGTAGTTATATTCTTGTACATAGGAGCAGTATTATAGTAGTTATATTCTTGTACATAGGAGCAGTATTATAGTAGTTATATTCTTGTACATAGGAGCAGTATTATAGTAGTTATATTCTTGTACATAGGAGCAGTATTATAGTAGTTATATTCTTGTACATAGGAGGCAGTATTATAGTAGTTATATTCTTGTACATAGGAGCAGTATTATAGTAGTTATATTCTTGTACATAGGAGCAGTATTATAGTAGTTATATTCTTGTACATAGGAGGCAGTATTATAGTAGTTATATTCTTGTATCTAGAAGGCAGTATTATAGTAGTTATATTCTTGTACATAGAAGGCAGTATTATAGTAGTTATATTCTTGTACATAGGAGCAGTATTATAGTAGTTATATTCTTGTACATAGGAGCAGTATTATAGCAGTTATATTCTTGTACATAGGAGCAGTATTATAGTAGTTATATTCTTGTACATAGGAGCAGTATTATAGTAGTTATATTCTTGTACATAGGAGGCAGTATTATAGTAGTTATATTCTTGTACATAGGAGCAGTATTATAGTAGTTATATTCTTGTACATAGGAGCAGTATTATAGTAGTTATATTCTTGTACATAGGAGGCAGTATTATAGTAGTTATATTCTTGTATCTAGAAGGCAGTATTATAGTAGTTATATTCTTGTACATAGAAGGCAGTATTATAGTAGTTATATTCTTGTACATAGGAGCAGTATTATAGTAGTTATATTCTTGTACATAGGAGCAGTATTATAGCAGTTATATTCTTGTACATAGGAGCAGTATTATAGTAGTTATATTCTTGTACATAGGAGCAGTATTATAATAGTTATATTCTTGTACATAGGAGCAGTATTATAGTCGTTATATTCTTGTACATAGGAGCAGTATTATAGTAGTTATATTCCTGTACATAGGAGCAGTATTATAGTAGTTATATTCTTGTACATAGGAGGCAGTGATATAGTAGTTATATCCTTGTACATAGGAGCAGTATTATAGTAGTTATATTCTTGTACATAGGAGGCAGTATTATAGTAGTTATATTCTTGTACATAGGAGGCAGTATTATAGTAGTTATATTCATGTACATAGGAGGCAGTATTATAGTAGTTATATACTTGTACATAGGAGCAGTATTACAGTAGTTCTATTCTTGTATATAGGAGGCAGTATTATAGTAGTTATATTCTTGTATATAGGAGGCAGTATTATAGTAGTTATATTCTTGTACACAGGAGCAGTATTATAGTAGTTATATTCTTGTACATAGGAGCAGTATTATAGTAGTTATATTCTTGTACATAGGAGCAGTATTATAGTAGTTATATTCTTGTACATAGGAGGCAGTATTATAGTAGTTATATTCATGTACATAGGGAGCAGTATTATAGTAGTTATATTCTTGTACATAGGAGGCAGTATTATAGTAGTTATATTCCTGTACATAGGAGGCAGTATTATAGTAGTTATATTCTTGTACATAAGAGCAGTATTATAGTAGATATATTCTTATACATAGGAGCAGTATTATAGTAGTTATATTCTTGTACATAGGAGGCAGTATTATAGTAGTTATATTCTTGTACATAGGAGCAGTATTATAGTAGTTATATTCCTGTACATAGGAGGCAGTATTATAGTAGTTATATACTTGTACATAGGAGCAGTATTATAGTAGTTATATTCTTGTACACAGGAGGCAGTATTATAGTAGTTATATTCCTGTACATAGGAGCAGTATTATAGCAGTTATATTCTTGTACATAGGAGCAGTATTATAGTAGTTATATTCTTGTACATAGGAGCAGTATTATAGTAGTTATATTCTTGTACATAGGAGGCAGTATTATAGTAGTTATATTCTTGTACATAGGAGCAGTATTATAGTAGTTATATTCTTGTACATAGGAGCAGTATTATAGTAGTTATATTCTTGTACATAGGAGGCAGTATTATAGTAGTTATATTCTTGTATCTAGAAGGCAGTATTATAGTAGTTATATTCTTGTACATAGAAGGCAGTATTATAGTAGTTATATTCTTGTACATAGGAGCAGTATTATAGTAGTTATATTCTTGTACATAGGAGCAGTATTATAGCAGTTATATTCTTGTACATAGGAGCAGTATTATAGTAGTTATATTCTTGTACATAGGAGCAGTATTATAATAGTTATATTCTTGTACATAGGAGCAGTATTATAGTCGTTATATTCTTGTACATAGGAGCAGTATTATAGTAGTTATATTCCTGTACATAGGAGCAGTATTATAGTAGTTATATTCTTGTACATAGGAGGCAGTGATATAGTAGTTATATCCTTGTACATAGGAGGCAGTATTATAGTAGTTATATTCTTGTACATAGGAGGCAGTATTATAGTAGTTATATTCATGTACATAGGAGGCAGTATTATAGTAGTTATATACTTGTACATAGGAGCAGTATTACAGTAGTTCTATTCTTGTATATAGGAGGCAGTATTATAGTAGTTATATTCTTGTATATAGGAGGCAGTATTATAGTAGTTATATTCTTGTACACAGGAGCAGTATTATAGTAGTTATATTCTTGTACATAGGAGCAGTATTATAGTAGTTATATTCTTGTACATAGGAGCAGTATTATAGTAGTTATATTCTTGTACATAGGAGGCAGTATTATAGTAGTTATATTCATGTACATAGGGAGCAGTATTATAGTAGTTATATTCTTGTACATAGGAGGCAGTATTATAGTAGTTATATTCCTGTACATAGGAGGCAGTATTATAGTAGTTATATTCTTGTACATAAGAGCAGTATTATATTAGATATATTCTTATACATAGGAGCAGTATTATAGTAGTTATATTCTTGTACATAGGAGGCAGTATTATAGTAGTTATATTCTTGTACATAGGAGCAGTATTATAGTAGTTATATTCCTGTACATAGGAGGCAGTATTATAGTAGTTATATACTTGTACATAGGAGCAGTATTATAGTAGTTATATTCTTGTACACAGGAGGCAGTATTATAGTAGTTATATTCCTGTACATAGGAGCAGTATTATAGTAGTTATATTCTTGTACATAGGAGCAGTATTATAGTACTTATATTCTTGTACATAGGAGCAGTATTATAGTAATTATATTCTTGTACATAGGAGCAGTATTATAGTAGTTATATTCTTGTACATAGGAGCAGTATTATAGTAGTTATATTCTTGTACATAGGAGCAGTATTATAGTAGTTATATTCATCTACATAGGAGCAGTATTATAGTAGTTATATGCTTGTACATAGGAGGTAGTATTATTGTAGTTATATTCATGTGCATAGAAGCAGTATTATAGTAGTTATATGCTTGTACATAGGAGGTAGTATTATAGTAGTTATATTCTTGTACACAGCAGGCAGTATTATAGTAGTTATATTCCTGTACATAGGAGGCAGTATTATTGTAGTTATATTCTTGTACATAGGAGGCAGTATTATTGTAGTTATATTCTTGCACATAGGAGCAGTATTATAGTAGTTATATTCATGTACATAGGAGGCAGTATTATAGTAGTTATATTCTTGTATCTAGAAGGCAGTATTATAGTAGTTATATTCTTGTACATAGAAGGCAGTATTATAGTAGTTATATTCTTGTACATAGGAGCAGTATTATAGTAGTTATATTCTTGTACATAGGAGCAGTATTATAGTAGTTATATTCTTGTACATAGGAGGCAGTATTATTGTAGTTATATTCTTGCACATAGGAGCAGTATTATAGTAGTTATATTCTTGTACACAGGAGCAGTATTATAGTAGATATATTCTTGTACATAGGAGCAGTATTATAGTAGTTATATTCTTGTACATAGGGGGCAGTATTATAGTAGTTATATTCTTGTACATAGGAGCAGTATTATAGTAGTTATATTCTTGTACATAGGAGCAGTATTATAGTAGTTATATTCTTGTACATAGGAACAGTATTATAGTAGTTATATGCTTGTACATAGGAGGTAGTATTATAGTAGTTATATTCATGTACATAGGGACCAGAATTAAAGTAATTAGTGAGTAGTTATTATACTTTTTATTTGTAATAAAGATAATCATGCGTCTTTGCATTGGTAACTCACATGAGCCTCCAGTATGATACTCTGAGCATTTCTATGGATGGAAATGAAAGAGATGCTGATTATTTAAAAAGATACCAGTATTACAAATGTGCAGGTAAGAATGTGACTATTCATTTATTCCTATGAGTAAGGGGGTCCTGGAACGTCATGGTGGGATGAAGAGTTCTGATTAGGAAGAGTCAGGGTTCTCAATGTTGGTACTTTATCTGTCTGAAATATGGAAGAATGAAGTCTGTAAATGTGGACTGCTTTTCACGTACTATGGAGTCCTGTAATTTCTTTGTCCTATGGCCCGACGCGGGGTTTGGATGATGATGTATATTGGTGAAGCTCTCAGGCTGCCAGTGATTAAATAATTTGCCCACGTCGAGCTATTGACCAGCATTATAGAAGCACATGGTAGGTGGGGGCCATGTTGCAGATTTTCACTGGGGTCTTGGTGCTTCATGTTACGCCTCTGGGTAGAATAGCAATGACCTGGCCAAATGTCTAGAGTGAGACATCCATCATTGACCAATACTGGCCTGACCTGCGGACACTGCTGCCTATAGAGTCACTTGGCATTCTGGACTTGTCACCGTTCTCCATTATTCAGGAGTCACTTTCCTCCAGACATTTTTAGAAACCGTACACAAAACTCGGGTCCTTTAATTGATGTTTAATGTTGATCTATTGAACGTCTGTAATAATGAGCTCCATTATATTTCTACATAATCAGATCATAACACGCCGTCTAACAATAATGAAGATAAATGGAGGAAATGACAAACTAGTTTTTCTTCTTATTGTAAAGGCTTCAGTGATATGCAGGGAACGCAACGGCTTCATCACCTGAAAGCCAACATACCGTCAGATCAATAGTGCCTGGCTTGACATGTTGCAGTAAATGAGTTTCGTGTTCGTGTAGTAAATGGCTCGTAGGGACGGACGCCGTAACCTTCACAAGGTCCTGACTAAAGATGATTCCATGGGGTTATGCCCTGCATGCCAATCGAGGTCTGAGGAATTCTTATGCAAGTGCATGAGAGCATTAAAATGGAGTGCACAAGCTCATATACAGAATAAGGGACAGGGGTGTGACTATAGGTGTGCAAAGGAGGGGGTTAAATCGAGGTCCTGCCACTGGGGAGGGGTCAAAAATGTCCCTCTACCCAGGGGATCAGGACTAGAAATGACCCGTGATAGATGGGGGCCCTAGCGCACATTTTACCATACGTTTTAAATTACATCTCTGCATTATCCTAAATAGCGGAATCAGCAGGGGCATCGCTTGTACACATGCCCCAGACTTTTGGCCACACAAGCAAGTACTAGTACTATGTGGGGGCCGAAAGGTAGACAACTAGTGTGTGAAGACACAAAGGTGGAGTACTACGATGGGGGGCACTAAAATAGACATACTTCCCAACCCTCTCAGATCCGGCGGGACAGTCCCAGATTTCGGTGGCTATCCCATGGTCCCAGAATGGCTGACCTATGTTCTGCTCTCATCTGATTGTAATGGTCAAGCCGGGCGCTTCGCAGTAGCAGCAAGATATCTGCCGCACATCGCGCTACTGGTCTGTGTATGAGGAGCGGTGCCGGCGAGGAATCAGCCTGTGCTCCCCCTCCTACACAGCAAGCGCCATATTTGACAGCTGTGGAGCGCCAGCAGCTGAGCTGTGATCATAGGAGGAACCAGGTGAGTATTTACTGTTTTTTTTTTTTTACTTCCTGTGAAGGGGGCACATATCTGGGCATAACTACTGTGAAAGGTGTACATATCTAGGTATAAGTACTGTGAGGGGGCACTAATCTGGGCATAACTATTGTAAAAGTGGCGTAACTGTTGTGAGTGGGCATAATTTATTGTGAAGGGGGCACATCTGGGCAGAACTACTGGGAAGAGGGCACATATCATAATCTGGCCATAACTACTGTGAGGGGGGCACATATCTGGCCATAATTACTGTGAGGGGTTCAAATATCTGGGCATAACTATTGTAAAGGGGGCACAGAGCTGGGCATAACTATTTTGAAGGGGGAACATCTGGACATAACTATTGTGAAGGATTAGAATGTGGGCATAGCTATTGTGAAGGGGGCACAGAGCTGGGCATAACTATTGTGAAGGGGGCACAGAGCTGGGCATAACTATTGTGAAGGGGGCACATCAGGGCATAACTATTGTGAAGAAGACACATATATGGGCAAAACTAATTAAGGTGGCACATCTTTGGGTGGAGTTTCCTATTATTAAAAAAATTGCCACGGTGTACTATGCGGGCAGCACATATTGTCTCTCTTTGCGATTTTTCTAAAGTCGGGGGGAATGGGACTACAGAGATGAAACCTACTTTATGGAGGCACAAAGGTGGACCAGTGAAGTCACGAACGAGGAAAGCAACCCCAACACCAGCTTTTGCCAAAACAGAATTTTACTTAAATGTGGCAATAAACACAACCACAGATGCTGAAAACATACAATAAATGTACATACACCCAGCCCGAAGGCTGAGACCCTTGTGCTGCACAGCACGGCGCACTCCGATGGATGAAGGAGGAAAGTGCAGTAATTTTCCTACTGGCGGGCACAACTAAACTGCCACACCTTACCTGCTATTACCCTAAAAACAAGAACCACTGTATGGGTGTGTGGTACAGGCTAGCCTGCGGTGCAGCACAACAGCTTACAATCTTACCAATGCGTTATCTGGGACTGCACGTTCCCTATCCAGAAGAATGAAAACCTCTTTAAGCTCGGCCCATCCAATTTTAGAAACATAGGCAATTTATCAGATCCCACTATCACCAATCCAAAGGTTCCTGTGGGATGTCAGAAAATACGCCAATAGTGAAGTACTGTGTGTCACCAACAATCGTATTCACATAGTTGTACTCACAAGCGTAGCTTGGTTATAGGCACATCACACAACCTCCAAGGCTTTGCTTCTTATTTATTTTTCTTCTTCTCTTCTTTTCACCACCGCTATATAGAACATTTAAATCGCTCCAATAGTGAAGCACCGCTTGAGAAATCAAATAAAAAAAGGATTTATTATACTCACAAACACAAGACGGTAAAAAGCAATAAAAAGAGCGATCTCCGCGATCCTGCCCGACCCGGGTTTCACTCCAAGCTTCGTCAGCGGCGTATCCCACATTTTACCCACAAGCACTAAATACCCTCATACCCCTCCCCCATAACCCATAACTCACACATAAAAGGTTAAAACATATTCATAACCAGCGAAGTAACAATCCCCATTCACGACTTGAATAGATAACTTTCCCAATTAATTGTTTCTTTTAGTCAGAAAACTTTTACTCCAATTCATTTCTTTCACCGGACTCCTTCATTGATAAATGTCCTACAATCCAGCCTGTAGCCACTCCCCTAGTACCCACCCTCCGTTTCTAATTGGTCAGTAGTAACTCATAACCACTCCCACATTACACACCTCCCTCCCCTGATTGGTCAACAGTAACACACCCCACTTCATACAGGGATCGCCGTTATTCCACTAAGCACGGCTTCAAATCTAGTTCTACATTAAGCCCCCGCGGTTGAGTAGTATCGAGCTCATAGATCCATTTGACCTCCCGCCGATCTATCTTCTGCGCGGTATCTCCTCCCCGCCAGTCACTTTTCACCAGTTGTAACCCAACAAAGACAAGTCCTCTGGCATCTTTCTGATGGACCTTTTCAAAATGCATGGAGACCCCATGAGTCTCCAGACCCGTTCTAATATTCTTTATATCTTCTTGTATACGGACCTTCAGTTTTCTCATCGTGCGTCCTACGTACTGGAGGCCACACGGGCACTCCAGCATGTAGACCACCCCCGAGCTGTCACATGTGATTTTTCCTTTAATATTAAAGTCCTTATTTCTTTTGACTGAATGTATAATCGCCGTTCTCATCAGTTTTTTCTCCCTACTCCTATTCCTACATGGGGGGCAAAAACCGCACCAGGAGAATTTTTTTTCTTTTCCCTCATCCTTACTTGGGATCACACTGTGCACTAGATGGTTTTTGAGGTTCGGTGCCTTTTTAAAAAATAAAATGAGGATGACTGGGGATCTCTTTGCCTAAAACCGGATCTTTTTTAAGTACTGTCCAATTTTTTCTGATGGCATTTTTAATTAAGCCTGCCTGTGCCGTATATTGAGTAATAAACGCAAATCTGAAATCCTTCCTCTTTTTATATTCATTCTCCATCCCCTTTCTTTTACCTTTTTCTTCCACTTCTCGGCTACACCTAGATAACTCCTCTTTTGTATAACCTTTCTCTATAAATCTTTCTGTAATCATAATACTCTGTTCTCTAAATGTCGCAGCATCAGTGCAATGTCGGTGAATTCTCCCGATCTGTCCTTTCAGAATATTTTTTAGCCATGGGTCGTAATGACAACTGCTAGTATCGATGTAACCATTTACGTCATTTTTTTTTAAAAAGGTCTTCGTTTTAAATTGTCCCTCTTCCACAAAGATCGTAAGATCGAGAAAATTCACCTTCCTGTCACTGAAGCTGCTCGTAAAGTGCAAATTCCAATCATTATTATTAAGCTGGGCAATCAAATGTTCCAGACCTTGTCTCTCTCCTTCCCACACAAGGAAACAGTCGTCTATATATCTTTGCCATATATTTAGCCTACCAAACTGTGTTTCTTTTTCCAAAAGGGGGGTAATCCTCTCTCTTTTCTATGCGGACATAAAAATATTGGCGAAACTGGGGGCGAATTTCACCCCCATCGCCGTCCCAACCATCTGGAGATAGTATTTATCCCTAAACCAAAAATAATTATGTGTCAAACAGAAATCTACACATTCTATGATAAAGTCCCCTTGCTGTTGTGACATAGCTGGATCTCCTACTAATTCTTCTCGGATAGCCTTTATGCCCAGATGTTTCGGAATAATGGTATACAGTGAGGTCACATCTACTGTCCCTAACCATATATCTTCTCCACAGGGACCTAGATTTTTCACCAGATCAAGCACCTGTATCTTTTAGATACGATGGGGAGAAGATATATGGTTAGGGACAGTAGATGTGCTGCGTCACAACAGGAAGTGACGAGGGTAACAGGGCCAATAAAGAAAGAAAGACCGGCACTCGCGATGATGATGAATGTTGCGTTTATTCAGTCACATATAAAGGACATATAGTGACGCGTTTCAGCACAACACGTGCTTTCTTCAGACTATACAATAAACTCCTATCACATCTCTTTTATACACAGAGAGAGGGAGGAGTAACAAAACAAAAGGGAAATGACATCATACTATGTAGCTCCACCCACCTCAGGGCTGACACAGGTGAAGTAATGAAAGTTGCAATAAACCAAAAAAAATAAAAAATCTATGTAAATACATTGATGAAACAATGGAACAGTTGATAACAATTCAGGAATCAAGTCCGCTGAAAGAGAGAAATGAAATGTATATTATTGTAATCTAAATTCTTATAATAAGAATAATATAGTCAAGAACTAAGTGAAACTGGAAATATTGTACTCGCGATTGAGCCCCCTTGGATCCACAGTTTGTAACCGGTGGATCCAATAAGCCTCACGCTTTTAAAGCAAACTATTCCTGTCGCCGCCACGGCGAGCGTAACAGGGCCGTCTTTAATATTGATTGGACCCTGGGCAAGAATTTACTTGGGCCCCCTGGATCCCGCCTTCCCACACCCTAGCATGCAATCACGCCCTCCACCACAACACACACACAAAAAAAAAAATCCACACACCTCGTAGAGTAGTGAACTACTACTGCAGTATTATTTATTTAGGGACTGTAAGGCCTCATGCACATGACTGTGCCGTTTTTTGCGGTCCGCAAACCCGCAAAAAACGGAAGCCGCCCGTGTGCCTTTTGCAATTTGCGTAACGGAACGGGCGTCCCATTGTAGACATGCCTATTCTTGTCCGCAAAACTGACAAGAATAGGACATGTTCTATTTTTTGGGCGGGGCCACGTAACGGAGCAACGGATGCGGACCCAAACAACGGCCGTGTGCATGAGGCCTAAGCACGTGCAGTATCAGGAGTGGTCCACACCACACCCCTGCCTTGCAGCCTCACAGGAGTACAGGACCAGTATCTGCACACATATGTATGGCATAATTGGGATGCACATCACACATGACATGACACAGGTCTTTACCAGGCTGCAGGCCAGCAGACACGTTATTATTGCCACATGTGTCACCTGCCACTACTGACTGTACAGCCGTTCAGAGTCCAGACAGTTCACAGTTCCACTTCCTTCAGAAAAGCGAGCCGGCCGTGCACTCCAGCGACTTACAGACAGAGTCAGTGGCGTTGCTATGGCTGGTGTCACCCTTTGCTCAGGGGGGCCCTCATGAATATAGTTTAACCGTTTATGTGCAAAAGAGAAAAAAAGAAGTCACTAAGTCAGCTCCAATCAGATATCTGCACATAGACCCAGAGTCTTGGTCTATGTGCAGATATCTGATTGGAGCTGACTTAGTGACCTCTTTTTTTCTCTTTTTCACATAAACGGTTAAACTATATTCCTTAGTAAAAATGACCATTCCACACCACACCATGAGGGCCCCCCTGAGCAAAGGTTAGTAAATGTGGCCGGTGGTGGCCCCAGCCCCCAGGCCACAGTTCAGCAGCAGACAGAACCCAACCCCTTATGTCTCCTGGGGCCGTCCGTCTCTATAATCCCCCACTAATTTATGAATGGATCTGGGGTGGTTAATTATTAATTTGGTGATCAGCCTGACCGGTCTAAATTTCTAATGTAGAATTAAGTCAATATATATGCGTGCTTTTTGCTTTAAAGCCTTTACCTACCGAGTCCTCCCCTCCTGGCGCGGCAGTGGCAGGTCTGGTCTGGCCTGTAGGTAAGGTGAGGGAGTCACTGGTGCCTGGTCTGGTCACGTGAGGCCGTGACTCACCACCCAATCCCTTTAGCTCCGGACCGGAAGCGGAGACTTATTCCCTGCTGCTGGCTGCTCCGCCGTGGCGCCACTCTACTCAGCAGGCTGCGGTGAGTCACATCATACACCCCTTTTACCACGTGACGGCGGGGCGCCGACGTGCTTGCTAACTAAGCAGCGCAGCGCAGTTGTAACTTGTTCTGAAGAGTGTCTGCTGCGCTGCTGCATAGTGAATATCGGAGTCGCGAGTCAGGCGTCGGGCCCCCAGGAGCAACTGGGCCCGGGGCAGCTGCCCCTTTTGCCCTGCGGCAAAGACGGCCCTGAGGGTAGTGAAAGTTCCCATGTAGGGAAAAAATTGGGCTCTTAAAAGAAATTTCAATCGCGGTTTTGTTGATATTTGGCTCAGTTGACTAAAAAGTTTGCCCACCACTGGGATAGGGAAACACAAGTCTACCATCAGAACAAAGAATGTACTGTTACCATTACCACATCATTTTGATAAATGCGGACACACTGTGTCACAATTAAGGTTTCAGGTATTAGAGCAAATCAAGGGACCTAGGAGAGGTGGAGACATTAAAAAGCTCCTCTTACGGAGAGAGGCATACTGGATTCATACTTTGGACACCTTGTACCCTAGAGGTTTAAATCGTGATTATGAGATAATGCGTTTGTAACAGTGTTTTGATTTCTGATTCTGATCATTGTATATATATTCTCGCTGATCCTGCGGATGGATGATACGGTATCTCCGTTTGTTTATTTATTTGTTCATTGATTCATCAGTACTTGTGTTTTGTATGCACGTGGTGAAACCAAGTTGCTGATTGGTGCTAATTCATTCACTCTCGTAGACGGGCGTCCGACGTCACCGGTGTATCACTTGCATTTTTGTTATATAAGAAAGGCACTAAACACTTGCATGTAACTTTGTTGATAAAGCCTATTGAGCGGAAACGTGTCATAAGAGACAATATTATGACAAAAATAAAAGAATACTTTGAATAGTAACTGACGGCTGCCGGGATCCTTTTTTGAAGTACTTAAAAATGATCCGGTTATAGACAAAGAGATCCCCAGTCACCCTGATATTATTTTTAAAAAGGCACCGAACCTCAAAAACCATCTAGTGATGATCCCAAGTAAGGATGAGGGAAAAGAAAAAAAAAATTCTCCTGGTGCGGTTTTTGCCCCCCATGTAGGAATAGGAGTAGGGAGAAAAAACTGATGAGAACGGCGATGATACATTCAGTCAAAAGAAATAAGGACTTTAATATTAAAGGACAAATCCCATGTGACAGCTCGAGGGTGGTCTACATGCTGGAGTGCCCGTGTGGCCTCCAGTACGTAGGACGCACGATGAGAAAACTGAAGGTCCGTATACAAGAAGATATAAAGAATATTAAAACGGGTCTGGAGACTCATGGGGTCTCCATGCATTTTGAAAAGGTCCATCAGAAAGATGCCAGAGGACTTGTCTTTGTTGGGTTACAACTGGTGAAAAGTGACTGGCGGGGAGGAGATACCATGCAGAAGATAGATCGGCGGGAGGTCAAATGGATCTATGAGCTCGATACTACTCAACCGCGGGGGCTTAATGTAGAACTAGATTTGAAGCCGTGCTTAGTGGAATAACGGTGATCCCTGTATGAAGTGGGGTGTGTTACTGTTGACCAATCAGGGGAGGGAGGTGTGTAATGTGGGAGTGATCATGAGTTACTACTGACCAATTAGAAAAGAAGGGTGTGTACTAGGGGAGTGGCTACAGGCTGGAGGACGAGTGTAGGACATTTATCAATCAAGGAGTCCGGTGAAAGAAATGAATTGGAGTAAAAGATTTCTGACTAAAAGAAGCAATTTATTGGGAAAGTTATCTATTCAAGTCGTGAATGGGGATTGTTACTTCGCTGGTTATGAATATGTTTTAACCTTTTATGTGTGAGTTATGGGTTATGGGGGAGGGGTATGAGGGTATTTAGTGCTTGTGGGTAAAATGTGGGATACGCCCCTGACGAAGCTTGGAGCGAAATCCGGGTCAGGCAGGATCGCGGAGATCGCTCTTTTTATTGCTTTTTACCGTCTTGTGTTTGTGAGTATAATAAATCCTTTTTATACTGATTTCTCAAGCGGTGCTTCACTATTGGAGCGATTTAAATGTTCTATATAGCGGTGGTGAAAAGAAGAGAAGAAGAAAAATAAATAAGAAGCAAAGCCTTGGAGGTTGTGTGATGTGCCTATAACCAAGCTACGCTTGTGAGTACAACTATGTGAATACGATTGTTGGTGACACACAGTACTTCACTATTGGCGTATTTTCTGACATCCCACAGGAACCTTTGGATTGGTGATAGTGGGATCTGATAAATTGCCTATGTTTCTAAAATTGGATGGGCCGAGCTTGAAGAGGTTTTCATTCTTCTGGATAGGGAACGTGCGGTCCCAGATAACGCATTGACTGAACTGTGAATTGTGCCCACTTCACTTTTGGGAATCGCTGCGGTAAATCCTATACAACGGGCTGGAACTAAATAGTTTTTATCTACAATCTTACCAAGCACTACAGTATTCCCCCTCCCATAACTGGTCCTGTAGCACGTGCCTGAGTATTCCTCCTGAGCAAAAATGCCAACCTGGCTTGAGTTTGTGAGAATTTTATCAGCTCTCCAATGTCAAATGTCACTTTAAGTTATAGAGTCCTTGCAATGAACAGTAGTAACACTTGTGGCCTGACACAAAAAGAAACCCTAACTAACTAACTAACTACAGGCCTGGTCTCAGTCTCTAGGCGCCAACACTGTAATGAGGTGCGTGCACGATCTTACCGACCTGGGTCTGCTCTGCATCCGCTGGTGACTCGGTACCGCAGTGTATGTTGTTTTGTTCCTCTGCTCTCATCAGTGTTCCTGGCAGCAATCTTCCTTTCTCTGAGACCTGCTACTATTTCCAGAACTGTGGCATCTCTACCCCCCCATTCCCCTCCGTCCTGCCATTGTGAATGGAGAGGCGGTTGTGACAATTGTGGCTCTCTCTATTCAGCTATACATGAGCTACGAGTATAGCTGATCAAACAAGTGTGCTTCCATAGAAGTCATTGGATGGGACTGCGCATGTGCGGCCACCTCCTGATTCATCTTGGCCACTCCACCGGGCTGGACAGGGAGGGTTGGGAACCTTCATATGGACATAGCTTTGGTTCCCAGAGGTAGGACCCACATCTATCAGATATTTATGGCTTATCCTGTGTTTAAAAAAATCCAGCAAAAAACATGGTGTTTTCCAACACCCTAAAAAGGAAGGGAATGAAATTGAAATGTATCTAATTAAACTTCTTTTCCCGATCTTAAGAGATCATCATTATCCCTAACGAGGGGAAAACAGCTAGAATGGCGCTTACATCTGGGACTTACTTTTCAGGCGGTTAATAAATCAGGATCCTTCATTGGTTTATGTTGGCCCCCGCTGGGCGAGCAGACGGTCTGTACGCCGCGGATAACAAGTTACTGTTCACAGTCATTGTGTGACCTCCTTTATAATATCCGAGATAGTGAGGACAGACAAGCAGAATTCCTGTTTACGCCATCTTCACAGTTCAGACTCATCATCGGTATTCATATCAGCTCCTCATGAATTAGCTGAAAGGTCGAATTTACATCCCAGAACATTCAAGTTGAAAGAAGCATAAGTGAGATTTCAAGAAATAGTTGACATTAGCGAAGTAAACAGAATTTAATTAATAGACGGCAACGCGTTTCCATCATATGACGGACGCTAATGACTCTGCTTAGCTGGGACTGACTCATCCATATTGCTATTAATGTGTATGAAGAACCAGTTACATCAATCTCATGAGCGAGGTAGCATTATAAGGAGATATCATCTGTATATTGTAACTGTAGACTCTTCTGACCAGTTCGAAGGGCCATCTGGTGGGCCCAGGTTGACACAATCATGTCCATCGAAGGTCAAGTAGAAGACAACCACATTTGAGGTTGGCTTTTGAGAAAACCACTCACCAACATGGCCTATTTATATGGGACCATTCACCAATAGACCATGCAGAAGACTTGTCGTGTAGACCCTGATGAAGGGTGGATCCTTGGAATCATGTTCTCTGGTAGGACCAAGGATTCCTAGTGCAACACGGAACAGTTTTAAGGAAAGATAGCTTATCTAGATGCATGTGGAGTCCTAGAGAGTAGAACATTTTCAGTACATCCTATGCTGCTACAAAAGGGGGTTCTCTTCCTAAGTCATTTTTCAAAAACTTTTTTCTAGTCCAAAGTCCAGATTCCAGCTTTATATAGGGTAATAGTAATAAGGGGTGAATAAATTCAAGCTAGACCTTGAGCACCTCCACTATGTCCCACTACCACATAAGAGAATAATAGTGTCTTAAATGCCCAATAAAAGAATATAATTTGGGTCCTTAAACTACTAGCCAAATCTCTGGAGGACCTGACACCTCCAAACATAACACAAAACAAATAATTAATTTCAGTAGAAACCATGTAATTCTTGATTTCCCCAACGGGGAAGCTGCAATAAAACTGAACATTGGCTGCCAGATTTTCAGGATCGGCACAGAACCATTCTTAAAAAATAGATTGTTCATAATGGACAAACCCTTTAAATTTATTTTACAAAAATCTGATTACTACAGCAGAAAGAGATAGACAAAGGTATGTTTCCAGAATCATTTTCATTCCCTGTCCACAGCTCAATACAGATGTGCCTTTGAGACCTGAGTCATTTGAGAAAGCCTAGTTGTTAAGGAATCACTGCCTGCAAGGAGATAGAATCAAATCATAAAATTCCCTCTGCCTGCAGCCACCACTAGAGGGAGCTTAGAAGACCAGTGCATACTGTATTATTCTTGAGCTCAGTAACAGCATGCAGAGAGCTCCCCCTAGTGATGGTTGCCGGTAGTAATTACGTTGTCTTTTGATTATATGCCTACACAGGGAATAGTATTGAGCTCTGTATAAGAAAAATGGAGCTCCGACTGCTATAAAGATATAGTAAGAATAAAAAGCCAGGTTACCACTATATTCATAGTAGAGAATGGGTTAAAAAGAACGGGATTGGCAACACTCATATTATGATAGATTTCATTCAAATTTTCATTACTAATCAGATTTTTATAAGCCATACATTTTGAATAGCTGTCGGCTGGTTTAACCTTCAGCTATCTCTCCTGACCTCCCCCTTCCCAATACACATGCATGCTCGGCCTGCATGTGTTCTGAATAGGGAGGTCTATCTCCTTGAGTGTGAAAGGATTGGGCATGTTGAAATCCAATTGCTCAATCCATCTTTCCCCCCAAACTTTGCCCTTAATGGAAAGCCCCATATTCTGTGGGTATGGCTGGTATTACTCTGATATGTAAAAGCTGCTAAAAGGGGTTGTCCAGGATTTTTTTTTGACCTGGGATACCTGTTTAGAAATCTATACTCCCTGCTGGTCTGCTCCGGCTCGTTTTCTCTCTTTATCAGTCTTCTGGTCCCATCTGTCTACTTCCACATGGGTCGGGTCACGTGCACCACTGCAGCCAATGCCGGGCTTCAGTGGGGACGTGTCTCCAAGCTGCACGTGACACAGCCATGATTAGCAACTTGGGGACACATCACCACTGAAGCCAGTCACCGGCACACGTGACGTCATCCATGTGGATGATGACAGATGGGGACCAGAAGAAAGTCAGTGAAGAGAGTCAGGGAGCCATGGGGGAGCAGGAGAATATGGATTTCTCCACAGGTATTCCAGGCTGGAGGCCAAAAAAGAAATAAAATGGACAATCCTTTTACACCGGTGGCTAGCTCACTGTATGGAGCCGAACTGGATCCGAATTATTGAAGACACCGGATACACAGGTAGAGCCTTCTAAATCCTGACAATACATTCCCAGGCGCCATTCACGCTCTCTAATCCCCATTACTTCTCCTTTATAAACTGTATTTTCAGACTGTGAAGATCGCGGTTTAAATGGCGGCTTAATCCTGTCTTCTTAAATCCCTGTATTATGAAAATTTCCTGCGCAAATATAGAGATCCAAACTTAACAATGGCGATGAGGAAAACATATATTTAATAAAGAGGGAGATTACATCTTACACAGAAGAGCTCAGACGGTGACGAGCTCTGGCAAAGAGGCAAACAGAACGCTCAAGAGGGTTCACACTTCTCTTGTGTGTATGTATCCAATTTTTATTTATTTTTATTTTTCATTAGGTCACATGATGCATCACTTATAGATGAATACCATGGTTTTTTTCCCCCTTCTTAATCTGGGTGGAGTATGTATAGTGCCCTGGAGCAAGGGTACTTTGGACATTTGTGGACATCTGCCCCTATTGCTGCTATACAAAGCCATCAACTCCCTACTTTATTGCACTTGGAAGGGTTAACTTGCACTATGATTTATGCCGTTTACACTTATACTGTTTTATATCGTTGAACTTCATTTTACATGTTTGTTGTAATATATCTTGTTATTGCACTGTGGAAAGGGTTAATGCACAGCCAGCTAATGCTGAGAGACTTTAGGACTTTTTAACTGTGCACTGAGAAGTTAGAAAATCTTTCACAGTTAGGGCTCATGCACACGGATCCGCAAAACGGGGATACCGGTCACGTGCGTTCTGCATTAGGTGTTAATAAAGTTTATATAAAAGTTTAGGTACACTATAGCCATATTTCTGACAGGAAGCTTCTTGACTGCTTCCAATAACAAGCAGCAGAAATGTGAGTCCAGCTCTGGAGTATAATACAGGATGTAACTAAATGATTTTCCTATTTCATGACGTAAAGTCATAGTTTTATTAAAGACACGGAGGCGAGTATTGCTTTCTCCTTCTTTACTGAACCACCAATAGCAGCAAAGAGAAAAAATTTACATACAAGGAACCATAGCAACCAAGGTCCCTCCCCACTGGCCCCTATAATAGGCCGCTCTTCCTCTGCAACTTCCTCTTTCTTTGAAAACTGATGCTGACATCTCGAACATCCCAACGATAACTCCGAACTTTAAACTGGAACGGAAAGTCCAACGCCCATGTAGCGCAACCAACTAGCCAACCTGGCTAAACTGTAGACGACATCAACCGGTAACACGGCATCTGATAACGGAAATAACTTCATCCTGGAAAATAAAACAGACCATAGGCCTAGGTGAAACAAACATGTCAGGACAGAATGTCCGGAAGCCATCTACGCAACTGACTCAACAGGTGTAAAATGACAGAAGACAATATAAATGGCTAAACAACATGCAAACAATGGCAATGAAACAAACATTAGGACAATAAAACCTAAAACAAAATAACTTAAAAGGTTAATAATACATAGAGGCAATGATACATGACCCCTGTAACAAAAAACTGCGAGAAAAAACCCCAAGGGAGGGAATAGGGTGGGCAATACTCGCCTCTGTGTCTTTAATAAAACTATGACTTTACGTCATGAAATAGGAAAATCATCTAGTTTTACAGCAAGACACGGAGGCTTCGTATTGCTAGTTCAAAGCCCGTCTATGATTGAAGAAAACAAATTAGGTGGAGGACGGAAATAGAACTTCCTGAAAGTGGTAACATTGGACCAATCAGCCAGACGCATAACATCCTCCAATCTGGCTCCCGAAACCGCCAAGGCGGTGGCAGAGGCCCCACGTGCAGAATGGGCCGTGAAAACAGAAGTGTCAACACCCACAAGTGACATGACCCATTTAAGCCAGCGTGCTAGCGTAGGGCTAGAGACCGGTCCAAAAGGATGACGAATAGAAATGAACAACTGAGAACTGGCCGGAGACCGATGCGCCAGGGTCCTGGACTCGTATTCCTTAAGGCACACCACGGGACATAAGACCGGAGAGGAAGGAAAACTGGGATAGGATACGAAACGGATGCTAGTCTTGGTGCGACGCGAGATGTTAAAGGTAACCCCCTCCGGGGTAAAGGAACGTGCGTCGTGATCAAGAGCCCTCACATCCGAGACCCTTTTGCACGAAATAAGGCAAAATAAGGTTAACAATTTGGCTGACAATTGCCTAAGTGATAGGTCAGAATTCCCGGGCCAAGAGGCCAAGAAGGTAAGGACTAGGGAAACGTCCCATGTAGTGGAAAAACGAGGTCTCGGGGAACGGGATGCTGGCCAGCCGCGACGCCCTCGAAGCCCGCGTGGGTAGAAGAAATAGCGGACCTGAAAAGGTTAATGGTCCGATATGCCTTCCCCGCCTCGAAGAGAGAGGTGAGAAATTCTAGCAAGTGGGCTACAGGTGCCGAAACGGGATCCAAGTCCCGTTCCACGCACCAGTTAGCCCAAGTTCTCCAGGCTGCCCGGTACGACTTCCTGGTGCCGGGAGCCCATGCACTGTCCAATAGCTGTCGAGTTGCTGCCGAAACTCCCTCGAATGATCCAGGTGTCCGGAGATCCGGCATGCCAGCAGCCGCAGGGATCCGTCGAGTAGAAGGGGATGTTGTAGACCCAGAGGGTTGCGGAGGAGATCCAACCGGGTCGGGAGAAGAACAGGAATCTCCACTAGAATCCTCAGCAACGAGGGGAACCAGGCCTGAGATCCCCAGAATGGGACCACCAGAACCAGGTCCGCCCGATGACGAATCACCTGTAAGAGTGTCCTCGGAATCATCGAGAATGGAGGAAACGCGTACAGGCGGGATACCGACCAATCTTGAAGAAACGCATACACTGCTAATGCCTCCGAATCCGGACGCCAGCTGTAAAACCGGGTAAGCTGTCTGTTCAAAGCTGCTCAATAATAGCAGAAAATACATGAGGGGACGGACGGAAATAAAACTCTGTGAACGTCGTGGCCCTAGACCAGTCAGCCAGACGCAGAATGTCCTCCAAACGAGCCCCCGAAACTGCCAGGGCAGTAGCAGCCGCGCCCCTGGCCGAATGAGCGGTAAAGATTGTCGTATCAATCCCAGAAAGGGACATGACCCACTTCATCCAACGCGCCAAAGTGGGACTGGTCACCGGGCCAAAGGGATGGCGAATAGAGAGGAAAAGCTGCGGAACGTCCGCAGACCGGTGAGCACGAGTGCGCAACTCATATTCCCGTAGACAAGCTACAGGACAGAGTGCCAGGGAAGACGGAAAACTGGGATAGGACACAGACCGAATATTGGTCTTGGTGCGCCGCGTGATGTTAAAAGTAACACCCTCGGGAGTAAAGGATCTGGCATCGTGATCCAGAGCCCTGACATCAGAGATCCTCTTACAGGAAATCAGGCAAAAAAGGGTCAGCAACTTGGCTGACAGTTGACGGAGGGAAAGGGCCGCGTTGTCGGGCCAGGAAGAGAGGAACGAAAGGACCAGGGAAACATCCCACGTAGTGGTGAAACGTGGCCGAGGAGGCCGAGCCAAGCGTGAGCCACGTAAAAGTCGAGACACTAAAGGGTGTTGACCAGCCGGAACACCATCAAATCCCTGATGAGTCGAGGAAATCGCAGAACGGAACAAATTGATGGTCCGATAAGCTTTCCCTGCTTCAAAGAGAGAAGTCAGGAATTGCAACAAATGGGTTACAGATGCCGAAACGGGATCCAGGTCCCGTTCCATGCACCAGCTAACCCAAGATCCCCAAGCTGCCCGGTAAGATTTTCGGGTGCCGGGAGCCCAAGCGTTGTCCAGGAGGCGTCTAGTTGCCTCCGAAATTCCCTCGACCTCTCCTGGAGTCCTGAAATTCGGCATGCAAGAAGTTGAAGGGAGCCTTCGACCAGCAGGGGATGTGGGGCACCCAGAGGGTCCTGGAGGAGATCTGTCCGCGTCGGGAGTAGGAGAGGTACATCGACCAGGAGTTCTAGGAGGATCGGGTACCAGGCTTGAGATCCCCAGAAGGGAATCACCACCACCAGTTCCGCCACCTGACGCCGAGTCTGTAGCAACATCCTCGGGATCATGGCAAACGGTGGAAACGCGTAATGTAGGGCTGAGGACCAGTCCTGTAGAAACGCATCCACCGCTTCTGCCTCCGGGTCCGGCCGCCAGCTGAAGAATCTGGACAGGTGAGTATTGAGCCGGGAAGCAAAAAGGTCTATGGAGCAAGGACCCCAGATGTCCGAGATTGTGGAGAACATTTCCGGATTCAGCCTCCAGTCGCTGCCGTCCGTGAAGCATCGGGAACTCCGATCCGCTTTGTAGTTGTGAAGACCCGGCAGGTACTCCGCTTGAATCATGATGTCCCTGGACAGACAATAGGACCAGAACTCCTTCGCCAGTCGGGCTAAGGTGGCCGATTGAGTGCCGCCTAGGTGATTGACGTATCGGACCGCCGACACATTGTCCATGCGTAGACGGATGCATGCATGAGCTATGCCCTTGGTGAAACTCCTGATGGCAAACGAACCCGCTAGAAGTTCCAGAGCGTTGATGTGCAGATGGGTCTCTGACTCCGACCATCGACCCCCGGTGGAGATACCCTCGCAGTGGGCACCCCATCCTTGGAGACTCGCGTCCGACTCTACCGTGAATTCCGGTTGGAATCCGAAGATTGCTCTGCCGTTCCAGGCTTCCAAATTGCTCAACCACCAGCGAAGTTCCTCCTGAGCTTCTTGATCCAGAATCACAGTGTCTGCAAACGAGGCCCCGGCACGGAGGTGGGCGATCTTCAGGCGCTGTAAAGCCCGATAATGGAGCGGAGCGGGAAAGACTGCCTGGATAGAGGAGGCAAGTAACCCAATGATGCGAGCCAGGTGGCGTAGGGATAGAGAGGGAGTTAAGAGAGCATGTCTCAACTCCTTGCGTATCGTCCGCAATTTCTCTGTAGGGAGGCTGAGAGATTCCGCGACAGAGTCCACCGTGAAGCCCAGAAACTCCATACGTCGAGCCGGTGTGAGGCAGGATTTCTCGAGATTGAGTAGAAAACCCAGACCCGTCAGAAGATCCGAGGTCCACTGGAGGTGTTGCAGCAGAGACGACCGACATTGGTGCATAATGAGGATGTCGTCCAGGTAAATGACAAGACGAACCTCACGGCTCCGAAGCCAGGCCATGACTGGGCGCAGTAACTTGGTGAAGCACCAAGGCGCTGAGGAAAGGCCGAACGGTAGGCAAGTGAAGCGCCACACTTCGCCCTTCCACAGGAAGCGCAGAAGATCCCTGGAGGAGGAGGCAATCGGGACCGTCAGATAGGCATCCTTGAGATCCAGCTTCACCATCCAGTCCCCCGGAATCAGCAAGTCCCGAAGGAGGTGAATCCCCTCCATCTTGAAGTGGCGGTAGCGCACCACAGAGTTCAGTGCCCGGAGATTTATGACCGGACGAAATTGTCCCCCTTTTTTCTGAACTAGAAAAATGTGGCTGAGAACGCCCCTTTGGGTAGGAGGAGCCCTTTCTATCGCATCCTTGTGCAAGAGGGAAAAAAGTTCTACGTCCACTAGCTCCCTGTCCGGTAGTGCCAGGGGAGGGGGAAAAGGGACGAGATCTGGCGAACTCGTAAGTTCTATGTGGAACCCCTGTACAGTGTTCAGCACCCATGGATCTGATGTGATGCTGGACCAAACGTGGGAACATAGACGGAGTCTGCCCCCTACACAAGGAGTGAAAGAAGTCCCCACTGGGGAAAGACTTACCGAAAGATTTTCTGTAGTTCGGATTCCCTCTAACCGACCTGGAACGCCATTGGCCGCCAGGGGAGGGCTGGCAGCCTTAGTCCTGGGGGGCAAATCCAGTCAAGTGGCCCATTTTTAGCCCCGCCCATTATTAGAAGCCCCTCCTACATATAATAGGCCACTCCCAACACACACTGTACAGCTGACATTCTATAGTTGCGGCCTGTCTACACATCATACGGAGAGGGGAGGGTCTGTCCTGGCTGCACTGCCTGCTTATACAACAAGCTACAGCCAGGAAGCTCCTCCGCTCTCCTCCCAGCTCTGAATCCTCCTTCTGCAAATGGCAGGGGGAGGAGCCAGAGCATCTCCTCTCCTACATAGGGCCCCCTACCTCTTACATCCAGTGATGTCACCTTTGTTGTAGACGTTCTATTTCCTCATCTTCTCCATTCAGACCAGACTGCCATGATGATTTTTCTGCCATCTCCCGTCTCTGCAGAGATTGAGAAACAGACATTAGTTTCCTGCCACCCCCAATACTATACTGCAGAAACAGTACCCCTGGGAATACTACTACCACACAGATAGTGCCCCCTTAAACAATTATTGGCATACAGTGCTCTAAAAAATAACTGCGCTCAGACACTAATAGTATAAAGATAATGTCCCCCAAAAATAATTGTGCTAAGCTGATACTATGCCAGGGTGCCCCCAAAGTAACAGTGCCCCCCAAAATCCCACCAATAGAAATAATTCTCTGCCAGAGCACACTTAGTAGTAATAATGCCCCTATAGTGCCCTAGTAATCATGTTCCTCATAGCCCCCCAGTAGTAGTAAAGCTCCCCATAATACCTCCTAGTAGTACTAATTTTCCCTATAATATGACAGTACATGAAATACCCCCGCTTAGTGCCTGCAGTTGAGCTAATGTCCCCATAATGTATGCCAGTATAAAATACCCCTATATAGTGCCCCAGTAAATGCACTCATACTGCTCCTCTCCCCCTTCCCCATAGTGTCCCCCATAATATGCCAGTAAAAAAATGCCCCTTAGTGCCCCCAGCAGATGCCCCTATAGTGCTCCTCTCCCCCACAATGTGCCAGTAAAAAAATTCCCCTTCTTACTGCCACCATATGCCCCAATAGTGCCCCCAAATAATGCCCCATAGTGCCGCTCTCCCCTATAGTGCCTGCCATAATGTGCCAGTAAAAAATGCCCCCTTAGTGCTACCAAATGCCATAGTGCCCCCCATAATGTTCCAATACAAAAGGCCCCTTTAGAGCCCCCACTTCCCCATAGTGCCCCCAAATAATGCCCCTATAGTAACACCAGATGCCCCATAGTGCTGCTCTCCCCTATAGTGCCCCCCAGAATGTGCCAATAATAAAAAAAAAAGCCCCTTTAGAGCCCCTAGATACCCCCATAGTGCTCCTCTCCCCCATGGGGCCCCCCATAATGTGCCAGCAAGAAATGCCCCCATAGTGCCAGCTCCTCCAATAGTGCCAGCTCCCCCCATAGTGCCAGCTCCCCCCATAGTGCCAGCTCCCCCCCCATAGTGCCATCCCCCTTATAGTGCCAGTTCCCCCATAGTGCCAGCCCCCTTATAGTGCCAGCTCCCCTATAGTGCCAGCCCCCCCATAGTGCTAGCTCCCCCCATAGTGCCAGCCCCCCCATAGTGCTAGCTCCCCCATAGTGCCAGCCCCCCATAGTGCCAGCTCCCCCCCATAGTGCCAGCCCCCCTATAGTGCCAGCTCCCCCTATAGTGCCAGATCCCCCCCATAGTGCCAGCCCCCCTATAGTGCCAGATCCCCCCCATAGTGCCAGATCCCCCCCCCCATAGTGCCAGATCCCCCTATAGTGCCAGATCCCCCACATAGTGCCAGATCCCCCTATAGTGCCAGATCCCCCACATAGTGCCAGATCCCCCCCCCATAGTGCCAGATCCCCCCCCCATAGTGCCAGCCCCCCCCCATAGTGCCAGATCCCCCCCATAGTGCCAGATCCCCCCCATAGTGCCAGCCCCCCTATAGTGCCAGATCCCCCTATAGTGCCAGATCCCCCTATAGTGCCAGATCCCCCCCCCATAGTGCCAGCCCCCCTATAGTGCCAGATCCCCCCCATAGTGCCAGATCCCCCCCATCATAGTGCCAGCCCCCCCTATAGTGCAAGCCCCCCTATAGTGCCAGATCCCCCCCCATAGTGCCAGATCCCCCCCCATAGTGCCAGATCCCCCCCCCATAGTGCCAGATCCCCCCCATAGTGCCAAATCCCCCCCCCCCATAGTGCCAGATCCCCCCTATAATGCCAGATCCCCCCCCTATAATGCCAGATCCCCCCCATAAAGCCAGATCCCCCCCATAGTGCCAGATCCCCCCCATAGTGCCAGCCCACCCCCATAGTGCCAGCCCCCCCTATAGTGCCAGATCCCCTCCCCATAGTGCCAGCCCCCCCGCAAAGAAGAAAAAAAAAACACTAATACTTACCTCCATCAGCAGCGATGCAAGCCTCTTCTGGCCTGTGTCCCTGCTGTGTGCTGCTGGGCTCAGGCGTCGCAATGATAATGACGTCATCGCTCTGCCTGAGCCGGCCTCTGATAGGCTGCAGGCATTAGTGCCTGCGGCCTATCAGAAGAACAGGGGAGGGACACGCCTCTCCCTCCCCTGCCCCACAGCACACACACAGCACGGCCGCAATGACATCCAGGGCCGCGCCGCCTGTGGTGATGATCGGCGGTGCGGCCCTGAAGAAAAAAAAAAAAAAAAAAAAAATATTTTTTTTTTAAGACGGGCGGCCCAGCGGCCGTTTATTTAGGGCGGCCTGGGGGGCAATTGCCTCCCTGCCCCCCGGCCCAGCCCGCCCCTGTTGGCCGCCTCTGGCCGGGAAGAACGAGGGGGGATTTCTTTGGTCCTGGAAAGGAGGCCTCTGATTGAAGGAGCCTCTGCCCGAGCTGCGGGCATGATAACTGGAACGGCCGGACAGACGGCCCCTACTACTGCCGGCCCTAGTGGAGACCCGTCCCTGAAATACCCTTTTCATGGAGGACTGGGCCTTGTCCAATGCGGTAAACGCTCCAACGTACCTGCTGAGGTCCTTAATGAAGGAATCCCCGAACAGTTGACCCTGAGCATCCTTCCCTGTCTCAGTAAGTGCCAGGTTGGCCAATTTTGGGTCAATTTTAAACAGGATGGCTTTACGCCTTTCAATGGACAGGGAGGAATTGGTGCTGCCCGCAATACAAATGGCTCTCTGTATCCAGCCAGTAAGCTCCTCCGGATCTATCGGAGAGCCGTCCACTTTGGCCGATTCGGCCATTTCAAAGATTTTGGCGAGGGGGCCAAAAATGTCAAGGAGCTTGTCCTGACAACTCTTTATAGCGGAATCCAGACCTTTACGGGGATTCCAGCCGGTTTTAGTTAAAAACTGAGTCATCTTCTGATCCACAGATGGGGTCTCACAGACCTTGTTAGGGATCAATGGTCTGGGGCATTCTGCACGGAGCTTGCTGCGCGCCTCTTTGCTGAGAGGACGACGCACCCAATGCTCCAAATAATCGCTCACATGAGCTACCGGCAACCACTCCGCCGACCTAGGGTGGTGGAGGGCATCAGGATCAAATAGTGGGTTACCAGAAGGATCCACCAGGGTAGAAGCCGTGTTAGGGGTAGAGGTGGATGCGCCCACGGACTCAGATGTGGAAGGCCTAGGGCCTGAGGTGTTTGGAAACTGAGGTTCCAACTCTAACACTCCATCAGAGTGGTCACTTGCCTCCGCATAAGCCTCCATGTCCGATTCAATATCAGAATCTAAGTCATAAGTTTGTGCTCTAGCACATTTCCACGTTCGCGCCCTTTCTGCCTGGCGCGGTAAGGCTCTTTTGCGCGATCTAAGCGCGCTATCATGGGTGGCTTGGATCACACCAGTCAAAGTCTCCTGGGCAGGAGGTTCAATGGTAGGCTGCGGGTTAATGAGTGCAGGCAATAGATTAGAGGGGTCAGGAGCATGGGCAGATAATGCCTGGGATATGGTCTGAGAGATCATTGAGGACATGGATCCCATGGCCTCTATAATGGCACTAGACACTGAGCGTTGTAGCTCCAGGGCCTGTGCACTCATGCCTGGCAGGCTGGGGTCCCCTGTGGGTGTGGGGGGATTAGGCCCAGCGGGAGAGCGGTCTGAGGACATGATCTCGTTATTAAAGATCTAAAATGTAATGTCTGGTGGCCGATGGGGAACCTAATCTAAAGGTACTAATCTCGGGTAGAAAAACCAACTAACCTAAACAGGGGTTAATCACCCCAATCGCCGCAGTAAGGTAGGAGCCGATCCGGAGCTGAGAGGAGCAGCAATGCACTGGAGAGCGCTCCGAAATCCCGCGAGAAGACGGGCGGGAGCTCCCAAGATGGCCGCCGAGATCTCGCGAGATCTCGGAGCCGCGGGAGGCTAAAGAAACCTGCCGCCGATAACCTATGCCGCCGGAGAGCAGAGGGAAGGCATCGGAGCGGTGACTAAGGTAGTGGGAGAGGAGGGGGGTCAAAAGAACTCACCCCCAAGACGAAAGGCTACAGGGGATAAAACCGCCGATGAAGAAATGCAAAGGGGAAGAGAGGGGGGGGGGGGGGGGCGGCCCCCAAATGAGAGGAATACAGAATATACTGAGATAAAATCTCCAAAATGAAGGGAAAAAAAAGGGGGGGGGAGACCTGGATATAGGTCAGAACAGCATATATATCTATCTACTAGGCCAGAATTAAAACGCCATGAAAATACATAAAATTGCTTCAAAATCTAAATCACACAATCGAATATATATATAGGTCACTTATCTTTGGTGGAGCAGCAAAGAAAGAGGAAGATATAAAGAGGACACTGCTTATTATAGGATCTGTTTGGGGAGGATCCTTTATTGTTTTGATTATGTTAATTTCTCCTTTGCTGCTATTGGTGGAAGTAAAGAAGGAGTAAGCAATACGAAGCCTCCGTGTCTTGATGTAAAACTCAGGATCAGTACAGGATAAGTAATGTAATGTACACAGTGACTCCACCAGCAGAATAGTGAGTGCAGCTCTGGAGTATAATACAGGATGTAACTCAGGATCAGTACAGGATAAGTAATGTATGTACACAGTGACTGCACCAGCAGAATAGTGAGTGCAGCTGTGGAGTATAATACAGGATGTAACTCAGGATCAGTACAGGATAAGTAATGTAATGTATGTACACAGTGACTCCACCAGCAGAATAGTGAGTGCAGCTCTGGAGTATAATACAGGATGTAACTCAGGATCAGTACAGGATAAGTAATGTATGTACACAGTGACTGCACCATCAGAATAGTGAGTGCAGCTGTGGAGTATAATACAGGATGTAACTCAGGATCAGTACAGGATAAGTAATGTAATGTATGTACACAGTGACTGCACCAGCTTAATAGTGAGTGCTGCTCTGGAGTATAATACAGGGTGTAACTCAGGATCAGTACAGGATAAGTAATGTAATGTATGTACACAGTGACTCCACCAGCAGAATAGTGAGTGCAGCTCTGGAGTATAATACAGGATGTAACCTAGGATCAGTACAGGATAAGTAATGTAATGTATGTACACAGTGACTCCACCAGCAAAATAGTGAGTGCAGCTCTGGAGTCTAATACAGGATGTAACTCAGGATCAGTACAGGATAAGTAATGTAATGTATACAGTGACTGTACCAGCAGAATAGTGAGTGCAGCTCTGGAGTATAATACAGGATGTAACTCAGGATCAGTACAGGATAAGTAATGTAATGTATGTACACAGTGACTGCACCAGCAGAATAGTGAGTGCAGCTCTGGAGTATAATACAGAATGTAACTGAGGATCAGTACAGGATAAGTAATGTAATGTATGTACACAGTGACTCCACCAGCAGAATAGTAAGTGCAGCTCTGGAGTATAATACAGGATGTAACTCGGGATCAGTACAGGATAAGTAATGTAATGTATGTACACAGTGACTCCACCAGCAGAATAGTGAGTGCAGCTCTGGAGTATAATACATGATGTAACTCAGGATCAGTACAGGATAAGTAATGTAATGTATGTACACAGTGACTCCACCAGCAGAATAGTGATTGCAGCTCTGGAGTATAATACAGGATGTAACCTAGGATCAGTACAAGATAAGTAATGTAATGTATGTACACAGTGACTCCACCAGCAGAATAGGCAGTGCAGCTCTGGAGTCTAATACAGGATGTAACTCAGGATCAGTACAGGATAAGTAATGTATGTACACAGTGACTGTACCAGCAGAATAGTGAGTGCAGCTGTGGAGTATAATACAGGATGTAACTCAGGATCAGTACAGGATAAGTAATGTAATGTATGTACACAGTGACTCCACCAGCAGAATAGTGAGTGCAGCTCTGGAGTATAATACAGGATGTAACCTAGGATCAGTACAGGATAAGTAATGTAATGTATGTACACAGTGACTCCACCAGCAAAATAGTGAGTGCAGCTCTGGAGTCTAATACAGGATGTAACTCAGGATCAGTACAGGATAAGTAATGTAATGTATACAGTGACTGTACCAGCAGAATAGTGAGTGCAGCTCTGGAGTATAATACAGGATGTAACTCAGGATCAGTACAGGATAAGTAATGTAATGTATGTACACAGTGACTGCACCAGCAGAATAGTGAGTGCAGCTCTGGAGTATAATACAGAATGTAACTGAGGATCAGTACAGGATAAGTAATGTAATGTATGTACACAGTGACTCCACCAGCAGAATAGTGAGTGCAGCTCTGGAGTATAATACAGGATGTAACCTAGGATCAGTACAGGATAAGTAATGTAATGTATGTACACAGTGACTCCACCAGCAGAATAGTGAGTGCAGCTCTGGAGTATAATACAGGATGTAACTCAGGATCAGTACAGGATAAGTAATGTATGTACACAGTGACTGTACCAGCAGAATAGTGAGTGCAGCTGTGGAGTATAATACAGGATGTAACTCAGGATCAGTACAGGATAAGTAATGTAATGTATGTACACAGTGACTGCAACAGCAGAATAGTGAGTGCAGCTGTGGAGTATAATACAGGATGTAACTCAGGATCAGTACAGGATAAGTAATGTAATGTATGTACACAGTGACTGCACCAGCAGAATAGTGAGTGCTGCTCTGGAGTATAATACAGGGTGTAACTCAGGATCAGTACAGGATAAGTAATGTAATGTATGTACACAGTGACTCCACCAGCAGAATAGTGAGTGCAGCTCTGGAGTATAATACAGGATGTAACTCGGGATACGTACAGGATAAGTAATGTAATGTATGTACACAGTGACTGCACCAGCAGAATAGTGAGTGCAGCTCTGGAGTAAATTACAGGATGTAACTCAGGATCAGTACAGGATAAGTAATGTAATGTATGTACACAGTGACTGCACCAGCAGAATAGTGAGTGCAGCTCTGGAGTATAATACAGGATGTAACTCGGGATACGTACAGGATAAGTAATGTAATGTATGTACACAGTGACTGCACCAGCAGAATAGTGAGTGCAGCTCTGGAGTATAATACAGGATGTAACTCAGGATCAGTACAGGATAAGTAATGTATGTACACAGTGACTCCACCAGCAGAATAGTGAGTACAGCTCTGGAGTATAATACAGGATGTAACTCAGGATCAGAACAGGATAAGTAATGTATGTACACAGTGACTGCACCAGCAGAATAGTGAGTGCAGCTCTGGGGTATAATACAGGATGTAACTCAGGATCAGTACAGGATAAGTAATGTAATGTATGTACACAGTGACTCCACCAGCAGAATAGTGAGTGCAGCTCTGGAGTATAATACAGGTTGTAACTCTGGATCAGTACAGGATAAGTAATGTAATGTATATACACAGTGACTGCACCAGCAGAATAGTAAGTGCAGCTCTGGAGTATAATACAGGATGTAACTCAGGATCAGAACAGGATAAGTAATGTATGTACACAGTGACTCCACCAGCAGAATAGTGAGTGCAGCTCTGGAGTATAATGCAGGATGTAACTCAGGATCAGAACAGGATAAGTAATGTATGTACACAGTGACTGCACCAGCAGAATAGTGAGTGCAGCTCTGGAGTATAATACAGGATGTAACTCAGGATCAGTACAGGATAAGTAATGTATGTACTTACAATGTGATTAAACTTACTATGTATGTAGATAATTCTTTTATATAACCTGTAAGATATTTTTTGGGTGGGACATACTAACCTCTTACTGTAGCTACTAAGAGATTAAATAGGACTTTTAAGACTGAACATACTTTTTCGCTTGTCGGCTGCAGTTTGACATTCACTCTTTTCCATTAAATATATATATTTAATATTCACTCTTTTATTACTGTTGAGTTATGCAGATTAAGTGCTAAGATTTCTCACAGTGGATTATAATCAGGTTATAAAGCGCAGCCTTCATGATCAGTACGTGTCACCCGGGTCCGGCGGACTTCGCTGCCCAGAGGAAATTGCACCTTTGTTCCAAACCTGGATGTCTGATGATATCAGGACAGGGCCTGCTGGTTACATATGGTAATTAATGGAGGCTTATGAGAACGAGACGCAGGGTTAGACGGTTATATTGTTGCACATATTACAACATAGTCATTTACATCGTATTCTGCCTATGCATAAACTGATATCGAAGTGTCCTTTTTTAGGTAGCATGGCTGCAAGCCTTTCCTATGTACTTAGCAATAGCTCTCGTAGGGGCGCAGATTCCAAATCTTGTCTGAACACAAGAAAGAAAGGGGCCATGTTATAGCAGGGGCCCCACATGCCACTGACAATACTGGTGTCTTCTTATGGCCCCAGGGCCTGGATGCGGCTCCCACGGCTACAGCCCCAATACACTGTATATATGTCCATCCATGCAGCAGATAATCATATAACCTTTGATATGTCCAGCATTTGCAATTGGGCCCCGGATGGAAAGGGGCCCACTGCTACTTTTAAACATAATTGCCAACTTGTCTGAAACATCAGGGAGGTCTCCCCTTTTTCCGTCAAATCTGCGTTGTGCCCGGGAATCCTCGGAAAACACTTCCCAGAAATGAGCCCCTTTCTCTGTGCAGCACTGTGGCCAATTACAAAGCAAGGGCTCATGCACAGGGCCGTTCCGTGCATTGGGGACCACAATTTGCGGTCCCCAACGCACGCGCACTATCCGTGCGGCTGGCGCAGACGGGCGAAGACCTATTCAACTTGAATGGGTCCGTGATTCGTCCACACCGCAAAAAAATAGAACATGGGGGTTCCGTGCCGCCGTTCTGCACCACACCACCTTCCGGATTGCGGACCCATTCAAGTGAAAGTGTAACGCAAGAACAAAAAATTCCAGCGCTGCACTGGGGACACGCGCAAGACAGTTGGCACCTATGCCTTAAAGGGCTTGTCTAGGATTAGAATATCATGGCTGTTTTCTTCCAAAAGCAGCACCACACCAGTCCGCAGGTTGTGTGTGGTACTGCTACTCAGCACCATTCACTTCTATGGAGTTCAGCTGCAATACCAGACACAACCTGTGGACAGGTGTGGCGCTGTTTTGGAAGAAAGCGGCCATGTTTTTCTAATCCTGGACCCCTTTCAATGGGAAATAGTAATCTGTTGGATTGTAAGAGTTTGAGAGACATAAGAAATGGCAAGATTTTGGAAAGCAAAGGGCTCACACATGTTCTTGACACGGGGCCCCTTGCTGTTTATATGCACAATCGCATGGACACAGAAGCATCACGTCGCTATAGGTCACTATGTATATCATATGTTGCAGACTGGGCCTGGAGAAGAGTCCTGGTTATTGATGGATTCCTGCTCTCCTGCTGATGACTGACCGTCTAATACCGAGTTTTCTCCCTCTCTCTCTAGGAGAGAACGGCCAATCATCAGCAGATGGACGAGAGAGCAGGAGATTATAATAACCAGGACTCTTCTCAGGTAGATCTGACTCTTTTCCAGGCCCAGTCTGCAATGATTATGATGCTGGTTCTCAGCGACCACTTACCTTTAGCTGATGAGTGACACACCGCTGAGATCAGCATTGCTGTCACTATTTTATGCCGCCCTCAGTGAGTTCAGCATAAAGTTGATGACAGGTTCCCTTTAAATGCAGCTCTTGAAGCAACTGGAGGATAGAACAAGCACAAGATAATGTCTTTGTCCATGGCAACAAAAAAAGAGCCTTTCAGAGGTGTAATATTATTTTTCTGGGTTTTCTTCACCTTCTGATCTCCTCAGTATATTCTGAACTCCCACACATTTGCTTTATATCCGGCATTTCGCCGCAGCTCCATGGCCCCGCTCGGTAATGCACCCATTTAGTCACGTCAGAAGCTTCCCCGGCCCCGCAGCTTTCTGACAACACATGGCGGCGGGTTCATTCTGCAAGGTTTTATTTTAGGAATCGTGCTCTTTTACAAAACCCATCAATGCAGTCAATATCTTATCTTTCGACACAAGGAAAGGGTTACGTTTTTACCACGATACGTGATGTGACGGCTCTTAAAGGGGCTGCTACATCAGGTCCTCGGTGATGGCAATACACTACAGTGGGCCTACGGAAAAAGAAAAAAAATAGCCCACAGGGTCAAAGGGACATGGCGATCTCCTAGGGCTGCTGGTACCGGCGTAGGTCTGTTTTAAATGCAGTTGCATTGCGCATGGCAATGGCACGAATAAGGCCTTGTCCACACTTCCGTTTTTCACGGACATGTGCGGTCCGCATTTTCCACGGACAGCACACGTACCCAGTCTGTTCACATTTCAGTATTTTTTACTGACCATGGGTCATGCACTTCTTTGATCCGTGGTGATGCGGACCAAGCACGCCCATTGAAGTCTATGGGTCTGTGAAAATCACGGTATCCGTGGGGCGTCCATTTTTCACAGAAGACAGATAGGAAATGCTCTTGAAATTAATTCTCAACTGAGCAACGTCCATGGAATACTAATGACACACGGAGGGTAAAAACGGATCCTTCACGGACATCTTCACGCTGAGGCCTCTTGCACACGAACGTGTGCCCGTGCAGTCCGCAATGCACGGGAACCGACCGTGGGCCAGCCGCATGCGGATCGTCACCCCATTCACTTGAATGGGGTCCGCGATCAGTCTGTTCTGCAAAAAGAAAGTAGTGCTTCCGTTTCCGTGGTTCCGTTCCGCATCTCCTGATGGGTCCGCATCCGTGATGCGGAATGCACACGCCCGGTGTCCCGTGTATGGCGGACCCGCTGTATGCGAGCCTCAATACGGCCACAGGGGACACATGGTCTTGTGCAAGAGGCCTGATACGGAAATGTGGACGAGGCCTAAGGCGGAACTGCAGTACCAGATACGGCCACATGAACCAAAGGTGCTGGAACCTAAAAGCAGGGCCAATGTATACAAGGGGGTGTGGCTTATCAGAAAAAAGGGGTGTGGCATACCATAGGGTCATGGCTTGAGATGCGATAACGTGTATCAAAAAGTGTCTGTTGGACGACCAACATTATCATCCAGAGAGCCAGGGGCTGGCACATATTCTTTTTTACCTGATTGTAGATTTTTTTTATTCTATTTTCTGTACATGATGGAGGGCGGCGCTCTCATCTGGGTGGCTGTTAATAATATTCCAAGAGACATGTTTTATAGCAGCCACATGGACCATAGGAACCTGTAGTCTGGAGAAGACTCATTGACTTCTATGGGAGAGTGCTGTGGGCATGCTCTGTGACCTGTGCAGAGGTCATTGTGCAGAGAGGGGGAGGAGGTGAGCTGTGACCATCACTTATTGTAAAATGGTGAATCCTGTGTCATCTATCTATAACCTTGCCTGTGATGATAATGTCATGACTGCTGAGAAGGGAACTCGGAACAGGAACTGTAAGTCTATGAGGAGGCTCAGCGGCCAAAGTGGAAAAATCGGGATTTCAGTTTTTTTTTTTCAAATATAGATAATGACATAGAAAATGAAAAAAACACCAAACATTCTTAAAAAAATATATATGTTTACCATAAAAAAATAAAAATAACTGTAAACAGTAAGTAATTGCACGATGATACATTCCCGGGGTTCCTCAGTCTAGGCCATCAATATCAGATCGATGGGAGTCCAACACCGAGCACCCACCGATCAGACGTGTTCAGCACCGGAATCTATACAGTGGACACAATCCTCCTTTCGCTGTGTGGTTCCAGCACCAGGACATTGCAGAGCACCAGAACCTTGTGCTTCCCGCTTCCTCCACCAACAGTTGTCCGTAAAACCCGGATGTCACACCCCCCCCCTCCCTCCTCCCGATCAGATATCCTGAGGATATACCATCATTATCTAGGTACCAGAAAGCCCCTTTAAGAATCACCCAAACTTATGCAGGGCAAATATTGGCCAGAAAAGCAGAAACAAAGGGAAACAATAATTGATCCCCCCTAGGTAAGTAGCCGCGTCCTGTACATGTTCTCTCTTCCATAGATCAATATTACAATCATATCACTGTCTGTGCAGCTTTACGAGCCACCGGAGCAGCGCTCGGCTTATTCCATCTCTCCGGCTCACCCCACCACCACCATTATAGATCCGGCGCCGCTTTGTTTCAGATACTACTTACCTGTAATTACATTTACCTTCAGCCGCTCCTGCGTTCATTTTATTATTTTTCTTCCGCAATTGGCGCCATTAGCGACATCCGGGTGCAGACACGGCTTTTAAAGGGATTCCAGATTTAGGGGAAAAAAATGTTACTCTTTGTATGATGAAAAGTTACATAATTTCTCAATATACATTCTGTATCAATTCCTCCCTATGGTCAAGATCTCTGCTTGCTGTCCTTCGATGGAATCCTTGGAGGGAATTTATCAAGATAACTTTTAAGTAAGTGAGAAAATGGGCATCAATCACAATTGGCATTAGTAATGCCAGTCCATCTGCTGGGCAGTGGCACGTTTTGGCTCAGCTCGGCAGGTTTGTGCACCAGAAACTGGAGGCGTCGCAGATTTCCTAATGAACCGAGGGCGCGTGTGTTCATCGCATGACCATGGACAGAATTGTGTCCAAGTGAAAGTCCCTATTAGTGCGCTCCGTGGCCGTATTGCGGATCCGCAATACACGGGCACCGTTCCGTGTGAATTCCGCATCACGGATGTGGACCCATTCACTTCAATGGGTCCGCAAATCCGGAGATGCGGAATGGTGCGGAACGAAAGCACGGAACGGAAGCGCTACGATTTCGTCCCGTACTTCCGTTCCACAAAAAGATAGAACATGTCCTATCTTTTTGCGGAACGGCCGGATCGCTGACCCATTAAAGTGAATGGGTCCGCTATCCGCTGCGGGTGCCTTACGGTGGGAGTTCGTGCATTGCAGCCTGCAGCACGGCCACGGGGAGCACACGTGTTCATGTGCAAGAGGCCTAAAGGAGTTGTCTCCACTCACAGTTGAGTACAGCGCTCACCTATCCCCGCCACTCCCATAGAGGTGAATGGAGCCACAGTGCACATGCTGCTCCCTTCACATGGGAGAACACGGGCCCCGTTCTCGACAAGGGCCCCAGCAGTTGGGGGGGTTGTCCAGTTTAGAAAACCCATTTTCATACATCCTATTAGTGAATTCAGAGTTAATGGGCGGGGGCCTCAGTTCAGGATCCTCGGGGGCGGGGCCTCAGTTCAGGATCCTCGGGGGACTCAGTTCAGGATCCTCAGGGGCGGGGCCTCAGTTCAGGATCCTCATCTCTTGACCAAAGTGGAGAGTGGCTACAAAGAGCGTCTCCTGTTTTGGAGGACCCGTCCTGTCCTGCATTACACAGACAGCTGATTGATTTGAATGGACAATGTGTAATGCTTACTTCCCCCTGTGGTGGCGCCGAAGGGAAACTGAACACTTAGTCCCAGGTTTCCCCACACATCACAGTTGATTCCTGGGGGTCCCGAAAGGGGGACATTTTCATATTATCAAGGAAGCCTTTTAACAAGTGGAGATTACCCAAAACGGAGACCCCCTTTATACAGGACCCGTCTGTTTTAGTAACAGCATCTATTCTTATGACTCTGTGTTGTGCCTTCCTTCATTATTCCTACTACGCTCAACTTACGCCCTCCTGCTGTTGCAAAACTACAACTCCCAGCATGGCCTAATAGCTGTAGGCTTTCCATGCATGCTGGGAGTTGTAGTTTTGCAAGAGCTGGAGGGTTGGGCATGCCTGTACTAGAAGATACCGTATGAATGAGATGCAGTTTGGATGTTACCAGATGGGGATGCGTCCCTGCACAGTCTGACGCTATCCAATCATTGCTGCTCATGTCAGACTGTGCAGGGACACCCCCTCCCCCAACTGGTAAAACCCAGCGGGACCTCCATTGCAGACTGCTGACAATTCATTCCTAAACGTGCACCACATAGAGCGCTCCAGAATGGGAAGTGCCAGCCGTTACTAATAGACATGTCAGGAGAGGGGACGGGTCCTCTTTAAAGCCTGCGCTGGCATCCTCCGGACAGGCAAACAATGTAATTGCGGTACAGCAGAGACGGATCGCGCAGGGTAAGCGCGGGCGCAGGATGCTATGGGCCTATGTTTCTATCACAGCGTGTTCCCACAAGCTGCCAGTACAGATTCTTCCCGGGGATCACAGATTTTATTTTCCATCCTTCACATATATCATTGCCACATGGACGCAGCCGCTGATACGCGTCCCAGAACGCAGCCGCGTGAGGCCGGAGGGGTCTCTGGGGGGTGTTGTCAGTTTCCCCGGGTAACAGATATGTCATTCCAAGAATCCTCCTGTTCATTCGCTGATAACGAGGAATTAGAAGTAACTGAATGTTCTAAGCAAAAGGCGAATGGAACATTCCCTCCGCCTCATAATTACCGGTTTTCTGCGTATTATGCTTTAGTGGATTATATCTCCCCGTGACCAAGATTAACTCTCTAAAAGGGCTTGTGCGAAGGAGCAATGCAAGAAGTCAGTCCCAATGGGGCACGTGAGGCAGATCTCGCTGTGATTAAGGGGAATGCAGCTCGACAGCACCCCCGGACCTATCCCCTCAGACACCGACCACCGGAGGGACCGCTTCATGTGTCCTCAGTCAGCGGCGTACCTACCATGGCGGCAGACCATGCCACTGGTGTGGGGCCCGGGGAGTCCTGTGCCGAATTCCTTTGTCTGTTCCCCGGCATAAATGTACTGCGTTTTCCAGCTTAGTGCAAATGGAATAATTTACAGCTTCCATTGATTTCAGCAGGTATCTATAAAATCCTATGCACTGAGCTCCCCCTAGTGGTGGCTGCAGACAGACATTTTATACTACTTTTATAAAGCACCACTTCACTACTTCCAATATACCGTAGAAGTGGGTGAGGAGGAGAGCGACTTTTTTCCTACATTTTCTATTTTTTGTATTAGTAATTTCTTCCTCTTAATAGAAGAAAAAACATATCATTTGTTTTGCTTTGCATTTTGCATTGCCTAAGAGTGCTTGATGTATTCATACTGGGGAACTGGATGGGGCAGGGGGGCCATAATAAGATTTCCTATATATGCCTCCGGCTATGGTGGTATTGTTTCAGTGGGCTGCAGCCCATGGTTTATACTGCAGCGTTGCTTCCCCTACAGCCATTCAGGAATGTCTTGCACAGCATCCAGCCAGATGCAGGGATCGCATGAACCTTGGTAGCGGGCACCTTCAGAAGCGGGACCTCAATGTCGTCTCCACTTGTCGAATCCCTGTCCTGTCCTTCCACTGCTCCTGCTGCCGCAGGCACCTTCTAGTGCTCACCTCCGCCCTGTCCTGTCCTTCCGCTGCTCCTGCTGCCGCAGGCACCTTCTAGTGCTCACCTCCGCCCTGTCCGCACACACGACCGCAGAACTGTGACAAAAACTGCAACACTTCCAGTGCAACCAGCATCTCCAATTTCAGTGCCCTCCTCGGTGGGTTACAGAGCCAGGTCAGGATGAGGGGTGCAGAGCTAAAAAACTGGGGGACCATCTGGATCTGGTTAGGGCTGTGATACATGCCAGTCCTGTGGGGACTGGATAGATGCTATAGTGGAAGCCTGGAGGACCTAGGTGCAGTCTAGTGGATTCAGTTGTGAGGTGCTAAAAGCTAGCGGAATGTGAGCGGGGCCCTTGAGAGTGGGGTCAGACTTGGGAATCATGGGGCCTGAGTGCGACCCCCTAATACCCACCAGAAGCTGATTAATACTCTAGGCCCGTGTGAAGTAACGCGGGCAGTTGGTGAGGCTCCTGTGAAGCGAACAGGAACCTGAGAAAAAGAAATACACTGATGTGGTTGAAGTTCCACCATAACAAAAGGATAGGCGATAAATATCTGATTAGTGGCGGTCCAACTACTGGGGGCCCCACCAATCACAAGAATGGGGGTGCAAGGGTACGGAACAACAGTCACACATGACCTTAACTGCCCAAGAGGAGCCACATACAGCACATGGCCCATAGAGATGAATGGCAGTCTTTGGGTGGCACTTATGGGGTGCAACTCTCAATAGGGACACTGTGGGGACTGTTAAAAAAGGGAAGGTGAGGGAATGGAGAATGTCAAGGAACAAGACAGACATAGCAGAGCTGAGAGAGTTTAGAGGAGGGCAACTAAAGTAATAACTGGAATGGGGGGACTACAGGTCCCAGAAAGGTTATCAAAATTAGGGTTATTCAGTTAAGAAAAAAGACGACTGAGGGGAGATCTAATGACTATGTATAAATATATCAGGGGTCAGTACAGAGATCTCTCCCATCATCTATTTATCCCCAGGACTGTGACTGTGACGAGGGGACATCTTCTGCGTCTGGAGGAAAGAAGGTTTGTACACAAACATAGAAGAGGATTCTTTACGGTAAGAGCAGTGAGACTATGGAGCTCTCTGCCTGAGGAGGTGGTGATGGTGAGTACAATAAAGGAGTTCAAGAGGGGCCTGGATGTATTTCTGGAGCGTAATATTACAGGTTATAGCTACTAGAGAGGGGTCGTTGAGGGATTTTTTTCCCCTAAAGTGGGGAAAATTGGCTTCTACCTCACAGGTTTGTTTTTTTGCCTTCCTCTGGATCAACTTGCAGGATGACTGGCCGAACTGGACGGACGGAGGGCTTCTTTCAGCCTTATAAACCGTGTCACAATGTATATAGTGCCAGCCTGTACATCTCCAGTCCCTGTGCGCGGCATGCTCATCCTACAGGGAGGTATCACAGTTCCCCATGTGTCCATTCCATTTTCACTCCGCTCACAGAGATGACTGCTCAGGGGACAGAGTGGGGACAATGTCAGGATAGGTTGACCGCCATTGATAAACGGGTAATATATAACGGCACAGGACGTCTCCAAGAGATGTCTGTACTAAGGGGCGGCAAAAATGGCTCCGCGGGTCACCGGGTCATACGCGTGGGAAGGAAGGCGAGAACGCGCTTCCTAGAAACGAAGGGGTTAACCACGCTGGCAGCAGCAATGCACGGAGGAGCTGACATAAGCTCCAGGCGCAGATGGAGAGAGGCGGCATTACACCCACACTCCAGCACAGTACAACCAGGTGCTCTGGGAGAGCAGAGATTACCAGGTGCGTTCTAGGATAGATAGGTGAATGCAATGCGAGGAGGGGAGCAGGTCTCTGAGGACGGCGCGGCGGTGGAGCGTGCAGGCTGCCGCTCCATTCATTTTCTATGCGAGAAGAGAGCGCTGTCCAGCAAATTCCATAGAGATGAATGCAGGACTGCAGCTCCATTCATATGGGGGGGGGGGGGGACGGCGGACACAGGACCCTCATTCTCATGGACCAACAGAGTCCAAAAAAACGGACGCTTATCCCCTCTCCTGCCGGGATGAGTTTACATCTCAGGAAACCCCTTTTAACGGGTTGTTGTCTCCTTTACTATTAAGGACCTATCCTCAGGCACAGCAGACAACAAGGGGTTAATACGCACCTTCAAAGGGGTTTTCTATGTGCACAGAGATTAAAGGGGTTTCTAATTATGAAAAGGAACCTCATAATGTGTCTGCGAGAAGTATTAGCCCATAGTGACCCCCGTGGAATTTCTGTGGCTTTGAGGCGGAGATCCGCCGTCTTTTACCGGATACTGTAATACGAGCCGGCTGTGGATTTCACCTTCTTAGCAACGCACTGGAGGAAATCTTGAAATCTGCAGTGCTCCCAAAGCAAAACCCAATGCACAGTCTACCTGTAACACATGCGCAGTACGGTACTCCAGAAGGACTACTGCAAAGTGTTGAGTACCACTGACAAAGCTAATGCAATGTCTATTGAGGTAGATCTTGTCATTCGTTATGTACAGGGCACCGTCTGGTCTGGACAACATATGGTTAAAAACTTGCTAAATTGTGTTAGGTTGTCAGAGGATGAACCGGGGTCTGCCCCCTGACTAGTTAGTGTTGTGGTCGAAGACGTGTGTGTGTTACAGCTCCTGCACAGCTAGGCACAAATCCAGAGAAGTCTACAGTAATCTCTGCCGTGGAAGTAACCCTACTACTAAAGTACCTCCGAGGGATGGAGAGACCAGACATCTGAGAAGGTCCAGAGCCCACAAGGCCGTGCAAGCTTCAGACAGCAAGGTATTCTGCTCGTCTAAGGCTGCGTTCACATCACCGTTCAGCCTCTCCGTTCTAAACGGGGCAGGAAAACGGAAAGGACGGATTCGGCACATAACTGAGCCGAACGGAGCCCACGGGCCCCATAGACTATAATGGGGCCCGTTAGAGGTGCAGAACTTTTAGGGCCCTTGCAAATCTTCTTCTGAGCGGAAACCTAAGTCCATGAACCGCAGGACTCGATAGGAACCTGAGGGCTCATGCTCATGAACGTATTTACTTTCCGCTTCCGTTATGGTTTTTTTGGGCGGACCGTATGCGGAACCATTCACTTCAATGGGGCCGCAGAAAATACGGAAGTTACTCCGTGTGCATTCCGTTTCCGGTTGTCCGCATTGGCCGTTCCGTAAAAATGTTGTGCATGTCCTATTATTGTCCGCAAATCACGGTCCCAGGCCCCATTCAGGTCAATGGGTCTGCAAAAAATACGGAACGCACACTGAACACATCCGTATTTTGCGGATCCATACTGTAGAAATGCTGTATTGCTCATGTGTTTGGTGATTAATAAGTTACTGTTTCTGTTTCTGATCCGCAAAAAAACGGATCAAATACAGAAACCATATGTTTTGTGCAATAACGGAACGGAAGAGGACTTAAATCAGAGAAAAAAAAAACTCCGATGCGGAACAACGGATCCGTGAAAAACAGACCGCAAAACAACAACGGTCGTGTGCATGAGCCCTTACTGCACGTCTGTGGTTCTGCTGAGGGACTGCAACGTGTTCTTTAGGCCTCATGCACTCGAACATATTTTGTTTCTGTGTCCGTTCCGTTTTTTTTCACCGTGTGCTGTCCGCATCAGTATGTCCGTCCCGTAGCCCCGCAAAAAAAATAGAACATGTCCTATTCTTGTCCGTTTTAGGCATTGTTACAATGGATCAGCAAAAAAAACGAATGGCATACGGATGTCATCCATTTTTTTTTTGCGGACCGCAAAACACATACGGTCGTGTGCATGTAGCCTCTACTCCACTACTCCCATCCTCCACTCACTCCTCCTGGGCCGCTGCACATGCAGATTCTGCAGAGGTTTCCCTGTAGGTTTGCAGTTAATTCATCCTGCCGCGTCTGAACTTAGCCCTAGGTTTGTACAAGTTTTCATTCACTGTCTGTAGATAACAATGTTCCCACAGACTAACAGCAAGCAGAGATTTTGAAAATGGTGAAAAACTGGACCACAATTACAACTGCGCTAATAGTGAAAGGGTGTGCAGTGAGCTCCCTCTAGTGGTAGCTGCGGGTAGCCTGAATTTTATCGTTTATGGCTATTCAGGAGATTTGGAGCCGTAACAGGAAAACTATAAAGAAAAATTTATAATTACAGTATAAACTTTTGAACCTGAAGACGTGATGTTCCAGTAGTAAACTTACAATCATTGCAGACCCATAGAGGATAGACACAGATTTTATATTAAAATATCCATTTATCTCATCATTTTCTATCCCCTCGATATTCCATGCATTGCAGCACAATTTAAAACATCCTGAGCCCCTGGTTTATGAACAGAACCCTACAGCTGCAGTGTAAACTGACATTTTTGTAAGCAAAGCGACAAAGGAGGAGTAAGGAGGATTTAAGTCATTACCCTGTGGTTACTTTACTAGCAGCCATTATAATTTCACACGCCAGATGCAGCATTAACACAAATGAAGAGATAAAAGTATATTTTAATAAAACACGGAAACTCTATGTGCATTGTGCAGTGACCCAGCGGGCCACTGCTAAATGATCAAAGACGGGGTCAGACATGTAATGTGACAGGCGCCTGATGTTTTGTGGTTTTATTTCGTACCAAACTGTTTTCTGCTGAGGCTGAATTATAGGGTTAATTAACACGCCCTGGAAGGGGCGGGCCCTAAACTCTGGGCTTGCCTCTTAGTCTAAGGGGCTATTCACATCACGTTAAACGGATGCCTCTGACAGATGCCATACAGCGGCATACCTCACATACAGTTCATTTGTAAAAAAAAATTAAAAAATTGTATCTGTTCACGTATACATTTTTTTATGCTGGACGAAAAAGCCTGGTGCACTACTCTTTGCATCCTTTTTCCCCCCAATGTATATGTATAAAAATAGGGCAAAATGTGATGTGAACTGACCCTAAGGCTGTTAGCTGAAGTGTGAGCAGCTAAAAGTATATGCAGTCCTGTGGCAGCCACAGGGAAGAGATCATGAGACATCCCACAGAAGGACTGCAGACTAGCATCTCCAAGAAGGCTGAGCAGCCAGAAAAAGAAAGAGGGTGTGCATGGAAATCTGTGAAGGTAATGCACAAGGCTATAGACTTCACTGCACTCGGCAAGATCTTAGGGTTTTGGCCCCTGGTCATACGCAGAATTGCAGCTCAGGTATATTGTAAAGGCTTCTGGTTCCTGTTCCTATCCCTGCTGCTTGAAAGAAAAAGTCTGACAGATTATTGGACTTGTGACGCTCCTCTTGGCGGAATTAGGATGAATAGTTACAGTTTATTTGAAAGTATATTTCTGCAGGGAGCTTCTAGAATCAATTCATTAATTTTGCCTTGTCATTTTTGCAACTGTTCAAGAGCTGTGCCTCCATTTACAAGTGAGTGTAGGGGCGTAGCTATGAGGGGTGCAGAGGTAGCAGTCGCTACCGGACCCATGAGCCTGAGGGAGCCCAAAGATCCTTGTGCCATATCCTCAAAAAGCCTTCACTTGACCCATCTTCTTTGTCCAGTTATCGCCCCATATCACTTCTTCCATTTGCCTCAAAGCTACTTGAGCAAAATGTCCATTCTGAACTGTCCTCTCACCGCTCCCTCTTTGACCGGCTTCCGACCCCACCACTCAACTGAGACTGCCCTCACCAAAGTCACCAATAACCTACTAACAACCAAAACCAAACAACATTACTCGGTCCTCCTTCTCCTTGACCTGTCCTCTGCCTTTGACACTGTCGACCACAACCTTCTGTTGCAAATAGAGATGGCCTTGCGGTTTGCCTGGCGGTCGTTTCGTGGTGAACTTTGCTCGTTCTCGATTCGCCGAACATGCAAACATATGGCGATGTCCGCCGGTGCCATATTCTTTTGCATTGCGTCGAACTTTGACCCATGACACATCCATCAGGTGGGACAGGACAGCCAATTGAGACGTTTCAGCACATGAACGTTTCCCCACCCTATCACAGAACCCGATCTGGCCGCCATTTAACATTCTGTGTTTTGCCAGTGTAGGGAGAGGTTACTGTGTGGAGCAGGGACAGGCTGTTAGGGACACCAAACGCAAGCTAATAGGGCCACAAAAGTCCTTTTAAGGACTGGTATAGGTCTGCTATCGATAGGTGTGATACACAGAGGGGTGTGATATACTTATAATATAACATAGAAAGTATAATATAGTGCATTTGTATTGTGCAGCAGTTGTGTGCAGTTCTGCTGCGATACCGCAAGTATATAGAGGAACAAACACATTAGAATAACTAATTGCAACTGGTGTGATATACCTATTGCCCCCAAAAAACTGATTGAGGCAGGGGTGTGATATACCTATAATATACTTTTTAACATCGAAAGTATATTATAGTGCATTTGTATTGTGCAGCAGTTTTTTGCGGTTTTGCTGCGATACCGCAGATATATAGAGGGACAAACGCTATTGGAACAACTATTTTCAACGGGTGTGATATACCTGTTGCCCCAAAAAAACTGATTGAGGGGTGCGATATACCTGCTTCCACAAAATACTGATTAAGGGATTTAATATACCTGCTTCCACCAAATATTATTCAGGGGTTCTATATACCTGCTTCCACAAAATACTGATTAAGGGGTTTGATATACCTGCTTCCACAAAATACTGATTAGGGGTTTGATATACCTGTAAAGAAAAATCACTGAATAAAGTGGCCTAAATGAGAGAAAATGCTCAACCCCAAACACTGTAGCGTGTTTATAATCGGGGAGCAATTCCTCCGCAAGTGATTCGTTGCTAACAGCAATCCCCAGCAAAAATGCATACAATGGAGGATGCCGGCAGCGGACCACATGCACCACAAAAACATCCTACACAAGATGAAATAAAAAATACATAAATCACTGAAAAAAGGTGCACCACAATAATATGCGGAAGATATTGGCTAAAGTCTCAGCTTTTGACATCAGCGTGAGGGTCTAGCCGGTATGGTCAGTCGCATATTATTGTGGTGCACCTTTTTTCAGTGATATACCTGCTTCCACCAAATATTAATTAAGGAGTTCTATATACCTGCTTCCACAAAATACTGATTGAGGACAGCAATATACCTGCTTCCACAAAATGAATTCAATATGAATGAATAAATTAAATGAATCCAATAATGAATTCGCGAAATCGCGATAATTTGCGATGCGCATATTGCGCATGTGTTCATTGCGTTATACAGGAGTGGCCTACTTTTGCTACATTTTTCTAACTGCTGAGGCTGGCGAAAATGGTTGGGAGCAAGTTTAGTGAACGTGAGGAAGAAGTTCTGATAACTGTAAGTAATTTGACATTACATCACTGTTTTTGATGACATTTTGCATGCATGGCAGAACAATAGCTTTACATGGAGATAGAGTGTTGTCAAATATTCGCGATTGCGAATAATGCAAATATTGTTACGCAATACATACAACTTTACATTTTATCAGTTGTGAGTAGATATCACTGATTGGTGCACTAAGTATTGTTGTGACATCACAGCCCTATGTCTGTAGCCTGTATGTACGGACAGCAGAGAAATACTGTATCTCTCACATGCACATTGCACATCAAGTTTCCTGCCGCACACTATATACCACACACACACACTAAATACCGCACACACACACACGATATACACTATATACCACACACACACACAGTCTATAGATTAGAGTTTGTGTCCTGTTGGTCAGGACTCAGGAGAAGCTTTCTTTGTATTACCGCCATTGTTCATTTAGAGTTACCCAGGGTGCACCACGGGGAGGTGAACCAGCTGCACACCCCATACCGTACCGTCACTTCTCTAGACAGGTACATCTCTGTTCAGCCGGCCAATATCCGATTGCTCAGACCCCACACACATACAATCGCAATCCGATCTTATAACGGTAACATTAAATCTAATATTTCCCCTTCAAAGACTTAAATAATTTTCGCTGTGTTGTTAAGGACATTATTTTCAATACTTGTAGTTCAAAAAAGATGCTTGCATCTTTATCCTGCAGCGCATGTTGGAGCGGGGCTATGATGGGTCCAGGATGATAAAAAAAGATTGTCCGTGATATAAAGAAGGAGCTACGGAGTAAGTGTAGGGGGAGGCATACTGAGCTGGCCATAATCAAGCACTGGTCTGATACATCTCTACCTCGCTGTGAGTGCATATATACACTGAACAAAAATATAAACACAACACTTTCGGTTTTTCTCCCATTTTGCATGAGCTGAACTCAAAGATCTGAAACATTTTCTACATACACAAAAGACCAATTACTCTCAAATATTGTTCACAAATCTGTCTAAATCTGTGTTAGTGAGCACTTCTCCTTTGACGAGATAATCCATCCCACCTCACAGGTGTGGCATATCAAGGTGCTGATTAGACAGCAGAATTAGGAAACACTTGGCTGTGAAAATGAAAAATTACAATTTTTTCCAGGAAAAGTTGCTTTACAGGACAAAATTCACCCCACATTTTGTTACCCATTTCCCCCTGAATACTTCAACACCCCAAATGTGATCAAAAAATGATGTATTAGGCACCATGTCGCATTAAATAAATTCCTGTGATCCTCAGAAATTAAAAACCCCAACAAGTGACCCCTTTAAAGAAACAGCACCTCCGTACGAACATTTTAAGTGTTGGAAAGGGTATTTGTCAGCAAACAGGTGTATCACAGAAGGCAGAAACAATAGTAAAAGCATTTCAAAGTGCACATTTGTAAAAATGTAAAATTACTAGTAGTCCCCAATTTTTCACTTTCACAAGGGCTAACATGACAAAATGCACCCCAGTTTATGTTCCCCATTTTCTCCCCATTCAGGAAATACCCCATATATACATACTCTCTTGAACTATCAATAATTAACCAACTATATAATCATCATAAATACCATAAACTAACAAATTGAGATGTAAATCGGAAGTGCTTTAACAAATAATCCACACAATGCACTAATTGCCTCTTAATCTGAATTGCAAGTAATTTTCATCCTTTTTATGTTTAATCCTAACAGTACAAATAGAATTGAAAATAAATAAATAAGGCTGCTGCAACAGGAGCACCCGAAATCAATGAGGAGCTCCGCGAGCAGCAGAGGAAGCAGCAGCTGATGTTTTCAAAGAAGGTGCAGTAGATAGAGGAGCAGCACCGTCAGAGAATCCATGAGCTGCTGGACCTTCATGAGAAACTTAAGGCGTTGCCAAAATGTTAAATAAATATATTGTTCAGTTATAACGTGTGCTTTTGTTTTTTTAACAAAAGGTTATGTTTTAGCGTAATATTAACAGATAAGGTTGCAGTAAGGCCCCTTTAGTCCAGGGCAAACTCATCAGGATCAGGACAGACAGCAGCAGCAGTTACATGGTAACGGTGGAATATAATGCCTACACATAGCTCAGCATGATCAGGACAGACAGCAGCAGGTAAATGGTAACGCTGTAGTATAAGGCCGACACATAACTCAGCATGATCAGGACAGACAGCAGAAGGTAAATGGTAACGCTGTAGTATAAGGCCGACACATAACTCAGCATGATCAGGACAGACAGCAGCAGGTTCTTTCTTTGCAGCAGGAATGTGTTTCCAGGAATGGGTTTAGCAGCAGCTGTCTCATCCTCCTTTTGTCTGGGGGGAGGCATAGGTACCATCGCTCGCCCCACCCATACATGATCAGTGCCACACACACGCTGGGCTCCAGTCATCGGCAGCACCCAGCCGTCCTCTGCCCATCTGAGCACAGAAGCCAGTGAGGAGCCAGCTTGCCTTGGCCTGTGTCTGGAAGTGTCCACGGCTCTGCCGCTGCAATCAGTTCCCTTCCCCTGGGTGATGACTCAGTCACGGTCCCCGGCTGCTGCTGGGGTGCTCGTCGGCTGCCTCCAGTGCGCAGCCTGGATCATCGATCGCAGGTCAGGCTGCTGAATAAGCCTTTAGCTGCGATGCTTGGCTACATCACCAGAAAGGGGCTGACAGGCACCAGGGAGCACCGACACTGTCATCCAGCAGAGCCGAGTTTGTAGTCTGTTCTGAAGCCACCATGTGTTCTCGAGTTACACAGAACTGCAGGTAAACCTACCCCACAAAACGAATGCAGCTCTGCTTCATGTTTGAGGACTTGACATAGAAAATTAGATCCTGTAGCTTCATTAAAAACGTTCAGTAATCCGGTCCTATACAATGCAGATGTCTGGAGGGTGAGAAGATTTCAGGGCTTCCAGGGAGAGATGGGGTAGATAGATAGATTCTAGCAGGATGGACCACATGCATATATCTATCTACCTCATCTCTCCCTCGAAGCCCTGCATTCTTCTCCGCCTCCAGACATCTGCATTGTATAGGCCTAATTGTATAATGCCTAATTTTTGGGGCAAGTACTCCAGTGGCCTACAGTAAAATAGTTATCCAGTGACCGTCTAATGTACCTCCAGCCACATAATCACTTGTTCTTTTCTGTCCGGTGAATGCCTAATTTTTGGGGCCTGTACTCCCGTGGCCTAAAATAAAAATTTTCTAGGCTCCAGCAGGGCACATTTTTGAGAGTTTCCCTTTAAAACGCATAAAAATGGCCCCTGATTAAAATACATATTTTTTGTGGGAATTTTTGCCATTGATCCCCCTCTGGTATGTCACTGTCCATGTTGTGGGACTATTTGTGCACTTCTAGTAAGTATTTGGTGGCTGCAAATATAACCTGAAGGTTTTTCAGGTTAGCCTGCCATTAAAGTGAATGGGGCCTGCTGCGAACGCGCGGTTCGCGAACAATTGATCGTGAACGCCGATGTTCGTCCATCACTAGTTACAAACTCTCTCATGTCTTGGCATCACCGACCTGGTCCTCTCCTGGATCACATCACACCTCACAGACCAGATGTTTAGCGTCTCCCACTCCCGCACCACCTCCTTGTCTCATTCCCTCTCTGTATGTGTCCCGCAAGGCTCTGTCCTAGGACCCCTGCTCTTCTCTATCTACACTTTCGTCCTGGGACAGCTCATAGAGTCCCATGGTTTTCAGTATCACTTTTATGCTGACGACACACAAATCTACCTCTCTGGTCCAGACATCACCACCTTACTATCCAGAATCCCACAATGTCTATCTTCCATCTCCCGCATCCGCGCTTTCCTCAACTTTGAGTCTGCGAAAATGATTGTACATGCCCTCATCATCTCCCGCCTAGACTACTGCAACATTCTCCTCTGTGGCCTTCCATCGAGCACTCTCGCACCCCTCCAATCTATCCTCAACTCTGCTGCCGACTAATCCACCTCTCACCCTGTTACTCCTCTGCCAATCCCTTCACTGGCTCCTCATTGCCCAGAGAATTCAATTCAAAGTACTAACAAATACATACAAGGCCGTCCATAACCTGTCCCCTCCCTACATCTCTGAGCTACTTTCCCGATACATCCCCACACGCACTCTCCGATCCTCACAAGACCCCCTTCTCTCCTCTCCCGTGCATCCCCCACACTCTGGAACTCGCTGCCCCAACATATCAGACTCTCACCTACAGTGGAATCCTTCAAAAGAAACCTAAAAACCTACCTCTTCAGACAAGCCTACAACCAGTGACCCTGCTGCCTCTATACCGCCATGACATACTTCACCCGCACCTACTGTGTCCTTCTGCCATACCATGTAGATTGTAAGCCTCGCGGGCAGGGCCCTCTCTCCTTCTGTACCAGTTTGTAACTCGTCTTGTTTATGTTTAGTGCAATTTTCTGTATTATGTATGTGCACCGCTCCTCATATGTACAGCGCTACGGAATGAATGGTGCTTTAATAATAAATGATAAGAAGAAGACACCGGTATTATAGAAAGTGCATGCTGGTCAAGTTACACCTCTGGCTGGAGGAAAGGGGTTAGGTCAAGAATTTGGCATGGGGGGGGGTGCCTCAGGCAGCATAAAGGCTATGTGCTTCCCTGCCCCTGACCACAAAGCACCAAGGGAAGGGGGGACCCAAGCTAAACTCTTGCACCAGGACCTATGAGCCTTTAGCTATGCCCCTGCGTGGATGATATTTGCACTGAAGAGCTCAGTAAAGACTGTGTATTCCAATGTTAATCTCTTTTCTGGGTGTGTCCTGTCTCTGCACCTGCAAGGGCACCCCACCTTCCATCAGGGAGGAGACCCCGACCAGGGTGTGTGTCCCGGGGTGAATATTAACATCGGGTGCTCCCCCTCCTCACTGTAGGCCCGTGGCCGTATTGCTGCCTGCGGCGGGTCCGCAATACACGGGCACCGTGTGCACTCTGCATCACGGATGCAGACCCATTAACTTGAAAGGGTCCGCAATCACAGAGATCCGGAACGGAAACACGGATCGGAACCCCACGGAAGCACTACGGAGTGCTTCCGTGGTGTTTCTGTCCGTGCCTCCGCACCGCAAAAAAAAAGAACTTGCTCAATTTTTTTGCGGTGCGGACACATCACGGACCTATTCAAGCTGAATGGGTCTCGATCCGTCCCGCCTGCCGCGCAGACGTTGCCCGTGCATTTGGGACCGCAAATTGCAGCCCCCAATGCACGGAACGGATGCACAACGTTCGTGTGCAAGAGTGTGGGAGCAGGGCTGCTGCCACCATGAGTAATACCACCACCCTCTGACTACTACCACTTGCATCCTCCTCCTTGCCGGGTCACTGCCTAGACAGTGAAGACAACTCAAAAATAGCCGAATAGAAATATTTGGGTCCATGTAGGTACCAGAGTCCAGGTCCATCTGTGGCCATAGCAACACTGTGGATACACGACTAAAAGCAGCGCTGAGAATACTAAAAAGAACAATAGACTGTAATACAATAAGGGGATAATAATGCGATGAGAACGGCAGTCCCAGAAGGAAGAATCATCAGGAAGCACAATAGTCTAACATTAGAGGCATCCAGATGGAGACGGTAGTTTCTGTGGAAACCAGCACATGATTATCTGGAGGAAATGACACTTCCCTAACTCTTACCTACAGGACGCAAGATCCCGAAGAAATGAAACATCAGTCTGTATTGATGGATGGCATGGTGATCGTGCATGTGGTGATCAGGGGGCCCTTGGGGGTGTGCAACCTGTGCCCAGGGCATATCAGTACACAGAGGCTTCGGGCCACCACCAAGCAGTATTAATTGTACAGTAGTGTTATTAGCCATTGTATAGCGGTATTAATAGTTTATGTGTGGCGTTGTTACTTGGTCACTGTATGGTAGTATTGGAGCACTGCATGATAGTACTGGAGCACCGTATGGATGTGTTGGAGCACTGTATGGAAGTATTTTAATGCTATATGATAGTATTGGAGCACTCTATGAAAGTACTGAACCACTGTGCCCCCAGACAGTAGTTATGACCCCTTCGTGCCCCCACACAGAGTTATGCTCCCTTTGTGCACCCATACAGTAGTAATGTCCCCTTTGTGCTCTCAGACAGTAGTTATGACCCCTTTGTGCCCCCACACAGTAGTTATGCCCCCGTTGCACACCCATACAGTAGTAATGTCCCCTTTGTGCTCTCAGACAGTAGTTATGACCCCTTTGTGCCCCCACACAGTAGTTATGCCCCCGTTGCGCACCCATACAGTAGTAATGCCCCCGTTGTGCCCCCAGACAGTAGTTATGACCCCTTCGTGCCACCACACAGTAATTATGCCCCCTTTGTGCACCCATACAGTAGTAATGCCCCCTTTGTGCCCTCAGACAGTAGTTATGCCCCCTTTGTGCACCCATACAGTAGTAATGCCCCCTTTGTGCCCTCAGACAATAGTTATGACCCCTTCGTGCACCCACGCAGTAGTAACGCCCTCTTTGTGCCCCCAACAGTAATAACGCCCCCTTTGTGCCCTCACACAGTAGTTATGACCCCTTCGTGCCCCCACACAGTAGTTAGGACCCCTTTGTGCCCCCACACAGTAGTTATGCCCCCTTTGTGCCCCCATGCAGTAATAATGCCCCCTTTGTACCCCCACACAGCAGTTATGCCCCCTTTGTGTCTACCAAAACCAAGGCCAGTTGGGAGATAGGGTTTACAGGGCATGTATGGGATTGTATGAGTATGTGAGTGAAACTTATAAAATGAGACTGGTCAGTTATATCAATTTTTTTTATGTATTTTTCTTCTGTTTTTGGGAAATAGTGCCCCTCTTGGCCAGGTCTGGTACTGCAGCAAAAGCAATTTTTGAGTGTGAAAAAATGTTTCTAAACTTAATACAACTTTATCGCTAAAGGAAGTCATTGTAGTCTGCGGGGACCACTGAAATAGCAGTGCTGGAGTTTCGGAGGAATGAAGGGGTAACAATAGATGAGGAATTTCATTCCCTGCTCTTAGTTAAATTTTTATAAATCCTGGAATCAATGAGGGTGAAGGCTCAGACACTCCCATGGTACATAGGCAGAGCTTATAACATTGGAAGGGTCTGTTATATCAATTTTTGTATGTATTTTTCTTCTGTTTTTGGGAAATAGTGCCCCTCTTGGCCAGGTCTGGTACTGCAGCAAAAGCAATTTTTGAGTGTGAAAAAATGTTTCTAAACTTAATACAACTTTATCGCTAAAGGAAGTCATTGTAGTCTGCGGGGACCACTGAAATAGCAGTGCTGGAGTTTCGGAGGAATGAAGGGGTAACAATAGATGAGGAATTTCATTCCCTGCTCTTAGTTAAATTTTTATAAATCCTGGAATCAATGAGGGTGAAGGCTCAGACACTCCCATGGTACATAGGCAGAGCTTATAACATTGGAAGGGTCTGTTATATCAATTTTTGTATGTATTTTTCTGCTGTTTTTGGGCAATAGTGCCCCCCTGTCCACCATGGACAGGTCTGGTACTGCAGCTTGATGGCTGCAGAAAGTAAGCCGAGCCCGACAGGCACCACTGAAATAGCAGCTTGGGAGTCACGGGAGAATGAAGATGTGAGGATAGAAGAAAGATTGCATTTCATCCTGTTCCCTGCTCATGGCTACATTTTTGTAAATCCCATTCCCCCCACCCCCCTTAGTCCTCTCCAATGTACAGAAGTGTCTGTTCTATGACAGCGTTTTATCGGGATCTTTTTTTTTTTACGTAAAATATAAAATGAACTGAAAACTGCGTTCTTTTCTCCAGTCATGGCTGGAATACCAATGGACGATTTAACATAAAACCTCTAAATTGGATTTTGTGTCACCCGTCGCATCGGCACGCGCTTGGCCTGTGAAGTTTTACATATTGAAGCATTAAAGTGTTCGGCAAATAATAGTTATTCCTCCCTGAGGGTTCATAGTCATTAAATGAAGTATGCACAAAGATAAGGAGCTGAAGAAATGGACGACGGCAAAGCAATCTGTCTGTGTTCAGAACAACGTTCATTGGAATTTACTAAATATTTTACACTGAAAACGAATCAGAAAAATTCCGTCCGTGAGGCAGGTGGAGCTTATGACATGGGAGCGGCTTGGGATCTTAAAGGGATCCCGTCACCAGGAAATTTAGGCGCAGTCCTCTTGTAGGGTTAGCTCATCTGAATGTGATGATGCCTTTGACTTAGTGATCCGATAATTCATTCTGGTGAAAAGGACTTTTAATCCATATCCAAATGAGCAGTTAAGTGCACCAAAGGCGAGCCTAAGCCACTCTGTGCACCCTTCTTTTTCCTTCTTCTTCCCTCTCCCTTTTGCTTGCCAGGTCCTGGCATCTGCATAATCATCTCACCTGGTCCTGTCAATCAAGAAGGAGTGGGCTGGTAAAGGAAGTAGGAGGAGCAAAGAGTGCACAGAGTGGATTGGGACTGCCCCTAATGCACTTAACTGCTCATTTGCATATGGATTAAAAGTCCTTTTACTCTAGAATGAAGAAACAGATTCCTAAGGTATCATTACATTCAGCTGAGCTAGCCCTATACGGCACTTTGCCTGATTTATCAGTCAATTTTCTGTTTATTATTTATTTATTTTTTTGCTTTTTTTTTTTCAGAAACAGCACCACTCTTGTCCATAGTGTGACCCAGTGGTTCATTGCTTAAGGGCTTAAATTGTGCTGTATACAATACTTGTATCCCAAAGGCTGAATATGGAGAGTTGAGGATTAATGCTTCATAAAGATAGTTGTTGGGCTAGTCCCACCCTGTTTGGGGCAATGTCACGATCAGTGTGGTGGAAGGGGGGGGACTCCACACTGAACACAGGAGGGAAGGGGAACAGTAACTTGGCCCGGAAACTAGGAAAGAAACAGGTCACCTCCTAGGCAACCCTAATTCGGGTCCTGACTACCTATCAATAAGAATAGACCTTGAAGGTAGAAATATTCATAAGCAGGATACCTAGGCCCTGACTTCCCTATAAGGCCCTGGAATAAGTATAGGACCTGAGACAACCCATTCCTCACCAGATGGACGAATGGAAGTCTCTGTCTCAGGCCCAGAAACAACAGGGAATATAACAAATACAAACAAATGCGACACTTAACTTCTGTAGAGATGGAAGAGCAGGAACATCAGAGAGGATCTCACACCAGCTCAGCCAAACCCAAATGAAGCTATCAACTGCATAGTCAGAAGGGTCGGTGAGACTATAAAGGGTGGAAGTGATGACCACTGAGCAACAGCTGAGAAAGAGGAAGTGGTCATTAACCCTATCAACCCTGAATCAAGAGAAATCAAGGAGGCTGTTAGATTCCTCCACGCTCAGCCAACCTCCTTGATTTACCCACGTATCAGCTGTAATACCCTGCACAGCCTGCAGGGAGCAATATAACTGACTGTATATGGGACTACACTGCACCCCATTCAGTAACGTATTCATCACTGATTCATAAGCATTCAGATATGTAACCTGGGAGCGCCTCTAGCTGATCCTATTAACCCAGGTTAGTTAAGAACTATCTTCATGCACCATACACTCGCCATTAATGCCGCCACCTCCTTATTCTACCGCCTGCACTTTCCTTCTACTTCATTAATAAATATTTTACATAGAATTTTCCCTGAATCCATCCTTATGACCTTTCCTTTTAAAGACGCGGCAGGAACTGACTTCTTAATGCGGTGCCCTTATTGTCTAGGTACTTATCTGCTTCCTGGCAGGACACCTGTGCTGAAATCCTAATTCAGTCTATTAGGAAGAAGCCACCTGGGAAGCTCCTCGGGGCTTATAGCGGACAGTCACAGCCCCTTCTGTCTATAGCCAAGGATTCTTCAACATATCGGATGCAGGAATAACATTGTACAAAAAACATCATGAAAATCACATAGGTAATTTCATTACCGCCCAATGTGTGCTGCTGTAGATTGCTTGGCTGCAGTACCAGACACGGGTTCGGTTCCAAGGTACCACTTGGAACCGAACCCGAGTTCGGGAAATGTTTTTTTACAGTATAAATCAATTTCTGAAGTTCTTGCGAGACTTCGCAAAGTAATAACTTCGGCTCATTGGAGCCAATACATTCTAATACTGTACGGAGCGCTCGCTCCGTACAGTATTGAAACTAAGTTTTATGCGAATCGACTTCGGATTATTCATCCGAAGGCGATTCGCTCATCCCTAAATACAAGAAAACTTCCCAACTTGGCCAAGGTGTGAAAAGTCTCTCTCGCAGTAAATTCTCACTTTCAGTCTAGCACTACGGCGCCCGCTGTGGGGTGTAGACCTTAACAGATGGCCATCCTGTCTTAGTTATATGGTAGGTCACCTAAGGCTTTTCCCAAACCAAATGCAGTGAAGTCCATAGCCTACGTTCATTCCTTACGTTCACTGACGTGCATGTCCACGCACTGTTCCTTTTGTAATGGTCCTCAACCTTCAGTAAAGTTCAATGGTCTGACTCTTTGATATGTACGACACTTATGTCATCTTCTGCCATGTCTCTGCACTTGTACTTTTTAAAATCTCTTAAAGGGATTGTCCATCTTCAGGGGACCCTCCCACATTGCTGGACCTGCGGAGGGAAGCATGCTCATCTACTGCTGGGTTCCGGCTCCTTTGGACTCCCCCAATTGGTTTCTGGTCCCGTTTATCAACATCCAGTTTGACATAAGTCACGTGTGCCACACATTCATTGGCTAAAGTGGCACACGTGACCGCTGGGGATCGAAGGAGCCGAAGAGGGTAAGTATGCTTCCCTCCATAGGTCCAGCAACATAGGGGGATCTGGCTGAAAGGCCCCCTCGAAGGTGGACAACCCCTTTAAGACGGATTTATCCACTGGTTTCTCCAGAATGATACATTGTTACCTGCACTGATACATTGCTGGAATAGCTCTTTTACGGCCGCCTCCGCTGTGCCCAGGAGATGGGGATACGTATAACATAATGTCCCTGGGGCTATATACTGAGTCTATCAAACAGCACATTAACAGGCAGGCGCAGGCACCAGCATCCTGCGCATAATCCCGCCATGTGAAGTGAGTGCTCCTACATGTAATCTTATATGCTCAGGACTAATTGAATTCTATTCAATAAAAATTCCCGTCTTAAGTGGCTGCTTTGTGCCTGCAGATGTCAGGTCGCCTTAGAAGAATTGATTTATAGACTCCCCACAGATCGCCCGCCTCTCGCCATATCAGTAAACAAGACTTCTAGAAGATTCCTCACAGGGCAATGTAGAGCATGGCATTTACCTTCAGGAATTGATTACCACGGGAAGCCATATTGATTCCTGGAAGGTAACAGTTCACTTAAGGTTCCGTCCTGCGCAAATTATTAGAGATTCGGCTAATGAACAGAAACCTCTTTATTATAAGCCATGGAAATTCTGGGAAATTGGATCCATACTTTCAGGTACTGTACGGCACTTCATTTTAAGCACTGATGTGGCCGATTTTATGATACTATTATGTATGCGCTATTTCATTGCTTTATTTGGGCGCTGATAATACCGTTATGGGCTCTATATAGGACAATATTATGTGTAGTGCCCAGAAGTAAGGATGTTTGTGGATAATTGCTCCTATTGCTGCTATGCAAAACCATCAAATCACTACTTTATTGGACTTGGAAGGGTTAAATTGCACTGCGATTTATGCTGTTGTGTACACTTTACTGTTTCATATTGTCGAACTGCATTTCATATGTTTATTGTAAAATAGTCTGTTCATTTTCACTATTATTGCACTGTATTTGCACTGTGGAAAGAGTTAATGCACAGCCGGCTTATACTCATATGACTTTATACGTATGCAAAGTTTTGGAGGGAAAAACAGACACACTGACCTTTCAACTGTCTGGTTTAGCTGTGATATTTATGTCTGGAAAAACTGCTTAATCATTCCCATAGACTTGCGTTGAAACTCTATACAAGTCTATGGTAGATAAAAACAATTACGATGTTGCTGTTTGGGCTGTGCTTCTCCACTTCATCCCTCCCACTAGAAGGCTCTAGTTTAATTAGAAACTATAAAACCAGGGAGCCAGCCTTCTGAAAGACAGAGGGACAGGCCTTTTCCTCAGCATCAAACCCTTTTGCACTTGAGTTCCTCCAGTAAAGAAGCTCACTGGTTTACAGCAGACCCTGACTCTCTGGACTTATTTCCCATTGGGGTGCACCATGCCTTACCATACCTTCCGGAGAGTAGCAACATGTGGTGACACCTTGACGGTGTCCAGGCGTAGCGTTGGGGCCACCGTAAACCCAGCCATGCATGTATACAATACATCAAGATTTTATTTGGGCACTGATAGTGCTTGTATGGGTTGACTACATGGAACTATTATGTAGGAACTACATGGTAGTTGAATTTGGGCACTGATAGTGCTGTTATGTGCACAATATAGCGGCTGACTACATGACACTTTTTGGCCAATAGTGGTACTTTTACATGCTCACTGTATTTATTTATTTTATATAGCACTACTATATTCCACAGTGCTTTACAGACATTATCATCCAACTGTCCCCATTGGGGCTCACAATCTAAGGACCCTATTAGTATGTCTTTGGAGTGTGGGAGGAAAACCACACAAACACAGGGAGAACATACAAACTCCATGCAGATGTTGCCCTTGGTTGGATTTGAACCTAGGACCCCAGCACTGCAAGGCAACATTGCTAACCACTGAGCCACCATGCTGAGTACTGAGTACTGCTGTAGTACTGTATGACCCTATTATGTAGGGATTAGTGTTGGGCGAGCATGCTCGGCCGAATATTGAGTGTGCTCGAGCGCGAGTATTTAAATCTAATATAGCCTCTATTTCAGAAAAGTTTCTGGCGGGATTCAAACTCACAACCTTCTACATTACAGAATGTCAACCACTACACTAAAGAGCTGCATGGCCAGTTACTTTAAAAAATATATAAATTAATTATTAATAATAATAATAATAATAACAATAACAATAATAATAATAATAATAATAATAATATGAAACTTCTGCTGTATAGAAATACTTACTAGTAGTGAGTATTCCTATACAGCAGAAGTCAAATTATATATATATTTTTTGGTTTGCAACTGGCTATATAGTGTAGTGGTTAAGATTCTTGCCTTTAATGTAGAAGGTTGTGAGTTCAAATCCCACCAGAAACATTTCAGAAATATAAATTTAATTTAGCCTCTATTTTTTTTAGTAATTGTAAAAACTGTGTAATTACTATATATATATACAGTACAGACCAAAAGTTTGGACACACCTTCTCATTCAAAGAGTTTTCTTTATTTTCATGACTATGAAAATTGTAGATTCACACTGAAGGCATCAAAACTATGAATTAACACATATGGAATTATATACATAACAAACAAGTGTGAAACAACTGAAAATATGTCATATTCTAGGTTCTTCAAAGTAGCCACCTTTTGCTTTGATTACTGCTTTGCACACTCTTGGCATTCTCTTGATGAGCTTCAAGAGGTAGTCCCCTGAAATGGTTTTCACTTCATAGGTGTGCCCTGTCAGGTTTAATAAGTGGGATTTCTTGCCTTATAAATGGGGTTGGGAGCATCAGTTGCGTTGAGGAGAAGTCAGGTGGATACACAGCTGATAGTCCGACTGAATAGACTGTTAGAATTTGTATTATAGCAAGAAAAAAGCAGCTAAGTAAAGAAAAACGAGTGGCCATCATTACTTTAAGAAATAAAGGTCAGTCAGTCAGCCGAAAAATTGGGAAAACTTTGAAAGTAAGGGCTATTTGACCATGAAGGAGAGTGATGGGGTGCTGCGCCAGATGACCTGGCCTCCACAGTCACCGGACCTGAACCCAATCGAGATGGTTTGGGGTTAGCTGGACCGCAGAGTGAAGGCAAAAGGGCCAACAAGTGCTAAGCATCTCTGGGAACTCCTTCAAGACTGTTGGAAGACCATTTCAGGGGACTACCTCTTGAAGCTCATCAAGAGAATGCCAAGAGTGTGCAAAGCAGTAATCAAAGCAAAAGGTGGCTACTTTGAAGAACCTAGAATATTACATATTTTCAGTTGTTTCACACTTGTTTGTTATGTATATAATTCCACATGTGTTAATTCATAGTTTTGATGCCTTTATAGTCATGAAAATAAAGAAAAATCTTTGAATGAGAAGGTGTGTCCAAACTTTTGGTCTGTACTGTATATATATATATATATATATATATATATATATAATCATACTTCTGATATATGTGAATGCATAATATGTGGGAAACTACTACTGATGTTTTAGCCATAATATATTTACATATATTATAATATATTATATATTCTAAAAATATAATAATATATGTAAATATATTATGGCTAAAAACATATATATGTTTAAAAATAAATATAGCCTCTATTTCTGATGGGATTCAAACTCACAACCTTCTACATTATAGCCAAGAATCTTAACTACTACACTATAGAGCTGCATGGCCAGTAACTTAAAAAAATAAAATTAATAAATGAGACTTCTGCTGTATATGAATTTTTACTAGTAGCAGTCTCATATTTTATAATTTTTTAACAACTGGCCATGCAGCTCTATCGTGTAGTGGATAAGATTCTTGGCTGTAATGTAGAAGGTTGTGAGTTTGAATCCCACCAGAAACTTTTCAGAAATAGAGGCTAAATTATATTTAAATACACTGGGTGTCCCCAAGCACTGACTCCATATATGGACATAGCTATATATGGAGTTAGAGCAGGAACTCCTAAGCCGAACTAGAGTCCCGACACCATCCCCTCTTCAGAGCAGGAGGTGCCTGGTTTAATGCTCGGGTTCTCCCATTGCTCAGGTGCTCTGTAGAGCACTCTACTTCTGTAGAGCACCCGAGCATTGGGGCCCCCACCAATCACAAGAATGGGTGCCCCGTGGCTCCTGCAGCCCCCCTGAAATAAACAGAACGTCCAGTCGGGCATGCATGTGGCCGCTCCCTTAATTTCTATTGGAATTCCGGAGATAGTTGAGCGCTGTACTCAGATATCTCAGGAATCCTACTTCGTTCAATTCAGGGGAGCTGCAGGGGGTACAGAGCCTTGTGATCAGTGATCAGAGGGGGTCCCAGCGTTAGGACCCCCAGAGATCTAATAGTTATCTCCCATCCTGTGGATCTCCCTCTGCCACCTTTTCACAAGAGGCACAGTGGTCTGCACAGCAGCTGTATACACAAAACAGTACATCTTATTCGATAGGGTTTGCAATGTTCCTTGATTTTATTTTTATCTTAAATGCATCAAAGCAATAAAAATGAGTTAAATGGGTGGACATGGCAATTTATGTCGCATTGGAGAACAGAAAATATTGTTTGCATTGAGGCAAAAATTCTACGGCATGTCCAAAATCCTTTGTTATTTTATGCATGAAGCTGTGGTTACAGAAAGTAAATGTGCTTAAAATGATGGATTCTCCATATAATGATATTGATTCCCAGGGACTGTGTTGTCGGAGAGCACATTACCCCTAATCCTCGCGTCCTGGGGCTGCACTATCTTTCCTATTTCATGATAAATGAGCGGCTCATATCTCTTTTTTTCCATTGGCCGCTTTGATCAGTAGCGTTCAGGCTCCTTATTCAAAACAATATTTGATATAACAAATCCTTGATTTCTTTTGCATTGGCTATTTTATTTCTCGCCGCACCGGATAAAAGCATCTGAGAGACTATTATACGATTACAAAATCAATGGTCATTTATCCGTTAAGATTTCTATAAAATAGAGATTATTCCCACTGTAAGCATTTATACAGCTGGAACTAGAAAATAAGCCCAGGATACTGATGAGGTGCCACTGGCTTATGGTTAAAAGATCGCTTACGGTTATGCCTTTTACATGGTTATAGCAATGACTACATTTTTCAAACCAGACCCGGGATCTGAATTTATTTGTAATTGCATGTAATAAAAAATGTATTATAGCCACTGAGTTATTCACTGAAATCTATCTGCATAGCGCCACCTGCAATAGACCACTGATATTAAGGACATTGTAAATGATACAGAGCTCCAAATCCCCTGAACAGACATGCAATGAAATTATAACCTTCTGGGTGCCTTCAGCCACCACTAGAGGGAGCTCACTGGAGACAGATTTATTACGAGCTCTATAAATGTGCAGGAAGTGAGCTCCCTCTAGTGGTGGCTGCAGGTAGTCAGGATTTCATCAGACCAGAGAGACAAAGCCCTTTCACAAAAGTAATCCTGCTCACAATCAGCTGTTAGCTGCGGTGAAGCTGCTACATTTTAAAAAAACTGGTGCAGAGGCCATTTGCTTTGAATAATGCCTTTTCATTGGAAGGGATCCAGGACAATAAGCTGTTCAAAGGGTGTCCGGTTGCTGAGAACCCCAGCTGTGGGGGAATTCTGCAGCAAGTGTTTAGCTTCCCTGCAGCACCTCCACAGGAGAAATGAAGTATTACACAGTTGTCATTTAAACTAATAGGCTGTCCATGTGATATGCTTTTGTGTTGAGTTATCCAGAGTAATAGATGTTCTTTGCTTTCACTCTACTCTGGTTAATACTGAATGACCCCGAACAGTATAGTAGCCCCCTTCCCCCCATTAACTCTGAATCCCTACAGGATTTTTGGTTTTCCATACTAGACAATAGAGAATTTTTGGATGTTTTTTTTTATAAAATACACAGAAAATATGTACTTGCCATAAAGGGGAACAGTTCAACATATATGCATTATACTGTATTTGCTTATAGTTACAGTTAATTTCCACCTTTTAATACTATGCAACTTTTCCGACTAACATTCTGTGCTAAATAATTTCATTGTATATCTTTGTAGATGTTGAAATCTCAGTTTTCTGATACAGAGCTTCAATTCCACTGCATAAAAATAAAGGTAAATGACAAAATACTGATCTGACTTCAGCCACCACTAGAGGGAGCTCCAGAGCTTACTGCATACTCTTATATTAGAATATGTAGCCAGTATGCAATAAGCCAAAAGACTCCCCTTAGTGGTGATTGTTGGTAACCCGAATTTTATCATGTAAACATGGTAAAACAGAGTTACAAAAAATGTTTTAAGATTATATTAAGAAAAAAACATATCTAGTAGTGTTGATCGAGCACCAAAGTGCTCGGGGGCTCGAGTAGAACAGTTTGGGATGCACAATGGAAGTCAATGGGAGAACCAGAGCATTAAACCAGGCACCCCCTGCTCTGAAGAGGGGAGGGTGTCTGGTTCATAGGAAAAGGTCAGAAATTGATGGAAACACCACCAAAATGGTTCGGGAGCAGCATGGGGAGGATGTCTGGATGCATCTTGGACTCCCAGGTCGTTGCTGGGAACGATGTTGTCCGAGTAGTACGCCACTTTTACAGACAATAATACACCTAAAACCGAAGATAAAATTGATTTTAGCGAAAAAATTGTTAGGAAACATTCTTTCCTGTATATTTACTTGTATATAAAGTGCAAGTGCTGCAAAAAATTACAAGCAAGAGGCACTCCGATACAACCTGTATATCACATAAAGGAGGGCCTCATTCACATTGTGGTACAATTGTTCAGGTAGTGGGACTCCTACACTCATAAAGCCTATGCACTGAGGGAAAGGGCTGCCAAAAATTACAAGGAACCGGCACTCCGATACAACCTTTATTACACATAAAGGAGGGCATCATACACACCCTTGAAAATTATGATTGATGGCCTGCTGGTGACCCTCAAAAACATTAGGGGCGAGAGCCTGCTGCTGATCTGACCATCTAAAACATTAGAGGCAGGGGCGTAGCTATAGGGGAAGCAGGGGAAGCGGCTGCTTTGGGGCCCTGACCCAGAAGAGGCCCATCCAGGAGGAGGAGGACTAAAAGATTTTGTCAGGGCCTCCTCAACAGTATTACACAATGAAATTATATACAGTGGCAGTATAGACGGATGGAACAGCTGCCGGGCCTGGTCTGAGAGAGCGATCTTTACTAGCCACAGAAATGGGGGCGGCATGAAAGCAAGGGGTTGAGAAAAAATTACTGGGGGAGGGGGGCCCCATTCAAAAATTAGCTGTGGGGTCCAGTCATTTCTAGCTACGCCACTGATTAAAGGTAAGGGTCTGCCGCTGAGCTGACCCTCTAAAACATTAGGGGCGAGTGCCTGCTGGTGACCCTCCAAAACATTATGGGTGAGGGTCTGCTGCTGAGCTGACACTCTAAAACATTAGGAGCGAGGGCAGCCTAATAAGCATATTGCTATGATGGAGGAGGAGGATGAGAAAAGGAAGATTGGACCATATACCCTTGTTTGTGGTGGAAGGGGTGCAGGGAATACAGTGTATTCAATACACCATAAAAGCCACATGTAAAGTGCCTTCATGTTCAGCCGCTTTCCTCTGGTGGAGTAGAGAAGTCAGGGGCAATACAGGCTTTGTTCATTTTGATAAGAGTCAACCGGTCAGCATTTTCAGTTGACAGGCGGATGCGCTTATCAGTTATTATGCCACCAGCAGCACTAAATACCCGCTCTGACAAAAAGCTGGCGGCAGGGCAGGCCAGCACCTCCAAGGTGTAGAGCGCGAGTTCGTGCCACGTGTCCAGCTTCGACACCCAGTAGTTGTAAGGCACAGAGGGATCATTGAGGACGCTGACACGGTCTGCTATGTACTCCTTCACCATCTTCCAAAACTTTTCCCTCCTTGTGACACTAGGCCACGCATCAGGGTGAGGGTGCTGGCGGGGTGTCAGGAAACTGTCCCAGGCCTTGGAGAGTGTTGCCCTGCCTCTGTTGGAACTGCTGTGTGTTCCCCTCGTCTCCCCTCCTCGGTTGCCCAAGGAACTACGTACTCTGCCGCCAGCGTTGTCAGCTGGAAATTTTGGGAGCAATTTTTCCACAAGGACCTTCTGGTATTGCACCATTTTGCTCGTCCTCTTCACCAAATTAATGAGAGATGAGAAGTTCTCTTTGTACCGGGGGTCGAGAAGGGTGAACAGCCAGTAATCAGTGTTGGCCAAAATGCGTATAACGCGAGGGTCACAGGAAAGGCAGCCTAACATGAAGTCAGCCATGTGTGCCAGAGTCCCAACAGACAAGACTTCGCTGTCCTCATCAGGAGGATGACTCTCGTTCTCCTCCTCCTCTTCGACCCATCCACGCTGAACAGATGGAATTAAACTTCCATTGGTACTACCCTCTGTAGCGGAGGCAACCGTCTCCAGCTTCTCATCATCATCCAATTCGCGTTGAGAAGACGAACTGAGGGTGGTCTGGCTATCACCCTGTGTACTGTCTTCCCCCATTTCCACCTCTTCCACATGCAAAGCGTCGCCTTCATTGTGAGCAGCGAGCGTTTAAATAGACACAGAAGTGGGATGGTTACGCTGATAATAGCATCGCCGCTAACCATCTGTGTTGATTCCTCAAAGTTGCGGAAAACCTCACAGAGGTCAGACATCCATGCCCACTCGTTGCTTGTGAATAGCGGAAGCTGACTGGAAAGGTGACGACCATGTTGCAGCTGGTATTCCACTACTGCCCTCTGCTGCTCATAAAGTCTGGACAACATGTGGAACGTTGAATTTCAGCGCGTGCTCACGTCGCACAACAGTTGGTGAGCTGGCAATTGCAAGCGCTGCTGCAGCGTTGACAGACCGGTGGCAGCTGTAGATGACTTTCGGAAATGTGCACACATGCGGCGCACCTTCACCAATAGCTCAGGCAAATTGGGGTAGCTTTTAAGAAACCGCTGAACCGCTAAGTTGAACACGTGGGCTAGGCATGGTATGTGTGTAAGCTTGCCGAGCTCCAAAGCCGCCACCAAGTTACGCCCATTATCAGACACAACCATGCAGGGCCGATCCTAGGGTCACAGGCGCCTGGGTGCAGAAATATTTCTGGCGCCCCCACATGGGCGTGGTTATCTTACTAACTCCTCCCCTTTACAATGTTTCTATGGCAACAACTTCAGCCCCACGAATCGGCGGCTCGGCTGCTCGGCTTAAAAAAAAAAAAAAGTCAAAAAAAAAAAAGTCCCGGCGGCTCGCTCGGCCAGGGCCAGACTGGGGATAAAAACCAGCCCTGGAAAAAGTTGCACACCAGCCCCACAGCATTGCGTCATTATTTACTTGTTTATAATAGGAGAAAGCATTCATTTTAAAACACGTGTGTAAACACGAATATGAACTTTGCCCCACGATAGCTCTTTTGTAGAACCCCCATAAAAACTTACAGTTACTTGACTTGGCCCTTGGGGATCTCGGACGCCACTTCAACACTTTGGCCCGGGGCTCGGCGGAGCTGATGTTGTGCTTTAACCTAATGAGAAAGATTTCATAATAAGGATTTGGAGAAAGGGCAGAGGGATAGCAGAGCAGGGAGAGGCTGGTGCTGCTACTAGGGGGTCATACCATGGGGGAGTAATAAAGCCCACCATAATGCCCCCCCAGTAGTAATAATTCTCCTTATAATATGCAAAACATTTGTAATGCCCCCAGTTGAGCTAATGTTCCCATAATGTGCCAATATAAAATACCCCTTCTCAGTGCCCCCGTAGATGACCCCCATAGTGCCCCCCCCCTGCCCCATAGTACCCACCATAATGTGTCCCAGTATAAAATGCCCCTATACAGAGCCCCCATATAAAATATCTTCTTTTTTAGCCTCAGTAGATGCCCCTATAGTGCCCCCCAATAATCTGCAGTAAGATGTGCCCCCATAGATGCCCCCAATCATGTGCCAGTAATAAGAGCCCCCCCACCATCATGTGCCAGTAGCCAGAGCCCCCCCATATCATGTCAGTAGCCAGAGCCCCCCCATATCATGTGTCAGTAGCCAGAGCCCCCCATATCATGTGCCAGTAGCCAGAGTGCCCCCAATCATGTGCCAGAAATAAGAGCCCCCCCACCATCATGTGCCAGTAGCCAGAGCCCCCCCATATCATGTGCCAGTAGCCAGAGCCCCCCATATCATGTGCCAGTAGCCCCCCTTATGTGCCAGTAGCCCCCCTATGTGCCAGTAGCCCCCCTTATCATGTGCCAGTAGACCCCCTTATCATGTGCCAGTAGCCCCCCTTATCATGTGCCAGTAGCCCCCCTTATCATGTGCCAGTAGCCCCCCATATCATGTGCCAGTAGCCAGAGCCCCCCCCCCCTTATCATGTGCCAGTAGCCAGAGCCCCCCCCCCCCCATATCATGTGCCAGTAGCCAGATCCCCCCCCATTATCATGTGCCAGTAGCCAGAGTGCCCCCATATCATGTGCCAGTAGCCCCCCATATCATGTGCCAGTAGCCCCCCTTATCATGTGCCAGCCCAGTAGTCCCCCCTTATCATGTGCCAGCCCAGTAGTCCCCCCTTATCATGTGCCAGCCCAGTAGTCCCCCCTTATCATGTGCCAGCCCAGTAGCCCCCCTTATCATGTGCCAGCCCAGCCCAGTAGTCCCCCCTTATGTGCCAGCCCAGTAGCCCCCCCTTATGTGCCAGCCCAGTAGCCCCCCTTATGTGCCAGCCCAGTAGCCCCCCTTATCATGTGCCAGCCCAGTATTGTACCTATATAAAAAAATAAAAATAAATAATACACTTATACTTACCTCCAGCGATGCGATGCAGGCCGCCTCTTCCGTCTGTGTCCCTCGCTATACGGCTCAGGCGACGCGATGACGTCATCGCGCCGCCTGCACCGGCCTCTGATAGGCTGCCAGCACTAAGCCGGCAGCCTATCAGAGGAACAGGAGGGGACACACCTCTCCCTCCTCTGCCGCAGCACAGACAGGCATCTGTATTGCCGTCCTGAGGACGGCAATACAGATGACTATGGAGATGAGCGCTTCCGCAATGATGGCGCTCATCTCCTGCTCTGCCCTGCCGCCGGCCGCGGCCGCCCCCACTTGTCACCAGGGCCGCAGCGCTGGGGTGCGGGGCACCCACTGCACCCCGTGTAGGATCGGCCCTGCAACCATGCCTGGTTGAAAGTTGAGTGGCAAGAGCCACAGCTCAGTCTGGTCCCTTCTACCCTGCCACAGCTCTTCGGCGGAGTGCTGTTTGTCACCTAAGCAAATTAGTTTCAGCTGGCCTGTTGCTGCTTGCCCACTGCAGTGCAACACTGTTTCCAGCTACTGACTGATGGCTGACTGGTGCTGCAAGATGAGAATTCAGAGGTGGAAGTGGAGGAGGAGGAGGAGAAGAAGGGGGGGTTGCAGCCACTAATGGAAGTAGGGCTGGCAATCCTTGGCGTCGGTAGCACCTGTGCCATCACAGGGTACGACTCGCTCCCGGCCTGCATAACGTTCACCCAGTTTGCCATCAGGGAAATGTAGCATCCCTTGCCAAAAGCACTTGTCCATGTGTCAGTCGTTAAGTGGACCTTCCCAATAACTGCGTTGGTCAGGGCACGGGTGATGTTACGGGACACATGCTGGTATAAGGCGGGGATGGCACACCGTGAAAAATAGCAGTGGCTGGGGACTGAGTAACGAGGGACGGCCACCGCCATCAGGCTGCGGAAAGCCTCAGTGTTCACAAGCCATAAATTTCCAGGGCCAGCAATTTGGAAAGGTGCGCATTTAGTGCTATGGCCTGTGGGTGGGTGGCTGGGTATTTGCGCTTTCGTTCAAAGGCCTGGGGTATGGACATCTGTACGCTGCGTTGGGACACAGAAGTGGATGTGCTAGCTGATGGTGCTTGCGAAGGTCCAGGTGCAGGGTGGGAGGCATCCGGGCCTGCGTCTTGGACAGTGGATTGGCCAGCACGTAACACAGGGAAAGAGGAGGCAGTGGTGTGACCCGCAGACACTGATTGTGGACCCAGGCGTTCGGCCCACCTATTAGGGTGCTTGGATGCCATGTGGCGGATCATGCTGGTGGTGGTGAGGTTGCTAGTGTTCACGCCCCTGCTCATTTTGCTACAGCACTTTCCTCAAAAAGCGCCAGACTGCGGAACACCTACCCCTTGGCAAAGGAGATTGCCACAAGGGGGTGCTCTGGGGAACAGTTGCTGGCCTGTTTGGTGTGGCCAGCCTTCTGTCTTTTGCCACCCCACTGCCTCTTCCAGCCTGTTGCGGTGCTGCGGATCCCTCCACCCTCGCTCGGCTTGCCACCTTTCCAGGTTGGGTCAGTGATTTCATCGTCCACCACCTCCTCTTCCACTTCCTCACTCTGGTCATCCTCCTGACTTGTTGATCTAACAACAACCTCAGTTATTGACAACTGTTTCTCATCCTCATCATCAACCTCTCGAGACACTAATTGCCGTTGACTTATTGGCTACTGTGTCTCATCATCATCATCCACCTCATAAAACAATAATTGCCATTCCCCACCGTCATATTCTTCTGACTGTGGATGCTCAAAAGTTTGGGAATCAGTGCACAAGATCTCCTCATTTCCCTCTTCAAGCTGGCTTGGCGAGAGGCCCAAATCAAGGAATATCCGGTTGTCAGGAATGTGATTGCACTACAGTATGGTTGGCAGTGACAAGCAGGTCTGACCATCTATGGACTTTACCTTGTACCCAGTTGCTTTCCCCCCCCGCCGTCTCAACGGTACCTGCACGTGTCCTTAAGTAGTAGGGATAACTGGGCCCTACTATGTTGAAGGTGTCGAAGAAGGTGGATTTAGCAGAGTTAATGTAGCAGTGATGACGAAGACCGGTATCACAGGGTTGACATAGGACCCCTGACCTGTATAGCAAAATTAAGGTAAAGGCGTTCATGGAGACCTGTATAGAAGAGTTTATGCAGCAATGCTAATGGAGAACTGTATAACAGAGCTGCAGTAGCATTAATAGAGACCTGTATAGCAGAGTTTATGTAGCAATGCTGATGGAGGACTGTGTAGCACAGCTGCTGCAGTAGCATTAATGAAGACCTGTATAGCAGAGTTGAGGACAATATAACAGCCAATGTAGCAGAGTTGATGGAGACCAGTACAGCCAAGATTATTACTGATAAGGTGGTCTAAACCTATGTGGATATATCCAACTTTGCCGAACAGTACTAAGTAAACTCTGCTGTACCAACTTCCGCTAATCCGACGGGCTCAAACAACTACGAACTCAGCCGTATCAGCCTCCGCTAACCCGACGGCTCCAAGCGCCTACGTCATCAACCAGCAAATTACCATCTAGCTGGTCACGTGGGACGCTGTGAGAACAGGTTGGAAGCTTGCTCCGCAAGGAAAAGTAAGTGGAGCGTCATTGATCGGAAGCGGTGCAATTACTATTGCTAAATAGCACCTGAGCACAGAGTTTTCCTTGCAGGAGATTGCAATAAGAACACCTTCTGAACCTCTCCGGTTCCAATAAACTGGTAAATCGGCATACAATTTTACGGACATTTGAGTGGTACAACTGAATGATTCTTGCAGTCACACTTTAGCCATAAGGTCTCATCTATTTTGGAGTACTCCAGCTGTTTAGGTTTTGTGCGTGAGCTCCGCACTTTATAAACCTATTTAATGTATTTATGCTGATATGTCGACACTAAGTTGGTTTTTGTTTTATTAAGTGTATTAATAAATTTATATGCAAAAATACTGTGAGCCAGCCTATATTATTACTATATCCTGAATAATTAGTTGGTGGCCCAATGCCAGAGCCAGGTTCAAAATGTCCAGCAGAATGACATCATAAGTGCATGCCAGGTTGGTTCCATAGGGAGCCAATTTACCAAGGTTCTGGCTGCAGGAAACCCTAGCAATCCGTGGGGTCATACATGGTCATACCAAGTCCTCCAGAGCAAGAGCTGCTCTTTGCAGTTGACCTGTTCTCGGGTTTATTGTGGGGGATCCTCTGAGCTGTAAATAACCCCCACTTCTCATGATGTCAATATGCCCTAAAAAGGGTAGTCTTACTTTAAGAGAACGGATCTTTTATCTCCCTAGCAGCAGCAGTAAAATATATGGCAGCTAGAAGGTGACATAACACTTGAATGTAAAACTGAACAGATATTTTTAGGACCGTTCTACACATTTAGAACCACTCGTCTGGATATTCTTAGCCTCCCTCGTACTTTCTTCGATGATCTGATCTGTACTATTAGACACTGGGGAAGATTTTCTCATTATTTCATTTAATACATTATACATTTTATACATTATTCATTTCGCATGTTGCCGTAATATAGACCCTATCGTTATCTGTGCGCTCATGCTGCACCTCCACGTGTCTCTGCTTTATACACTACAGGCAGCTCTAGATGTGTATGTGATGCAGTGCGGCCAGAAGTGCGGCCTCTTATCTCCAGTCTCCATGATGATTGAGTAGGCGGGCTCTTCCTAGTATGACATCATTGCCATGCTGTGAGCCCTGAGCCAATCCGAAGTCTCATCCTGCTGCTTCTCCTACCCTTATGTTGGATAGAAAGCTGCAGCTGCATCCCCCTCCTCTCCATCTTCTATTTATTATTTTACACCAGATGGATTTTTTGTGACCGAGGTTTCGGAACATTTACAGAGAAGGTGAGAAAGATGTTTCTGCCTCTTAATAAGATATTTTACAAAGTTTTATGTAGTCACATTTACTACTGACGTATGAAAAACATATATCAATAAGCAAGCTGGAAGGCAGAAATCAATATTTGATATTAAACTACCGACGTCTCAGATTTTATAGAACCCACTAATGATCAAAAGTCTACAGCGTCCTCTAGGCAATGATATAGTTTTTGATATAAGATATTTATTTATTTATTTTACGCACTTATATAGCGCTACTATATTCCGCAGCGCTTTACAGACACCAGCATCCAACTGTCCCCAATGGGGCTCACAATCTAAGTTCCCTATCAGTATGTATTTTGAGTGAGGGAGGAAACCGGAGAACCCGGAGGAAACCCACGCAAACACTGATCCACCATGCTGGAAAGATGTGTGATCCGCTTATCTTCCCCAGTTTATTATAATCCATCCTTTATTAACAGTCCGATGTAAACACCCTGCTGTAAATGGAAAAACTCCAACGATCACCTCATCAGCTCATTTTGCAACCCGTTTTCTCTGCAGCGCACCCTACAGGAGACATTTAGTATTGCAAGTCATGCATTTAAATGATGATACCATGTAACACATGGTCATGCAATGTCCTCCAGAGCAGGAGACACTAGAGGAGAGTTTCCAGTAGAGGCATTTCATCTATGATGCCCATAGGACAAATGAGCAAGGGTTAAGCCTCATGCACAAAACCGTAGTTTAAGTCCACGTCTGATACGCATTTTTGGGGATTGCACACGGACCCAATCAGTTTTATCATTCCGCAAAAAATGCTGACAACACACTGACATCCTTTGTCGGCTGTCCGCATTCGTGTGGCTGTTAAGCAGATGATAGAATATGTCCTATTTTTGCCCATTTTGCAGACAAGAATATGCATTTCTACTGATAGAAACTGTGGAACGCATATGGCCGATATCCGTATTTTGTGGAGCCGCGGTTTGCGGACGGAAAAATGGATACGGTCCTGTGAATATGTTTTTTTTCCCTACATTTGTGCTGTCTTATATTACCTTCATGTGCTAAAGAGTGGGAGAGACCTGAAGGGCAGCTGCACTCAGGATAGATTTTTCTACAGCAAAATCCACAGGAATATGTCAATTTTTCTGCGGATTTCACCGCTCTGCTTTGAAAACAACGCAATCCTTAGTGATATCTGCAGATAAAATGTATTCACCGCTGATTGAAAAATCCGCACGCTAGGTCAATTTCTGCACAGAACATTTGTTAAAATCTCACGTACATGATGTCATTTGCCGCAGATTTTCAATACTCCAAACAAGTCTGTGCAGAGAGGAGAGGTAGTCTACTATAAAGCAGAACTGCTCTGTCCATGTCGCAACAAGTACTCTGTGGTCACTCACAGAGGAAGTAACGGGTGAGTTGCTGAAAAACAAAAAAAAAATTATCTGAACTGACTTGAAGCACTAATAAAAATACATGTGCGAGGTCCCACCGTGTAAATGTAAGGGCGGTGTTCGCATTGACGTTACGGAATTCCGTTATGACGGAAAAAATTGGGCTGTCGACAGGACTATTTTTTCCGCCATGTATAACGGAACAAAATGGAACCGTTAGTTGTCCCCATAGACATATATTCTGTTATAACTGTTACGACGAAACCTATAACGGAACTCCGTAACGTCAATGTGAACCCACCCTAAGATATTACATGTTATATAAGTGAAACTTCAGAACTTAATAATCCCTGTGAAGCCAGACATGTAGAGACAACTTTACTAGAGGCCCGGTAGTACAAACGGCACAGAGTGACCTCTATCTAAAGTGCCGCCCTCCAGAGCTTATTGCTCGTGTCCAGGGCCGGCTCCAGGGTCATGTGGGCCCTTGGGCGATAAATCCCAGTGGGCCCCCTTGAGGCATTTTTGTACATTTACATGTCCCTCTGTGGCTCCCACATGGTATAATGACCACCAGTGGCCCCTATACAGTATAATGACCACTAGTGGCCCTCCATTCAGAATAATAACCCCCAGTCGCCCCCCATTCAGAATAATGACCCCCAGTGGGGGTTATTCTGTATGGAGGGGGCACAGGGGGTCATTATACTGTATGGTGGTCACTGGGGGTCATTATATTGAATGGGGTCTCTGGTGGTCATCATACTGAAAGGAGGATCATTGGGGATCATTTTACTAAATGGGGGGTACTGGGGGTCATTATACTGTGTAAGGGGCCCTCACAGTGTAATGACCCCCCCAGTGGCCCCCTCACATACCTATCATTGCTGGAGTGCAGTAGAGCCGGCGGTCCTGTCATTCACTAACCGCAGCTCCCTGCGCTCCCTCTCTCCTCCGCTGCAGCAGTGAGACACACGTCATGACGTCACCCCTGGGCCGGGCCTGGAGGAGAGAAGGAGCTGTGCACTGATGCAGCTAGAACTGACTGGGCCCCACAGCAAATTTTAATACGCCCCCCGCCCCCTAGTGGGTTCACATCAAGTTTTTCCTATCAGTTTGATTTATACAAATGTGCAGCGCTCCACATTTTTGTATCATGCAGAGTTCATTTAAATAATGCATACGTTCACGTAAAAAAAAATTCTAACATGGAACTGTATGGTGAACGGACGCCACTGTACGGCATCAGTCTGAGGCATCTGATAACGCATGCATTTTTGGTTTACATTAAATGGATGGCAAAAATTGGATGTGAACCCAGCCCTAGTGTCAGAACAAGCTCCAGTACACAGCGGAGCAGCGTGGCGGAGAGGGGAGGCCGCCGTGTACTGACAGAGCGCTGCCCGCTCCTGGTGGTCAGGGGTGAGGACTGTGCTTCCCAAGGATCATTTTCTACTGGGAAATACAGGGCACAGTATAATACACTAGAATCTATATGATATAAAGATATTAGCCCTACCCCCCGAATGATAATACAGTTAGGTGGTCATTTATTATATAGAAATACGTCTGTGTTAGGCGTATTTCTGACACAGATTGTGGCCCAAAAGTCCTTAGCACCGCAATCTGCATATTTATCCCGCTCATGCTAAAATTGGATGGCGTGGGCAGGGAAACGGATACAGTTATGGCCATACAGTTATTGGATACGACCGCCATACAGTGACCGGATAACACTGCCATACAGTGACCGGATAGCACCTCTGTACAGTGACCGGATACCACCGCCATACAGTGACCGGATACCACCGCCATACAGTGACCGGATAACACCGCCATACAGTGACCGGATAGCACCTCTGTACAGTGACTGGATAACACCGCCATACAGTGACCGGATAGCACCGCCATACAGTTATTGGATACCACCGCCATACAGTGACCGGATAAAAGGGTATAAGAGGGCACAGTACAGGGAATGACTGCACAGGGTGTGGTAAGAGGGCACAATGCAGAGTATAAGGGGGCACAGTACGGGTGAACAGTATGGGGTGGGGGGCACAGTCACATGACCCTGTGACGTTAGAAGGTTCTTATGGTGAATGCGGTTCAGACGCCACCATAATGAGAGGCAGAGGAGTGAGACAGGGGCCCGGGGCCCTGGATGGACAGGAGGGGTGAACTTGCTGTGTTAAGCAGGTGGAAGGGGCTCCAAGGGGGATTCATAGAAGAAGTCGTGGCAGGAGGTCTGTGCAGGGCAGCACCAGGAGATAGGAGGGTGGATCAGGAGCTCTGGATACATGAGGGAGGAAAGGAGACAGCAGGGGATCCATGAGGATGAGATAGGACAGGATGGGGGGGAGGGGCAGGTGTCATGGAGGCAAACTGCATAATGAAGCAGTAAAACAACTAAATAGCATGAAGCAGCATCCAGCAGCAGATCGAAGAGTCCCCCCCCCCCCCCCTTCCTGTCCCACAGAGAAGAGACAGTCACAGTGCAGAGTCACTGACAAACTCTGTCTAAAGCTGGTAAGGTAACCTGCAAGAGGGGGGGGGGGGGCGTGTCTGAAGCTCTGCAGCAGCCGGCCTCATGTGACTCAGAGGGCCCACCAGAGGGGTACTGGGTAAGTGAAATGACAGCATTGAGTGCTTTCATCTGTATTGATGGAAATGCTCATAGCAGCTCAGTGGGCCCCCTCAGGAGCAGTGGGCCCCGGCATTCGCTGGGGTTTGCTGGGTGCTGACGCTGGACTTGCTTGTGTCTAATCTTTGGCAGAAACTTGTGATTGAGTGGGAATGTGCAGAAAAAAAGAGGTAAATTGTTAAAATGCCAGAATTTAAGTAATCTGCTATTAAAAGCTGAAGATGAAAAATATCACAAATGTGTCACTTAAAAGAACAATTCCTGTGATAGCTGGTAATAACATCAATTGTGCAAAAATATTAACTGCTAAAGACATGGGGTTTCAATAAATATACTTTTCATTCAGGCCAGGACAGAGGAAAGGTAGATTTCTCCTGTACTTTTAATCCACACCTGCAGAATAAATCAAAAGAAAATCACTGCTTGAATACTGCCCTCTCTGTGCCAAAACATACTACAGTATAATACTGCCCCTATGTACAATAATATAACTACTATAATACTGCCTGCATTGTAGAAGAATATAACTACTATAATACTGCTCCTATGTACAGGAATATAACTACTATAATACTGCCTCCTATGTACAAGAATATAACTACTATAATACTGCTCTTATGTACAATAATATAACTACTATAATACTGCCTCCTATGTACAAGAATATAACTACTATAATACTGCCTCCTATGTACAAGAATATAACTACTATAATACTGCTCTTATGTACAAGAATATAACTACTATAATACTGCCTCCTATGTCCAAGAATATAACTACTATAATACTACCTCCTATGTACAAAAATATAACTACTATAATACTGCCTGCATTGTAGAAGAATATAACTACTATGATACTCCTATGTACAAGAATATAACTACTATAATACTGCCTCCTATGTACAGGAATATAACTACTATAATACCGCTCCTATTTACAAGAATATAACTACTATTATATTGCTCCTATGTACAAGAATATAACTACTATAATACTGCTCCTATGTACAAGAATATAACTACTATAGTACTGCCTCCTATGTACAAGAATATAACTACTATAATACTGCCTCCTATGTACAAGAATATAACTACTATAATACTGCTCTATGTAAAAGTATATAACTACTATAATACTGCTCCTATGTACAAGAATATAACTACTTTAATACTGCCTCCTATTTACAAGAATATAACTACTATAATACTGCCTCCTATGTACAAGAATATAACTACTATAATACTGCTCCTATGTACAAGAATATAACTACTATAATACTGCCTCCTATGTACAAGAATATAACTACTATAATACTGCTCCTATGTACAAGAATATAACTACTATAATACTGCTCCTAGGTACAAGAATATAACTACTATAATACTGCTCCTAGGTACAAGAATATAACTACTATAATACTGCTCCTAGGTACAAGAATATAACTACTATAATACTGCTCCTATGTACAAGAATATAACTACTATAATACTGCCTCCTATGTACAAGAATATAACTACTATAATACTGCCTCCTATGTACAAGAATATAACTACTATAATACTGTCTCCTATATACAAGAATATAACTACTATAATACTGCTCCTATGTACAAGAATATAACTACTATAATACTGCTCCTATGTACAAGAATATAACTTCTATAATACTGCCTCCTATGTAGAAGAATATAACTACTATAATACTGCTCCTATGTGCAAGAATATAACTGATATAATACTGCTCCTATGTACAAGAATATAACTACTATAATACTGCCTCCTATGTACAAGAATATAACTACTATAATACTGCTCCTGTGTACAAGAATATAACTACTATAATACTGCTCCTATGTACAAGAATATAACTACTATAATACTGCTCCTATGTACAAGAATATAACTACTATAATACTGCCTCCTATGTACAAGAATATAACTGCTATAATACTGCCTCCTATGTACAAGAATATAACTACTATAATACTGCTCCCTATGAACAAGACTATAATTATATTACTGCCCCCCATGGATATGTTTGCTTTAGGTAGAAATGCTCTGATGTGACTTGTTTTTGTATGTTGGTCTCTTGTGGAGTCGGTGGATCTCCGAGATGTCGTTCATGCCCTGACACCACGCGCAGCATTTTCTATCGTGTGATAAAACAGTGTTGAGTTATTTTTTTCGCTCTGGAATACAAGGACTTATCTCACCCTCGAAATTCACCTTTTCCATTAGAAAGTAGACCGGTTCCTTCTCCACAGTCAACTTTCAGCCGCAGCCTGTCAACTTTCCTTCATCCGCCAATCTCACACAATTTTTAATAATACAACAGTCGCCTGAAAATAATTTACTAGAAACCTTTGGAGAATTGAAAAAAAAGAGTCACTCGATGCATGAAGCGTCTTTCTCTCCTCTCCCCACAATACGGTCCTGACAGGAGTCCACTGTCAAATGTCTTTTATAAATGAAGCAGTTATTTCTTAAAGGGCCGGATGGAAAAATAAAGATCTGAAAATGTCACCGGTCACGTTCCTTAGGAGTCATTTTATCCATTTTGGCTTCAATAGACTTTAATGTACCGAACTGTAATGAATGATCCTAAAGATATCAAACAAATTGCTATAAATCAAAGACAGGGTCTATAAAGGGAGATTATAAAGTGGTAGAAGCAGATGCTATCTGTAGATTCCTTTAAATCAGTGCATAACTGCAAAAGTGCGCCTTACCTTTAAATGGGTGGTAAGTGATGAAAAAAACATGGCTCAAAACAGCGCCACCCTTCCAGAGGCAGCGTGTGGTATTGCAGCTCAACGCCTTTTTATGGAAGTTACATCCAAAAATAGTGCAGAGTGAAAATTAAAGGGGATTTCCAGGACTGATATATTGATAACCTATACTCAGGATAGGGTGAGGTCCTTCTCCAGGGAATGGGATTAAGCTGCAATACCCAGCACAGCCACTATAGAATGTATGGCGCTGTGTTTAGCTTCTTCATATAGATAATCGGCGGAGGTGCTGGGATTGGGAGACCCATCCCGATCTGATATTGATGACCTAAACTGAGGCTTTGCCATTAAAAGTCTATGGGACTGACGAGAATAGCATGTATCTGGGTATAATTACTGTGAGGGGGCACCTACAGTGGATATAAAAAGTCTACACACCCCTGTTAAAATGTCAGGTTTTTGTGATGTAAAAAAATGAGACAAAGATAAATCATTTCCGAACTTTTTCCACTTTTAATGTGACCTATAAACTGTACAACTCAATTGAAAAACAAAATGAAATCTTTTAGGTGGAGGGAAGAAAAAATATAAAAATAAAATAATGTGGTTGCCTAAGTGTGCACACCCTTAAACTAATACTTTGTTGACGCACCTTTTGATGTTATTCCAGCACTCAGTCTTTTTGGGTATGAGTCTATCAGCATGGCACATTTTGACTTGATTCAGGTCTGGGCTCTGGCTGGGCCGTTCCAAAACTGTAATCTTCTTCTGGTGAAGCCATTCCTTTGTAGATTTGGATGTATGCTCTGGGTGGTTGTCATGCTGAAAGATGAAGTTCCTCTTCATGTTCAGTAGCAGAAGCCTGAAGGTTTTGGGCCAATATTGACTGGTATTTGGAACTGTTCATAATTCCCTCCAGCTGAAGAGAAACAGCCCCTTAGCATGATGCTGCCCCCGCCATGCTTCACTGTGGGGATGGGGTTCTTCTGGTGATGTGCAGTGTTGTTTTTGCGCCAAACATATCTTTTGGAATTATGGCCAAAAAGTTCAACCTTGGTTTCATCAGAGTATAACACCTTTTCCCACATGCTTTTGGGAGACCTCAGATGTGTTTTTGCACAATGTAGCCTGGCTTGGATGTTTTTCTTGGTAAGAAAAGGCTTTCGTCTTGCCCCTCTACCGCATAGCCCAGACATATGAAGAATACAGGAGATTGCTGTCACATGTAGAGATGGCCTTGCGGTTCGCCCGGTGATCACCTGGAAGTCAGGGGCCTAGGGGCTAGGGGCTTACTAGGGCCATTTTTATATAGGGTAAGGTTCCGGACGGGGTCGCTCTTATCAGGGAGGGTGGTCTGTGGTTATTTTATCAGGGCCAGAATAGCACCCCCCTGTAGGGCAATATCGGGGACAGTTCTTTGCCCACCATCCCTGTCCTTCAATACCACATCATCATCTAGCCCAGGGAGAGATGTTTTTTTTGCGTTCCCTCCGGGATTCATGGGTGTGCACTGGAACCCCCCGGATTGTGGTAGGACATATGGTTTCTGATTTGGTGCCGCCGAGCGCTTGTTATTGCCGACCACATCTATGCTTTTTGGTTAACTTTAATAATTTTGTATATTTTCATTTTGAGGGATATCATTTCCATTCACACGTCCGCAAAATGGGTCCGCATCTGTTCCGCAATTTTGCAGAATGGGTGCAGACCCATTTTGCAGACCCACATCTGCATTTGCGGATCCACATCCGCATTTTCGGATCCGCACTTCCGCATCTGTGCTTCCATTTCCGCAAAAAAAAGAACATGTCCTATTCTTGTCCGCAATTTCAGACAAGATTAGGCATTTTCCATTATAGTGCTGGCGTTGTGCGGTCCACAAATTGCAGAATGCACATTGCCGGTGTCCGTGTTTTGCGGATCAGCAAAACACTTACGGACGTGTGAATGGACCCTCATAGTAACATTATTAAAGGTTACGTTTTATCTTCATGTATATTCTAATGGATTGCCTTCATTGTACAATGTTATAATATACTTTCTATGTTAGACGGTATATTATAGTGCATTTGTATTGTGCGGCCGTTGTGTGCGGTTCTGCTGCGATACCGCAGGTATATAGAGGGACGAGCGTTACTGGAACAAACAATTTCTACTGGTGTGATATACCAGTCGTCTCCCAAAAAAACAAACTGATTGAAGCGGGGTGTTATATACCAATATACTTTCTTTATAGTGCATTTGCGCGTATGCGAAAATTGAATTGCCGATATTTCGCATTGAAAAAAAAAATGAATGGAGATCGCAAATTCGAATAATACATCTGGTGTCACTGTCCATGTTGTGGGACTATTTGTGCACTTCTAGTAAGTATTTCTTGGCTGCAAATATTAGCTGAAGGTTTTTCAGGTTCGCCATTAAAATGAATTGGACCCGCCGCGAACTTGCGGTTCGCGAACATTTGATCGTGTTCGCGAACCGTCCCGGCAGATGTTCTTCCATTACTAGTCACATGCACCACACTGACAGTACTTGCCAGATATTCCTGCAGCTCCTTTCATGTTGCTGTAGGCCTCTTGGTCGCCTCCCAGACCAGTTTTCTTCTCGTCTTTTCATCAGTTTTGGAGGGACGTCCAGTTCTTGGTAATGTCACTGTTGTGCCATATCTTCTCCACTTGATGATGACGGTCTCCACTGTGTTCCATGGTATATCTAATGCCTTGGAAATTCTTTTGTCCCCTTCTCCTGACTGATACCTTCTAACAATGAGATCCCTCTGATGCTTTGGAAGCTCTCTGTGGACCATGGCTTCTGCTGTGGGCTGCGACTAAGAACCTTTCAGGAAAGACCAACTAGAGCAGCTGAACTTTATTTGGGGTTAATCAGAGGCCCTTTACATGATGGCCGGTGTATGCTGACTCCTATGTAACAGGATTGTGAATGTGATTGCTTAATTCTGAACACAGCTACATCCCCAGTTATAAGAGGGTGTGCACACTTATGCAACCACATTATTTAAGTTTTTTTTGCTTTTTTCCCTCCACCTAAAATATTTCAATTTTTTTTATTAATTGAGTTGTACAGTTTATAGGTCACATTAAAGGTGGAAAAAGTTCTGAAATTATTTATCTTTGTCTCATTTTTTTACGGCACAGAAACCTGACATTTTAACAGGGGCGTGTAGACTTTTTATATCCACTGTATCTGGGTATAATTACTGTGAGGGGGCATATATCTGGTGTAGCCACTGTGAAGGAGGCACAATGTGGGCATTACTACTGTATGCTGGCATAAAGGGGGAATAATTACAAGGTGGGGGAATTAAAGGGACGGGTGTGTATAATTATGTTGTGGGTGGGGTTAGAGGTGTGGCCTAGAATAAAACAATTGTTGCGGCGCTAAGCGCTCCACACATATCAGTATATGATATATGAGTATATAATCTGGGAGAATTGGGCCACATGTGCTGTAAACACCGACATAGAAAACCACTGCGGCTGCAAACTACTGATAGAGATTCCTTACGCATTATCCTCACATCCAACAGAACTTCCTTTAATTAGAGCCCAAACCGCCACAGCAAACACTCCCATATCGCCCTTATAAAGAAATCATGACTTTGAGAACTTAATTTAAACAAATTAACATGAATGTTTTATTACCTGCAGATTAAAAATTGAAATGTGATTTTCTATGCAGCCATTTCCCGATATGGAGTAAAGAGATATTTAGTAGGAAAAGCTCTTTTATTAATATGCACATATTCACCAATGTATAGCTGACGTTCCCTGAAAGTCCCTGGGACCACAGAGAAAGATGACAGATTTCTCCAATACTATTCCATATTATTAAAGGGGTTGTCTGCGGAGTGCTTCCTTATCCCGGTGGTGGACCTGCAGGGGAACGGGACATCTACTAACAGCTTCTCATGCAGATCACAGCTCATTGCTAGGGGTTCCAGATGGAAGAACACCCTGAAATCTACAAATCTAAAATTCCCAGCTCTTCCAGGACCTAGCCATTCCATTCCTACACACAAGAATATAACCAGAGGCGTATTCCCATCACATACAATGGGGGAATATTGCTAGGATATGCCCCCATTGTCTGATAGGTGAGGGTCCCACCTCTAGGACCTGTACCTACAAGGAGAACGGAGCGGGGAGAGCTGTGGCTGCAGGACCCCGGGTTTCCCTGGGTCCATCCACCACCAACCACGCGCGGCCCCGACTCCCATTCAGTTCTATGGGGCAGACGGAAATAGCCAGGCCAGCGCTCGGCTATTTTCCGCGGCACCATTGAAATAATTGGAGGGCGGCTGCGCATGCGCAGTGCGCCCTCCATTCATTTCCCTGCACCATTCTCATAGAGACCCGCACCTATCAGACAATGCGATGGTAAAACCCCTTCAATTAATTCATCCCCACAGCAAAATTAAAATGGACCTCTACCTCCTAGGGTAAGAAAATTAAAACAGCAGCACAAATAACAATAAAGATATCTACACTGAACAAAAATATAAACGCAACACTTTCGGTTTTGCTCCCATTTTGCATGAGCTGAACCCAAAGATCTGCAGCATTTTCTACAGACACAAAAGACCCATTACTCTCAAATATTCACAAATTTGTCTAGATCTGTGTTAGTGAGCACTTCTCCTTCGCCGAGATAATCCATCCCACCTCACAGGTGTGGAATATCAAGGTGCTTCTTAGACAGCATGAATATTGCACAGGTGAGCCTTAGACTGCCCACAATAAAAGGCCACTCTGAAATGTGCAGAGTTTTGCCTTACTGGGGGGCAGAAAACCAGTCAGTATCTGGTGTGGCCACCATTTGCCGCACACAGTGTAACACATCTCCGTGGCATAGAGTTGATCAGGTTGTTGATTGTGGCCTGTGGAATGTTGGTTCACTCCTCTTCTGTGCGAAGTTGCAAAATATTGGCAGGAACCGGAACACGCTGTCGTATACGACGATCCAGAGCATCCCAAACATGCTCAGTGGGTGACATGTCCGGTGAGTATGCTGGCCATACAAGAACTGGGATGTTTTCAGCTTCCAGGAATTGTGTACAGATCCTTGCAATATGGGGCCGTGCATTATCATGCTGCAACATGAGGTGATGGTCGTGGATGAAAGGCACAACAATGGGCCTCAGGATCTCGTCACGGGATCTCTGTGCATTCAGAATGCCATCAATAAAATGCACCTGTGTTCGTTGTCCATAACATACGCCTGCCTATACCATAACCCCACCGCCACCATGGGCCACTCGATCCACAATGTTGACGTCGGCAAACCGCTCACCCACACGACGCCACACACGCTGTCTGCAATCTGCCCTGAACAGTGAAAACCAGGACTCATCCGTGAACAGAACGCCTCTCCAAAGTGCCAGACGCCATTGAATGTGAGCATTTGCCAATTCAAGTCGGTTACGATGACGAACTGCAGTCAGGTCCAGACCCGGATGAGGACGACGAGCATGCAGGTGAGCTTCCCTGAGACGGTTTCTGACAGTTTGTGCATAAATTCTTTGGTTATGCAAACCGATTGTTGCTGCAGCCGTCCGGGTGGCTGGTCTCAGACGACCATGGAGGTGAACATGCTGGATGTGGAGGTCCTGGGCTGGTGTGGTTACACGTGGTCTGCGGTTGTGAGGCCGGTTGGATGTACTGCCAAATTCTCTGGAACGCCTTTGGAGATCGCTTATGCATTCATTGCACGGGCAACAGCTCTGGTAGACATTCCTGCAGTCAGCATGCCAATTGCACACTCCCTCAAACGTTGTGACATCTGTGGCATTGTGCTGTGTGATCAAACTGCACATTTCAGAGTGGGCTTTTATTGTGGGCAGTCTAAGGCACGCCTGTGCAATATTCATGCTGTCTAATCAGCACCTTGATATGCCACACCTGTGAGGTGGGATGGATTATATCGGTAAAGGAGAAGCGCTCACTAACACAGATCTAGACAGATTTGTGAACAATATTTGAGAGGAATGGGTCTTTTGTGTATGTAGAAAATGTTTCAGATCTTTGAGTTCTGCTCATGCAAAATGGGAGCAAAACCGAAAGTGCTGCGCGTATATTTCTGTTCAGTGTATATATATATATATATATATATATATATATATATATACCGTATTTTTTGCCCTATAAGACGCACCTAGGTTTTTGAGGAGGGAAATAAGAAAAAAGAATTTTTTTACCAAAAGGTGTGCTTTTGGTGGGTTTGAACTAATGGCGGTCTGTGCATGACACTATTATGGGGGATCTGTGGATGATGCACTGTTATGGAGTGGGGGATCTGTGGATGGATTATGATGGTGGGGGGGATCTGTGGATGGCATTATGATGGTGGGGGGGATCTGTGGATGGCATTATGATGGGGGGGGGGATCTGTGGATGGCACTGTTATGGGGTGGTGGATCTGTGGATGACACTGCTATATGTGTCATCCACAGATCCCCCCCATAACAGTCCCATCCACAGATCCCCCCATCATAATGCCATCCACAGACCCCCCCCCCCCCCCATCATTATCCCATCCACAGATTCCTAGGGAGGGACTGTAGTAGGCGGGGAGAGCGGCGGGGCCGTGCAGGCACTGTACTCTGTCCCCTCCGCTCAGTATGTTCTGCATTATACGTAGTGTTAATCATCAGATCTAAACCAAATAATGATGCGCTCCCCATGTGTTCATACATGAAGCAGGCGGAGCAGGCACGAGACCTCCCTGAGTTACGGCCGCCCGGCCTGCCTGCTAGTGCTTACCACAGGAGCGTGACATGTACCGGTAAGCACCTGGGGAGCAGGGGGAGCGCATAGATAATCAGTTTAGATCTGATGATTAACACTACGTATAATACAGTACATACTGAGCTGCGGGGCCAGAGTACAGTGCCTGCACGGCCCGCCTACTACAGTCCCTCCTCACTAATACATTGCAGTCTGCCAGCATTCGCCCCATAAGACGCAGGGGCACTTTTCCCCCACTTTTGGGGGGGAAGGTGCATCTTATGGGGCGAAAAATACTGTGTATATATATATATATAAAATAACACCATATATCAGAAAACCCACATTATAGCAAAACGCCACCATGTTGTTATATCCCACAATAAGATACAGGGGGGATTTATCATGAGAGGAATATTTGAAGTCAGTTTTGCTTTGGTCTGCATTGGCTTACCTTATGCCACATTTATCAAATGTCATGTTTGATAAATTTGTCTTATCCAGGGGCGGACTGACCATTTGGGCATGGACCGAGGGCCCGCGGCCACTAGGGGGCCCCGTCAGGGGCGTCTTCTGCGCTCACATGTAATGGGGCGCTCTGACAGGGCCCGGCATGAAGTACAGTGGGGGCTGATGAGAGGCATGGGGCTCTCATCTGAGGTCTGATTGTGGGTAATTGGGGTCTGAGCTGAGGTCTGATTTGAGGTCTTATTTACATTGGGGGTCTGAATGATGGCTGTCAGCTGAGGTCTGATTAACATTGGGGGTCTGACCTGAGGTGTAATGAAAAATATTATTTTTCTTATTGTCCCCCTCTAAAACCTAGGTGCCTCTTATAGGTCTCCTTCCTGCAGAGCGGTGCCCACTTCCAGCCTGAGCCCCGCTGCCCAGAGCACTGATCCTGAGCCGCCGGAGTCGTCAGAACTGGAAGTATTTACAGTCATTCACTGTAATCTGTATTATATATATTACTTGTTTTATGTGAGTAAGGGTGCTGGGTGGTTGGAAAAAGGGAGGGGGGGGGTGGTAAAGAGAAATTCTGTACCAAGTGTAGGTGATGTGGGCAACACAATATGTGGGTGGGGCTGTGTGTGACTTGAGGGTGGGCGGGACACAGGGGCCCCATAATCTCCTATTGCCTGGGGGCCCCATTAGTTGTCAGTCCACCCCTGGTCTTATCCTTAGGCCCCTTTCACACGAGCGAGTATTCCGCGTGGATGCGATGCGGGAGGTGAACACATTGCACCCGCACTGAATCCTGACCCATTCATTTCTATGGGTCTGTGCACACGAGCGGTGATTTTCACGCATCACTTGTGAAAATACTGCCTCCTATGTACAAGAATATAACTACTATAATACTGCTCCTATGTACAAGAATATAACTACTATAATACTGCCTCCTATGTACAAAAATATAACTACTATAATACTGCCTCCTATGTACAAGAATATAACTGCTATAATACTGCCTCCTATGTACAAGAGTATAACTACTATAATACTGCCTCCTATGTACAGGAATATAACTGATATAATACTGCCTCCTATGTACAAGAATATAACTACTATAATATTGCCTCCTATGTACAAGAATATAACTACTATAATACTGCCTCCTATGTACAGGAATATAACTGCTATAATACTGCTCCTATGTACAAGAATATAACTACTATAATACTGCTCCTATGTACAAGAATATAACTACTATAATGCTGCCCCCTATGTACAAGAATATAACTACTATAATACTGCCTCCTATGTACAAGAGTATAACTACTATAATACTGCTCCTATATACAAGAATATAACTACTATAATACTGCTCCTATGTACAAGAATATAACTACTATAATACTGCTCCTATGTACAAGAATATAACTACTATAATACTGCTCCTATGTACAAGAATATAACTACTATAATACTGCCTCCTATGTACAGGAATATAACTACTATAATACTGCCTCCTATGTACAAGAATATAACTACTATAATACTGCCTCCTATGTACAGGAATATAACTGCTATAATACTGCTCCTATGTACAAGGATATAACTACTATAATACTGCTCCTATGTACAAGAATATAACTACTATAATACTGCTCCTATGTACAAGAATATAACTACTATAATGCTGCCCCCTATGTACAAGAATATAACTACTATAATACTGCCTCCTATGTACAAGAGTATAACTACTATAATACTGCCTCCTATGTACAGGAATATAACTACTATAATACTGCCTCCTATGTACAAGAATATAACTACTATAATACTGCCTCCTATGTACAGGAATATAACTGCTATAATACTGCTCCTATGTACAAGAATATAACTGCTATAATACTGCTCCTATGTACAAGAATATAACTACTATAATACTGCCCCCTATGTACAAAAATATAACTACTATAATACTGCCTCCTATGTACAAGAATATAACTACTATAATACTGCCTCCTATGTTCAAGAATATATCTACTATAATACTGCTCCTATGTACAAGAATATAACTACTATAATACTGCCCCTATGTACAAGAATATAACTACTATAATACTGCTCCTATGTACAAGAATATAACTACTATAATACTGCTCCTATGTACAAGAATATAACTACTATAATACTGCTCCTATGTACAAGAATATAACTACTATAATACTGCTCCTATGTACAAGAATATAACTACTATAATGCTGCCCCCTATGTACAAGAATATAACTACTATAATACTGCCTCCTATGTACAGGAATATAACTACTATAATACTGCCTCCTATGTACAAGAATATAACTACTATAATACTGCCTCCTATGTACAGGAATATAACTACTATAATACTGCCTCCTATGTACAAGAATATAACTACTATAATACTGCCTCCTATGTTCAAGAATATATCTACTATAATACTGCCTCCTATGTACAAGAATATAACTACTATAATACTGCCTCCTATGTACAAGAATATAACTACTATAATACTGCCTCCTACGTACAAGAATATAACTACTATAATACTGCTCCTATGTACAAGAATATAACTACTATAATACTGCTCCTCTGTACAAGAATATAACTACTATAATACTGCTCCTATGTACAAGAATATAACTACTATAGGGGGGGCGGAGCTTGACCGGCTTCCTGACCGGCTGCATGTGAGGAGAGCTCTCCTCTTCTTTGCCTCACAAAGTGGTTTATTTCGCTTCTTAACTGCACAAATATGGGGAAAATCGGCAAATACCTGCCCAAAGAAAGACCTGAACCCCTCAAGCAAGATCGGGGTCCCTCTGAGATGGAGAAATACTTTAACAAGCGGCCTGCAGCTCCAGTAACAGAGAGACCTAAGATGGCCCCTCCTGACCCTGATGACAGCATGGAGGAGGCTGAGAGAGCAGACAGCCCGGCTACTGAGAGCTCCCAGGGATCGCAGGCTGAAGCTGCTGAACCTATCTCAAAGCGGTTCTTGCAGCAGGCCCTCCTGTCAGTGATACGGCCGGTGATGCAGGAGCTCACTGAGATAAAGGAGGACATTAAGCACATCGGCCATAGAGTGGAGAGGCTTGAAGATACACAGGGGGCCATCCTGAATTACACCCGTGCGATTGGAGATAACAGCTCTGCTTACCTGTCTTCTCTGGATCATGCATATGCCCTGATTGAAGATCAGGAAAATAGAAGCAGGCGCAAAAACGTGCGCTTCAGAGGCTTGCCAGAAGCAGTGTCACATGAGGAGCTTCCTGCAGCAGCGTCCACCATTTTCACATCCCTGCTGGGCCCTGAAGGTGCATCTGCAGTCACAATTGAGCGCATCCATCGCTCTCTGCGGCCTAAACCCAGGGAGGGAGAACCCCCTCGTGATGTGGTCTGCGGACTCTTGCGGTACGTAGATACCGCTGCGATTTTTAAAGCGGCCAGGGAGAAGGGAGATCTAAAGCATGATGGAGCCAAGATTCTGCTATTCCAGGATCTCGCACCTTCAACCCTGAATAAAAGAAGAATCCTGCGGCCTGTCACCGAGATTCTGCGCCAGAGAAAGATCCCCTTTAAGTGGCTTTTTCCATTTGGCCTCACATTTTCCAGGGAAGGAAAGAGGTGCACGATCCGGACCCCCAGTGATCTGCCGGCGGCATGGGAGCTGCTCAACACCACGCCACAAGATATCCCATCATGGCTGCCCTCGGCGGACACTGGCGTCCCGCTCCCAGAACTCCCTGATAGTTCCAGATGGTCGAAGGTGCCATCAAGAAAAGGAGCAAAGCAAAGAGTTACTTGAACATTCTCCACAGGTTGTATGTGGGCTGTTAGATTGCAAGCTCCTCAGTTAATGTTCAATATGTTATAGGAGCACATTTAAGATGGAGGACGTCATTGCTCCCTATGTGGAGGGTGGAAGCTGCATTCACTTCATGTTGTTATGGGCGACTACCATAGAGGTTATATAAGTAATGCATTCTCTCAGGTTGTCAGTTAGTAGGTGCACACAGTATACTGGGATTCCCTGATATGTATAGCCAGATTCTGTCAGGCAGTTATAGGAGTGGCTATGTTCACACATGCATACTAATGTCAGCACACTTTGTGGGGGTGGGGACCCCTGATTTGTGGCCAGGAGCAGTACTGTCTGACACTATGTCGGCCTGCTCCCACCTTGTCACCGGTGGTTCCTGTGCTCCCGCACGGAGTTCTCTTATTTCCTTTGACCCCCTTTTGCTTGCAGGATTACATATTTTGCTTTTATTAACAAAATTCTGGCTAAAGGGATCAAAGGACCTTGTCCAGGACAAGGCGTTCCCCTGTTTGTTTCCCCTGTTTCCCCATCCATGCTCACGTATGTTATTATATGCACGCACATGTGTATATCACTACACTGATGGCTGCAGTTAACTGCACTACATTCAATGTACGGGGTTTTAATACCCCCCAAAAGCGCTCACAGGTGATCAGACTTCTAAAGAAGAGACGCACGGATGTCTGTTTTTTCCAAGAGCTGCACCTTAAGCTCGGCCATGTTCCTAAACTCTCCCAGTCCTACTTTAATCAGTGGTTCATCAGCTCTCATGCCAAGGCTTCCAGGGGAGCGGGGATTGCCATATCCAGGAGGGTTCCCTTCTCCCTTGTCTCATCCTTGACTGACCCAGAGGGACGTTTTATGTTCGTAAAAGGTAAAATTGGGACCGTGCTGGTAACACTGGCAAGTCTATACAGTCCTAACCGGGGTCAGGGCCTATGGTTGAAGACTACATTGACTAAATTTACTTCCTTTGCAGAGGGCATTTGTTTAATAGGGGGGGATCTTAATGTGGCCCTAAACCCACTAGTAGACGCTTCAGATCATTCCTCACAGTTGACTCAAGCGGCTATTGGCAGGATTAATAAGCATCTAGCAGGGGCCCATTTACTGGACACTTGGCGCCTGACTCATCCCACTGACTTAGACTACACATTCTTCTCAGCCGCGCACAAGGTCTATTCCAGGCTAGACTATATTTTCATCTCTGACGCTCACGCTGAACTGGTGAGTAACTCCACCATTGATCCTATGACAGTATCAGATCACGCTCCTGTCACGACATCCGTGGTGTTCTCTGAATTACCTCAGCAATCTCGACAATGGAGGTTAAATGAGACTCTGCTGGACGACGTAGAGGGAATGAGAGACATAGAAGCTAAATTACAACACTTCTTTAGGGAGAACACCACGGATGACGTCTCTGTCACGACTGTCTGGGAGACGCATAAAGCGGTCATCAGAGGGGAGCTGATTGCCCTGGGTAGTCGGAAAAAGAAGGAAAGACAAAAAACATTTCATACATTACTAGAGAAGATCTCAGCTCTAGAATCTCTGCACAAAAAATCCAGAACTATAGAGGCCCAACAAGAACTAACACTAACTAGGAAAAAATTAAAAGATCACCTTAACTATCACCAGGCCAAATCTTACCAATATGCCCAGTTCCGTTTCTATGCTCATGGAGACAAAGGGACGAGGCTTATGGCTTCGCTCCTTAAGCAGAAAAAAGATGCTTCCTATATAGCTGGAATTAAAGACAAAGATGGCAGGCTATTACATAAAACTTCAGATATTGCGAAAGAATTCCATAAGTTCTATAGTCAGCTTTATGGGCTCAAATGCCCAGATGACGACACAGAAGCTAATATAGAAGAGGCTGCTGACAAGTTCTTGGGGAACCTCAATCTGCCCAAACTGGAGACCAAAGATAGGGAACAACTCCTTGCCCCAGTCACAATAGAGGAAATATCAAATATTCTGAGCTCCATGCCAATGGGGAAATGCCCTGGACCTGATGGGTTTTCTGTGGGGTATTATAAAAAATTATCATCTGTCCTAACCCCTCGTATGGCCACTTGGTGTAATTCCCTATTAAATGGTTCTGTTCTCCATAGGCAATCCCTGGAAGCGACGGTCACAATTCTCCCAAAAGCAGGTAAAGATCCTAACCAATGCGGCAGTTATAGGCCGATATCGCTTCTCAACGTAGACGTTAAAGTATGGGCAAAGTTGCTGGCTTCCCGCCTTGCTCCCCTTCTGCCGAAACTAATTCACCCGGACCAAGCCGGGTTTGTGCCTGGACGAGAGGGAAATCAAAACTCCTGTAGGGTTCTCTCAGCAATGCAATTAGCTAAGAAAGAGAAGGCCTCACTGGTCCTTTTGGGTGTGGATGCGGAAAAGGCCTTTGACAGGGTAAGCTGGAGCTACATGAGGAAAACCCTACATAAACTTGGCATTCCAGAGCAATTCCAAACTGCCATCATGTCCCTCTACCATGAACCTAGTGCACGTATAAGGGTAAATGGTACATTATCCCAATCGTTCCCGATTACAAATGGGACTCGTCAAGGCTGTCCTCTGTCACCTACACTATATGTCATGGTTATGGAGACATTACTGCAAGCTATAAGAGAACACCCCGGTATAAAGGGTCTCAAAATTAGGGATAGTTCTGTAGAATTTATAAATGCCGCTTATGCGGATGACCTACTGGTTATGCTCACAAACCCTGTCGAGGCCTTTCCGCATCTTCTATCCCTTTTCGAATTATATGGGAGGATCTCTAACTTTAAAGTTAATTATACAAAGTCAGAGGCGATGAACGTCTCAGCGCCAAGCAAAATGATTTCCTCTTTAAAAGGCACAACCCCGTTTATCTGGCAGGGTTCTCATCTTTCCTACTTAGGAATTAAATTACCAGCAGATTTGGACCAAACTTTCAGTTTGAACTTTAAACCCCTCTTAAATGATATACAGAAGCAGCTTCACTCGCTTAAAATCCCATATGTCTCTTGGATGGGTAGAAAGAACCTTCTGAAGGCCTTCATCATGCCCAGGCTCCTGTATGTGATGCAAATGTTGCCCGTTTTTATCCCTATGTCCTTCTTTTGTCAGGTCAGGAGGTTATTTAGAACGTTCCTTTGGGGTGGGAAATCCGCTAGATTGGCCCATAGCAGGCTGATACAGGGGAGGAGCACGGGGGGGTTTGGGTTACCAGACGCACACCTATACTATCAGGCGATTCATTTAAAAAGATGGATTCAGCTACATGCCACTAAATACCAGACTTGGGGATGCGACTTAGAACTTGCCCAACTCTCACCTGTCCAGAGGGCGGGCCTCTGGGGTCTTACTACTTCTAATCTTAGGTCACAAGTTCTGCTTAGGGGAACCGCCTCAGTAATTCAACAGTTAAATGGCAAACTTAACCTCCTAAATAACCCCTCTCCATCTATGCCAGCGGATCTTCTTCCTTTCACTATACGACCGAATACCAAACAAATAGCCACGACCTGGCATAAACTACGCAAGTTCACAACAGAGGAATTCCTGGGGGCGACCTCGGGGGACTTATCTGATCAACACCCACTACACAACCTTATAAAAAAGTGTAATTTTCTAGAACTGATTGAACTTAACTCAGTATCCAGACCACTAATAGAGAGTAATAGACATAAACCTACACAGTCTTGGTTTGAGAAACTTTTAACATTTGAGTCCATCCCACGTAAACTGATCTCTCTGTGTTACTTGGCTTTGGTTAACCCCCGCTCCCCTGGAACACCGCAATATCTGAGGCATTGGGCTGCTGAACTTGAGGTGGAACTGAATGAGACTGACATTATGAGGATACATGCGCACTCCCACGGTTTCTCAAGGTGTACCAGGATACAGGAACACACATACAAAGTCCTCACCCAGTGGTATCTGACTCCAAAGCAGATGTTTATCAGGGGTATGAGACAGGACGATAAATGCTGGAGGTGTCTGGAAGACACAGGTACTCTGTCTCACATCTTCTGGTCTTGTCCTAGGATCCGTCCATTCTGGGAAGGTGTCTTATCCACTATTCAGAAAATAACACATGTAGTTGTGGAGGTGCCCCCTACTCTTGTGCTCCTGTGGCTCCCGACTCCCTCTTTCTCTCCCTCAAAAAGATGCTTAACCACCCAATTACTCCAGGCGGCAAGGCTGCTCATCCCGCAGCACTGGTTGAGTACAGAACCCCCCACTGTAGAGGCATGGCTGAACAAGGTGGACCATATCTGTCGTATGGAGGAACTGGCGAGTTGGGAGGACAGGAATCACAATAAATATGTGAAGCTTTGGACACCCTGGCTCATGTTTAGGGATGACCCTCCGAATAGTCAGACGGCACACGGGTAGAGGGTATATATGCGCATTAATGGTACGCGTTCTGGACCATGTCTGAGTCACTGACAAAATAATACCTGTGAATATGAATACATTCAATATGCACTTTAGATATCTAATATGCTGCATACGAACGAGTGTCATGGATGGATTGTTGTTTTTGGTTATTCCTCTTTATCCTTCCCTCCCTCCTATTCCTTGTCCCTATCCCCATATCCTTCCCCTCCCCTTTTTCCTCTATTTCTGCGTCATTATGTTCACCAGTCATACTACAAGACCTTTATATACTGGTAAGATGCATCTGTAACCTTTGCATAATACTTGTATAATGGGATAGGATTATTCTGTCTATATGTGAAAAATGGGAAATTAGTATTGTCCTGTTATTTATATACGGAATTCTGTTTAGGTCCATATCTACAGTCCTTCAAGCTGTTATGTATACTCAAAGCAATGTACAATATCAACCACTTTGTATATGTCACTGCATAATGTTGTAGTATGTATTTTCAATATACTTTTCAATAAAAAGAGAATTTTCAAAGAATATAACTACTATAATACTGCCTCCTATGTACAAGAATATAACTACTATAATACTGCTCCTGTGTACAAGAATATAACTACTATAATACTGCCTCCTATGTACAAGAATATAACTACTATAATACTGCTCCTATGTACAAGAATATAACTACTATAATACTGCCTCCTATGTACAAGAATATAACTACTATAATACTGCTCCTATGTACAAGAATATAACTACTATAATACTGCCCCCTATGTACAAAAATATAACTACTATAATACTGCCTCCTATGTACAAGAATATAACTACTATAATACTGCCTCCTATGTTCAAGAATATATCTACTATAATACTGCTCCTATGTACAAGAATATAACTAGTATAATACTGCTCATATGTACAAGAATATAATTACTATAATACTGCTCCTATGTACTAGAATATAACTACTATAATACTGCTCCTATGTACAGGAATATAACTACTATAATACTGCTCCTATGTACTAGAATATAACGACTATAATACTGCTCCTATGTACAAGAATATAACTACTATAATACTGCCTCCTATGTACAAGAATATAACTACTATAATACTGCTCCTATGTACAAGAATAGAACTACTATAATACTGCCTCCTATGTACAAGAATATAACTACTATAATACTGCCTCCTATGTACAAGAATATAACTACTATAATACTGCCTCCTATGTACAAGAATATAACTACTATAATACTGCTCCTATGTACAAGGATATAATTACTATAATAGTGGTCATAACTGTTCTAATACAGTCATCATGCTTGCCCGTCCAGCTCACTTCCACACCGTAGTACACATCCGTTCTGTAAACATATAACTTGTCTCTGACATTTTGGAAATTGTTCCGCTTTATTGGGTCAGATTTGGAGCACACAGAAAATGAGCAGAGAAGAAATAACAGTCACATCACTGACCGCAATATATCCCACGGTGGAGGCAGGAATGAAAACGGACGCTTCCTGCCTGGATGAGATGACAGCAGGTGACTCAGTGCAGAGAAGCTTTAATCCTCAACCCAGAACAATCTATCTGTGACCTTCACATGAGCCACGTCCATCCAGACGGCTCCCATCACAACTTAAAGGGAAAGTGGCGCATAAAAAACATTCTCCTGAGTCATTCTATAAACCCTTCTACACTGAAGCGAACACCCAGGGTGAAACCTGACGGGGCTCTGCCTGCGAGTAGTTCCTTCCATCAGCTGTCCGGAGAATACTCTGGGGTGGGGCTTATCTAAAGGGGCGGGGCTTTGTCTCGCTGGTGTCCAGCTGCCGAAAGCAGCCTAAGCCCTGTTCCTTCTACAGAGGTGTATTATGAAATGATGTTCTGCAGCAGCTGAGGTGTGTATTATGAGGTTCTGCAGAAGCTGAGGTTTGACTTATTATGTGCTGCAGGAGAGGTGTGTATTATGAGGTTCTGCAGCAGCTTAGGTATGTAATATGAAGTTCTGCAGCAGCTGTAATGTGTATTATGAGGTTATGCAGCAGCTGTGGTGTGTATTATGAGGTTCTGCAGCAGCTGAGGTGTGTATTGTGAAGTTCTGCAGCAGTTGATATTTGTCTTATGAGGTTCTCCAGCAACTGAGGTGTTTATTATGAGGTTCTGTAGCAGATGAGGTGTGTAATATGAGGTTCTGCAGCAGCTGAGGTGCGTATTATGAGGTTCTTCAGCAGCTGTGGTGTGTATTATGAGGTTCTGCAGCAGCTGAGGTGCGTATTATGAGGTTCTTCAGCAGCTGAGGTGTGTAATATGAAGTTCTGAAGCAGCTGAGGTGCGTATTATGAGGTTCTTCAGCAGCTGAGGTGTGTAATATGAAGTTCTGAAGCAGCTGAGGTGCGTATTATGAGGTTCTTCAGCAGCTGTGGTGTGTAATATGAAGTTCTTCAGCAGCTGAGGTGTGTATTATGAGGTTCTTCAGCAGCTGAGGTGTGTAATATGAAGTTGTTAATCAGCTGAGGTGTGTATTATGAGGTTCTTAAGCAGATGAGGTGTGTAATATGAAGTTCTGCAGCAGCTGAGGTCTTTAATATGAAGGTTTGCAGTAGCTGGGTTTTTTAATGTAAGGTTCTACAGCAGGTGACATGAGTATAATGATGTTCTGCAGCAGCTGAGGTGTTTATTAAGATGTTCTGCAGCAGCTGAACTGTGCATTATGAAGTTATGCAGTAGCAGAGGTGTGTATTATGAGGTTCCACTGCACCTGAATTGTGTTGAGGTCCTGTAGTAGCCGAGTTATGTATTATAAAATTCTGCATCAGCTGAAGTGTGTCTTATATGATCCTGGAGTATGTGATGTGTGGATCATGATGTTCTGCAGCAGCTGATGTCTGTATTGCAGTGTTCTGCAGCAGCTAAGAGGTGTAATCTAATCTTTTGCAGCAGCTGAGGTTTATTTCAGGATGCTGAAAAACCTAGTTGGTGTCTAGTTACAATATTGTTGCTACCTAAAGTCACCACTAGGGGAAGTTTAGTACATACAATGTATCCATAGAACTAAATAACACAGTATGGTGTTAGCTCTGAAGCTCCCTCTAGTGGTGGCTCCAAGCAGCAGAATTTCATCATTTAACTCTTAATGACATCACAGAGATGAACAAACCTGGAAAGTATCAGGAAATGTCTGGAGGCTCTGCAGCAGAACGGGTTTATATGAGCGGGAATGCCCAACAAGATCTATGTGAAGAATTCACCTGTATTCTGAGTTACAGTGAAGTCTGTTGCTCCACATTAGATACATTTTGCTCCATGTCCCTGACAAATTGGTGTCGGTGCCGAGAAAATAGCGGCCTTTCGTTTGCCGACTGCAGGAATTTGTTCTCAGAAGTGGTTTTTCAGCAAGAGATAACAAAATGTGCAAAGCAGTAAAGCGAGCAGCGATTTTATTTACAGCACAATCTTCTCGGGCAGATAAATTCTCAGTGGTTGTCAGGAGGTGTCGGATTATACAAGCCATAAATGGTGCACTTTAAAGAGACACAGAATGGATAAAGCGGTCACTTTTACGACATTGGCTCTTCCTCTGCCCATCGAGTATCTAGTAAATTATCACAGCGGTTCTAGGACTATCCAGGGAACTGTGGCCAGAGCAGCAGTTACAGCAGAAAACTCCCGCTTTTACCAGGAGTCACCTGGGTTTTGGGCTCCTTCACCGATGTGGTCACCTCCTCAGTTTACCAGTTCACCTAGTTGTGGTTCCCACCAGTGCCTCCCTGTACTAGTTACATCTGAGTTCCCTGCCCAGTGTGTGCACTATACAGGGGGCACACAGCATGTGGTGCTATACAAGGAGCACAGAGTGTGTGCACTATACAGGGAGCACAGTGTAGCACTATACAGGGAGCACAGTGTTGCACTATACAGAGAGCACAGTGTAGCACTATACAAGGAGCACAGAGTGTGTGCACTATACAGGGGGCCCAGTGTTACACTATACAGGGAGCACAGTGTTGCACTATACAGGGAGCACAGTGTAGCACTATACAGGGAGCAGAGTGTAGCACTATACAGGGAGCACAGTGTAGCACTATACAGGGAGCACAGTGTAGCACTATACAGGGAGCACAGTGTAGCACTATACAGGGAGCACAGTGTAGCACTATACAGGGAGCCCAGTGTAGCACTATACAGGGAGCACAGTGTTGCACTATACATATACAGAGAGCCCAGTGTTGCACTATACAGGGAGCACAGTGTAGCACTATACAGGGAGCACAGTGTAGCACTATACAGAGAGCACAGTGTTGCACTATACAGGGAGCTCAGTGTAGCACTATACAGGTAACACAGTGTAGCACTATACAGGGAGCACAGTGTAGCACTATACAGGGAGCACAGTGTTGCACTATACAGGGAGCACAGTGTTGCACTATACAGGGAGCCCAGTGTAGCACTATACAGGGAGCACAGTGTTGCACTATACAGGGAGCCCAGTGTAGCACTATACAGGGAGCCCAGTGTAGCACTATACAGGGAGCCCAGTGTAGCACTATACAGGGAGCACAGTGTTGCACTATACAGGGAGCACAGTGTAGCACTATACAGGGAGCACAGTGTTGCACTATACAGGGAGCCCAGTGTAGCACTATACAGGGAGCCCAGTGTAGCACTATACAGGGAGCACAGTGTTACACTATACAGGGAGCACAGTGTAGCACTATACAGGGAGCACAGTGTAGCACTATACAGGGAGCACAGTGTAGCACTATACAGGGAACCCAGTGTAGCACTATACAGGGAGCCCAGTGTAGCACTATACAGGGAGCCCAGTGTTGCACTATACAGGGAGCACAGTGTTGCACTATACAGGGAGCACAGTGTTGCACTATACAGGGAGCACAGTGTTGCACTATACGGGGAGCACAGTGTTGCACTATACAGGGAGCACAGTGTAGCACTATACAGGGAGCACAGTGTAGCACTATACAGGGAGCACAGTGTTGCACTATACAGGGAGCACAGTGTAGCACTATACAGGGAGCACAGTGTAGCACTATACAGGGAGCACAGTGTAGCACTATACAGAGAGCACAGTGTTGCACTATACAGAGAGCACAGTGTAGCACTATACAGGGAGCACAGTGTAGCACTATACAGGGAGCACAGTGTAGCACTATACAGGGAGCACAGTGTAGCACTATACAGGGAGCACAGTGTAGCACTATACAGGGAGCACAGTGTTGCACTATACAGGGAGCACAGTGTTGCACTATACAGGGAGCACAGTGTAGCACTATACAGGGAGCACAGTGTAGCACTATACAGGGAGCACAGTGTAGCACTATACAGGGAGCACAGTGTAGCACTATACAGGGAGCACAGTGTAGCACTATACAGGGAGCACAGTGTAGCACTATACAGGGAGCACAGTGTTGCACTATACAGAGAGCCCAGTATAGCACTATACAGGGAGCTCAGTGTAGCACTATACAGGGAGCTCAGTGTTGCACTATACAGGGAGCCCAGTGTAGCACTATACAGGGAGCCCAGTGTAGCACTATACAGGGAGCCCAGTGTAGCACTATACAGGGAGCACAGTGTTGCACTATACAGGGAGCACAGTGTAGCACTATACAGGGAGCACAGTGTAGCACTATACAGGGAGCACAGTGTAGCACTATACAGGGAGCACAGTGTAGCACTATACAGGGAGCACAGTGTTGCACTATACAGGGAGCACAGTGTTGCACTATACGGGGAGCCCAGTGTTGCACTATACAGGGAGCACAGTGTAGCACTATACAGGGAGCACAGTGTTGCACTATACAGGGAGCCCAGTGTAGCACTATACAGGGAGCACAGTTTTGCACTATACAGGGAGCACAGTGTTGCACTATACAGGGAGCACAGTGTTGCACTATACAGGGAGCACAGTGTTGCACTATACAGGGAGCAGAGTGTTGCACTATACGGGGAGCCCAGTGTTGCACTATACAGGGAGCACAGTGTAGCACTATACAGGGAGCACAGTGTTGCACTATACGGGGAGCCCAGTGTTGCACTATACGGGGAGCACAGTGTTGCACTATACGGGGAGCACAGTGTAGCACTATACAGGGAGCACAGTGTAGCACTATACAGGGAGCACAGTGTAGCACTATACAGAGAGCACAGTGTTGCACTATACAGAGAGCACAGTGTTGCACTATACAGAGAGCACAGTGTTGCACTATACAGGGAGCACAGTGTAGCACTATACAGGGAGCACAGTGTTGCACTATACAGGGAGCACAGTGTTGCACTATACGGGGAGCCCAGTGTTGCACTATACGGGGAGCACAGTGTAGCACTATACAGGGAGCACAGTGTTGCACTATACAGGGAGCCCAGTGTAGCACTATACAGGGAGTCCAGTGTAGCACTATACAGGGAGCACAGTGTAGCACTATACAGGGAGCCCAGTGTAGCACTATACAGGGAGCCCAGTGTAGCACTATACAGGGAGCACAGTGTTGCACTGTACAGGGAGCACAGTGTTGCACTGTACAGAGAGCACAGTGTTGCACTATACAGGGAGCACAGTGTTGCACTATACAGGGAGCACAGCGTTGCACTATACAGGGAGCCCAGTGTAGCACTATACAGGGAGCCCAGTGTAGCACTATACAGGGAGCACAGTGTTGCACTGTACAGAGAGCACAGTGTTGCACTATACAGGGAGCACACAGCATGTGATGCTATACAGGGGGTACAGAGTGTGTAGCACTATACAGGGAGCCCAGTGTAGCACTATACAGGGAGCCCAGTGTAGCACTATACAGGGAGCCCAGTGTAGCACTATACAGGGAGCCCAGTGTAGCACTATACAGAGAGCACAGTGTTGCACTATACAGAGAGCACAGTGTTGCACTATACAGAGAGCACAGTGTTGCACTATACAGGGAGCACAGTGTTGCACTATACAGGGAGCCCAGTGTTGCACTATACAGGGAGCCCAGTGTTGCACTATACAGGGAACCCAGTGTAGCACTATACAGGGAGCCCAGTGTAGCACTATACAGAGAGCACAGTGTTGCACTATACAGGGAGCACAGTGTTGCACTATACAGAGAGCACAGTGTTGCACTATACAGGGAGCACAGTGTAGCACTATACAGGGAGCCCAGTGTTGCACTATACAGGGAGCACAGTGTAGCACTATACAGGGAGCACAGTGTTGCACTATACAGGGAGCCCAGTGTAGCACTATACAGGGAGTCCAGTGTAGCACTATACAGGGAGCACAGTGTTGCACTATACAGGGAGCACAGTGTTGCACTATACAGGGAGCCCAGTGTAGCACTATACAGGGAGCCCAGTGTAGCACTATACAGAGAGCACAGTGTTGCACTATACAGGGAGCACAGTGTTGCACTATACAGAGAGCACAGTGTTGCACTATACAGGGAGCACAGTGTAGCACTATACAGGGAGCCCAGTGTTGCACTATACAGGGAGCACAGTGTAGCACTATACAGGGAGCACAGTGTTGCACTATACAGGGAGCCCAGTGTAGCACTATACAGGGAGCCCAGTGTAGCACTATACAGGGAGCACAGTGTTGCACTATACAGGGAGCACAGTGTTGCACTATACAGGGAGCCCAGTGTAGCACTATACAGGGAGCCCAGTGTAGCACTATACA